>NC_089801.1:76694225-77000892 GCF_029633855.1 Hoplias malabaricus
GTGTTATCATAACAGATTTTCTCCAAGGTTAAGTTACCACAACTGGTAACTGTAATGACACACACCCACACACACACACACACAAAACCCAAACCCAAAACTCCCACCTGGAGGAACAAGGATGCCTTGCCCTTAGGCGTGGGAATGCCTTATAATCTGCAGACCCCTAACTGACCTGGAGGAACAGGGACGTGCCTTGCACCCACCCAGCAGAACTCAAAATTTCCATCTCCAAAAAAGAGACTGACCTTGCCCTTAAGTGAGGGAATGCCTTACCCCCTGCAGACTCCTAACTGACCTGGAGGAGCAGAGAGGCCTTGCCCTTAAGTGAGGGAATGCCTTGTACCCTGCTGACCAATAACTGACCTGGAGGAACAGGGAGGCCTTGCCCTTAAGTGAGGGTATGCCTTGTACTCTGCCGACCTATAACTGACCTGGAGGAACAGGGAGGCCTTGCCCTTAAGTGAGGGAATGCCTTGTACCCTGCCGACCTATAACTGACCTGGAGGAACAGGGAGGCCTTGCCCTTTAATGAGGGTATGCCTTGTACCCTGCCGACCAATAACTGACCTGGAGGAACAGGGAGGCCTTGCCCTTATGTGAGGGTATGTCTTGTACTCTGCCGACCTATAACTGACCTGGAGGAACAGGGAGGCCTTGCCCTTAAGTGAGGGAATGCCTTGTACCCTGCCGACCAATAACTGACCTGAGGGAACAGGGAGGCTTTGCCCTTAAGTGAGGGTATGCCTTGTAGCCTGCCGACCAATAACTGACCTGGAGGAACAGGGAGGCCTTGCCCTTAAGTGAGGGTATGCCTTGTACTCTGCCGACCTATAACTGACCTGGAGGAAAAGGGAGGCCTTGCCCTTAAGTGAGGGAATGCCTTGTACCCTGCCGACCAATAACTGACCTGAGGGAACAGGGAGGCTTTGCCCTTAAGTGAGGGTATGCCTTGTACCCTGCCGACCAATAACTGACCTGGAGGAACAGGGAGGCCTTGCCCTTAAGTGAGGGTATGCCTTGTACTCTGCCGACCTATAACTGACCTGGAGGAACAGGGAGGCCTTGCCCTTAAGTGAGGGTATGCCTTGTACTCTGCCGACCTATAACTGACCTGAGGGAACAGGGAGGCTTTGCCCTTAAGTGAGGGTATGCCTTGTACCCTGCCGACCTATAACTGACCTGGAGGAACAGGGAGGCCTTGCCCTTAAGTGAGGGAATGCCTTGTACCCTGCTGACCAATAACTGACCTGAGGGAACAGGGAGGCTTTGCCCTTAAGTGAGGGTATGCCTTGTACCCTGCCGACCTATAACTGACCTGGAGGAACAGGGAGGCCTTGCCCTTAAGTGAGGGTATGCCTTGTACTCTGCCGACCTATAACTGACCTGGAGGAGCAGGGAGGCTATGCCTTTAAGTGAGGGTATGCCTTGTACTCTGCCGACCAATATTGAGAGACAACCATCAAGTCGCCAGAGGTGGCAACTGAGCAAGCTTGGTTTGAATAACTTGTCTGGTGTGATGATGGTTCTCTTAAGATCCATGAAACAAAATTTATTTAACTGATATGCACATTTTTTAAAGTACTTATATAGCAACTGTACAATAAAATGTATGTATGTTGGCCATTTTAAAGCTCTTTTAAATGTGCTTCATTCATTAATTAATTCATTCATTCATTCAGGGTCACCGTGGTACCCGGAATCATTGAGCTCAAGGCAGAAACACACCCTGGAGGGTGTGTACCAGGGGGTCAGGAGCATGACCAATCAGTCATGCTTACTGATACTGATGTAGGGCCAAGGAACACACAGAGCAATAACATGACTAAACAGAGCCTCCAGTTCCCCAGGGTGCTGAGTAAGACCAAGCCAGCTTTAGTGTAGCTTTAAGAGCCAGTGAGGGGTACCAGCGCAGGCCAAATCACATCAGCTGTGTGCCAAACAAAAAAAGCCCCGTAAACTGTCCAACTTCCAGCCAAGTCAGCATCCCAAAGACAGTGTAGAGTTACTCAAGTGAACAAGCAAGAACAGTACAGTTCCACTATGAAGAAGTGGACTAGGGTACAGGCACAAACCTTAAGTTAGAGCAGCAGAAAAATCTGAGAATGGTGAATACATTATTGTGTACATTATTTTAAGAGGCCTTGAATTATGGCTCATTGCCATTTCCATAAAATGACCACACTGCTTAGCATTTAGCATGTAATAAGTGGAGAAAAGGGGTCATCCCACTCACACAGAGAGAGATTTTGAGGTCAACTGAGTATACTTGGACTCCCAGTCTCAGATATGTAATGCTTAAATCATAGTACCACTTGAGTAGCTCCTGTTTACAGACATTTAATACATTAACCCAGGGTGGGAACCAGCGTTGTGATATCTACAACATAAATATAAAATATAGCCATTTTATTTATGATCCAAAACCACACTTCTGAGTTTCCTTATGTAATTCTGATAATGGTAGAACATTGACAAATCACCCTACATGTGCATCTCCACAAAGAATGGTTTGCACAGATTTCATTTATCCTGGCTTGGGACCATCACAAGAAAGGTACATGAACATGCACCCCCCAGTGGCAGGGATGCTCACATGCCAGACCACTCATTCATTCATTCATTATCTGTAACCCTTATCCAATTCTGGGTCACGGTGGGTCCAGAGCCTACCCGGAATCACTGGGTGCAAGGCTGGAACACACCCTCGAGGGGGCGCCAGTCCTTCACAGGGCGACACACACTCACACATTCACTCACACACTCACACCTAAGGACACGTTTGAGTCACCAATCAAAATAGTCACCAAAAATACCAATTCAGCATTTAGTCATGAGATAAAGCACCCATTGTACAGTGAAGACACTTTAGAACTGTCCCACCCCCTCATCTGAGTCTCTCCAATCACAGCCCTGGACCCATGTCGATGTGACATCACAAAGACAATGTTAAACATATCATACAAATAGAATGGAGAAGAAAGAAAACCTCACTGCTGTGCACTCTGGGTCTGGGTGAACAGTGGGTGGCTCATTATCATTTAAAGGAACGTGCTGAAACCTGACATTCAGAACAAAGGCGGTTTAGACAGGGGGAGAACGCAGCTGTGGGGTGTGATCCTTGTGGTAATTTGACTAAAGCATGTATATATAATTCATTAAGGCATCATAACTGTGAAGATAAATTATGGAATATTTCCCCTTAGATTGTTGTAATATGTATTATGTAGGCCACCCATTAACATAGTGTTTAATAAACAGTGATAATGTGTGTTATAGGGAAGGTTTCCACATTTTTGAACAATGTGAACAGTTTGAACACAATGTAATTTGTGCAGCGTCCAAATATACAATATAAAATATAAAGTCATTTAATCTCCCCGCTCTAGAACATTATCTGGGACAAGCACTGTAATCTGAACAGCACACACCAATACACACACACACTGAGAGAACCTCCTTTATTCCTAGGCCCTCACACTCAGCTACTATAAACACAGACATGAAATATTGTGGTTTGGATTATTTGGTAAAGGGCTTTTACAGGTTGTGTTATCTTAAGACACAGTAGCACTGCTCACAGATATTGCTCACTGTTTTATAGAGGAATTCCACCAATTCTTCTGATTTCACTGGATAAATGTGTAAACAATATCACTGAAAGAGGTTTGATGTGAAATGCTCTGTTGTAGGGAAACGTCACAAGTCAGAAATACAGTCGTGGTGATAGGAACCCAACATCTGTAGAGCTGATTGCTTCTAACAGTAACATCACAGTACTTTCCTATTCCTGGCCAGATATTCTTGTAGAAATCTCTGAGATACTCTTACACATGATTAGACATACATTGTGTGGACATAGTTTTACTACAGTTTAGCCCCTTTGCACAGATGCTGTTTTTAAAGTGGTTTGTACTACTCCACTTTAACACTAGATATCTAAGGTTCTACAGATTGTAGAATGATCATTCAAGACTTAAACTGATGTAGACACTTGGGCCAAGGCATTCATTCATCTTCAGGCTTTTGTTTCCATCATAAAGTTCCAATAAAAAGCACCTATTATTCTATGGGTAAACAATGTGTTACTGGGTGCTGAGGGGTGGCAGACCAGCCATTTCTGTACACTTTCTGATTCACTGGGGTCTGGTAAGACAACTTACAAAATTGTAAGCAAAAACAGTCAAGTATTATGGAGTTATGCAGCATTTTCTGAAAGTAGTATGTACCCCAAAGTTTAAAATAGTCTCTCACAAAACATAAAGGTGTTATTTGGTTGTTCTTTGATAAAACAAGTACATTTAAGTTACTGGGTAAAATATTTTGGTCCGCCTCTGGAGGGCTCCTCCTGTTCCCAGGTGTTCCCTCTCTCTCCCAGAACCAGAGAGAGTGAGTGATCTCGGCATAATCGCATCTCTTTGTCGTCGTGTGAGTCCCTGTTATTGGTTTAAAGAGGTGTCAATCACTTCTGACCCGCCCCCTCAGGGCTGTGAGCGAATCACTGTGGAGAGCAGTGTCCAGCAGCGCACCCCTCCCCCGGGGAATAGGACCCCGCTCACAGCCGGCAGCCGCTCATTGGTCCACAGCTGCACTGAATCTAAGAAGGAACGCCCTCAACTTTGAATTCACGAAGACTTTACGTCAAAACTTACCATTGCCTGGGCGCTAGGAGCTCCAGAACAGTGCGTTACCGTTACTCAGGAAATAAAGGCACGTTCACTGTGGCGTGGAGAGCAAGGGATCATCTTTTGAGACTGTACGTGACTTTTAAAGACAGAATTTGAAGAGATTTCACATGTCTTGTATGGTTTAAATGTCCGTGTTTAAATGGCGTCAGTATCGAGCAGGATGGGCTCTCTTTCTTGTTTTCTGGAGAACGGTTGAGTGTAGGCGGCTGAAAATCGGTGTGTGGGTAGTTGTTTTACTTGTGAAACATATGAGTTGGTGCTGAGGGCTGTGTGATAAAGTAATTTGACACTATGAACTAATTAATTTTGAGTAGCAAAATGGGATTGAGTGCGGTCCCGCTAGAGGGCGTTTCTGCACAAAGGGGTTAGAGGCTTTGGCTCTTATGGATTAATGTCTGGCAAAATATTACACGGTCCTTATTTTCAGATCACAGCTTGGTCCCCGGTGATGCATTAGCCATTTGAGATCAAGTGTCCACAAGCACACAATAGACCTCACTGGATTGTTAGCGTGGCCTCCAGTTCTCTCTTCATCAACAGCATAAATGTAGTCTGGTGGGTATTAGTTGGCAAAACATATCTGGCCAGTTAGTGTTCTCCTTCAAGCATGTTGAGCAGTCTGGTGGCAGCAGTAGGAAAAGACGGTGAAATTGGCTTCACTTGCCTTATGGAAGAGCGTGTTGGTCCCCAACCAGATTTAACAGTTTTACCACTATCTATTAGCTGTGTCTGAAACGGTCCCCTATTCGCTATACAATGCACTATTTTGGGGGTTCCGCCATTTTGTAGTAGTGTCTGAAAACAGTGGACAATTTTCAGTGAACTCAAACAATCCCACAATGCACTGCAAAAAGTAATGTACAACCCATGTACACTGCATATCAGATTTCATTACATGCAGATATCAGATTGCCCATAATCCACTGTTGTTTGATGAAAACCCGCATGAGGTAGTGTTTGAAATCATTCACTACCCTCCTGAATGCATTTCCCTATGTGCACTATATAGTGAATAATATAGGGAATAGGGAGCCTTTTCGGACACAGCCATTTTTTTTTACTTGTCAATTTTTTCCCCAAATAATTTGTGGTCTATTTCTATTGCTCCATTTCTCATGGAATTTTAACAGTAACAATAATTGTCAAGTTGCATAAAAAAGCAAAATACATGCAGATTACAAGGTTTTAGCAGAACAGTACATATTTATTAGATGTTGTCATTTTTAATACTACACAACCGTTACCATAAAATAAAATGGAGCAGGAGAATGAATGTAAATTGTAATTGTGTTACACAATAATGGATAGTAATTATAACGTCTATATTCTCCTTTAACACTCACTAACACACAAGGCCTGTGAGCATGTTATCTTTGTGTCAGGTTACATGCACCAAAGGCTCTTCAGTGCAGGGAAAAGCCAGTAACTGTGCTATATTTACATACACAAACACACACACAAAATCAGAGCTTTAAACACCCCCCCCCCCCCCTCCACATCCCTCTATTTAGTGAATGTCCAGTTAAAGTAGCAATGGCCTGGAGCTTGACCAAGCTGAGTGTGAGGATGGAGAATGTGTGTGTGTGTGTGTCTGTTTTTGTGTGTGAGAGAATCTTTTTTTTCCACTTCTCTGACCTCACATGTGATGCACGTGACTGTCAATTCCATGCTGAGCTCTGAGGGTGTGTGTGTGTGTGTGTTGGGTATGTGCACAGATCCTGTGCTCCTTGGATTTATCATTTGAGATTGAGTCTTTAAATTATATTGAAATTTGAATCTGACAATAGGTACATTTTACTGTACGTGTTTTACTGTAAGTATATGGAGTGTGCTGTCTAAGCAATGAAAAAATATGCGTCAGTTATCTGAAAGGACAGAGCGTGTCAATTAGTATTCTTCTCCAAGTGTTTTTAGCTGTCCCCAGATGCTAGAGTTTTTAAACCACCACTGTCACCGTGAGAATAGTCCCCCAACCAAAAACATCCAGCCGACAGTGTCCTTTGTCACTGATGAAGGACAAGAGAATGACCATCACAAACTGTGCAGAGACAGATGAGCTACTGTCTCTGATATTTACATCTACAAGGCGGACCAACGCAGTAGGAGTGCCTAACAGAGTGGACAGTAAGTAGATACAGGACTGCTGTGTCTGATCCACTCGCACCAGTACAAAACAAACTAACGCACCGCCACCACGTCAGTGTCACTGCAGCGCAAATAATAATCCATCACTCAAGTCACAATGAAACTGAAACACCTGTGATTTTAGTGTGGGAGGTTTCATGGCTAAATTGGAGCAGCCTGGTGGACAATCTTCATTAACTGCACACTGCACCAGTAAGACCCTGTGCATCCAATGGTTCAAACATTGTGTCCTGAAGGCGATGCCGTGTATCAGGAAGACAATGCACCAATACACACAGCAAGACTGGTGAAAGACTGGTTTGATGAACATGAAAGTGAAGTTGAACATCTCCCATGGCCTGCACAGTCACCAGATCTAAATATTATTGAGCCACTTTGGGGTGTTTTGGAGGAGCGAGTCAGGAAACGTTTTCCTCCACCAGCATCACGTAGTGACCTGGTCACTGTCCTGCAAGAAGAATGGCTTCAAATCCCTCTCACCACTGTGCAGGACTTGTATATGCCATTCCCAAGACGAACTGACGCTGTATTGGCCGCAAAAGGAGGCCCTACACCGTACTAATAAATTATTGTGGTCTAAAACCAGGTGTTACAGTTTCATTGTCCAACCCCTGTACCTGCTCTCTGGGCGGGGGGGCTTGACCATTGGAAAAACAGTGTAGAAACTACAGTCTGTAGTTTCAAGTGCTCCTGTATGGAAACTGGAGTTGTTAATGAATGTAGATACATGGTAGGTGTTCCTATTAAAGTGAGCAGTGAGTGTATATTATATTTTGAGTTTTTATGTCAAAAGAAAGCAAAAAAAAAAATCCTGCCATCTTTCGCACCCAATAAAATCATGGACAGCCGTCCTCTTTTGGACATGGATGTGGACAAGGGAGTATAAATATATTGATATTGAATTTAGCAACAGTCAACATGTAATGGGGCTTTAGCTAGTATAGTGCTTACTGTCAGTCTGCAATCCAGTGCACTCATTCTAAATACATATTGATCTACGATTATGTTGATTTCGGTTTATACCACTTTCAAACGGCCTATATTTTCAAAACTAGAAGTCTCTAAATAATCTTTCTCGGATATAAAGTGATATAAAGTGCTTTACATTTGATCACAAACAAGGGACTATTAATACAGTACATAAAGTGCACAGGTCATCATCAGTATATCGGAAACTATTCAGGGGGTTGCTGGTTTGATCCCAGATGATGCCTTAGCCTTCACAGGCCAGGGGTGAACTACTAGAGCAGAGAACTACCCCCGTTTCTGCTCAGAATGCTGGTTAGCATGTGCAACTCTCAGCTGATGTGAAATATCTGGGCAGTTTGCATTCCCCTCGTAGCACGATATGCTGTTCAGTTTGAAAAGAAGAGCTGGGTTCTCTTCACATTCTAACATGTCTCTGCCTCTCCCTTTATTCACAGTGCTACATGTGACGTCACATGTAACACTAAACTCTGTAGGTTTTCATGCTGTGCCTGACAGTATATTGTTGAACAGCTCAACACGTACGGACCATTCATGTCAACTCTGTGTTGTCAGCTATTGTCTGTTGTGTATTGTCAATGTTTGTGAATTATCTGCTCACATTACACATCATGTAATCAGTCTGAATAACATAATCGTTAATCAAACATCACTTCCCACTCAAAAGACAGCAGATGAAGCTGAAAGACCAAATCAGGCTTTCCTATCCCCCCTCCCCAACTGTTACATAGTCCAGTTTCTGCAGGGCTGAGCCTGGTTTAGTAGTGAGAGGCCCTATTCTCCCTATAACAGCAAAGTGGAGCATCGCTATATTTTTGAAGCACTAGCTTTAAGGCAGTGTTCCTTTTAATAGGACTTTTTGTGTAAACATTATTGTACAGTGCATATACACGTTAATTTGGGGATTTGTTTTAAGAATTGTCCTGCATTTTATGTGAGTGTGCAGAATAAAATAAACACAACAAATTGTTGAGAAACAAGTGTACTGATTAAATATGGTGAATACGAGGGCACAGAAGAAAGAGAACTGAGCAAAAACGGCTTAAAACCAGAGCTTCTGCTCCTCGCTGCTGTGTACTCAGGTCAGGGGGGGGTTCGTTCTCATTTAAAGAAACAGGCAATGAAACATCTGTTATGAACAGGGTTGTTTAGACAGGAGGAGGACGTCGGTGTGGTATTTTGACCAAAGCAGGTCACAGACGTTTCATTAAGACCATAACTGCATTCCCTTGTGGATAAGGGGTATAATATGTCCCTTTTAAGGTGGAGAAATGTAATCTGATAACACACAGCTTTGGAGCTGCCTGTGCCAAAGGCTCTTATGCTGTGACATCAAAACCACGACTAATGGGCAGTCACAGAAACTAGATATTAGATATGGTGGGGATATATATATATATATATATATATATATATATATATATATATATATATATATATATATATATATATATACATTTATTTGGGTTTTTCTTGGCTGCTAAAACAACAGACCTGGACATTTATCTCTAGAAACTAATCTCAGTCTATGTCCCAGTCGTCATCTGTCTAATCACAGCCAGAATACCCTGCCTCTTAGTCATCAGCGGCACAATAGAGATGCAGCAGACAGAGATGAGGATGAAGAACTCTGGACTATTCCTTTAATCCAGTAAGTGTATCAATCAATCAAGGTCAGCACACAAACAAGCATAAAAATAGAGTGTGTGTGTGAATAAAATCTCATCCCGTGCTCAAGAATGTGCAGTTCTCGCTGGCTGTGAATCGTTTAAAGCTGACAGTGTGTTAACAGAGATACTTCAGCCATTTTGCTGGGATTACCCCTCCTCCTACAAGAACACACACACACACAGAGTCACACACCCCATCCTCAGGTTCTGAGAGGATAAATCATACTGTAATATGTCATCCAGCCTTGGCAAATGGCACAGTGCACATGCGTATACACACACTATATATATATATATATAATTTTAGTGGTTAGAGTGCATATGCAGATGTTCTCCAGTACCATGGCAACCGACATGACCAGCAGTATGCTTAATGGCATGTCAGCGTCAGCACACTGCCTGTTTAACTGTGTCAACACACACACACACTGGACACCAGCTTTCTCAAAGGACATATAAAGGATAAGCTAATACAGAATAAATTCATAAAAGCCGGCCCAAATAATCCAATTCAAATGCTCCTGATTTGGTCTTTCTGTGTCCTCATGGGTTTCCTCCAGGTGTTCTGATATTTTCCCAGGCTCCAATAACACACAGTGGTAGGTGCATTAGGTTTGCACAAAGTGTCCTTAAGTGTGTGTGTGTCGGTGGACTGGCGCCCCCTCCAGGGTGTGTTCTGGCCTTGCACCCAGGGATTCCAGGTAGGCTCCGGACCCCACGTGACCCTGAACTTGATCAGCGGTTACAGACAATGAATGAATGAACTATAACATTATGACCACCATTCTCTCAGAGCCACTGACCACACAAAAGCAGATTGGATTTCTACGAATACAGACTGTGCTACATTTCTTCCTATTCACCCTGTCCTTTAATGGTCAGGACACTTGTATAACCACCAAAGAGCAGGTATGATTGGGGTGGTTTGTCATTCTCAGTGCTGCAGTGACACTGACGTGGTGGTGACCGCTCTGTTAGACACGCCTACCTCAATGGTCCATCTTGTAGATGTAAAGTCAGAGATAGTACATTATCTGTTGCTGCACAGTTTATGTTGGTCTTTCTCTAGTCCTTCTCTAGTCTGATGGACACAGTGAAGAAGATGTATGAAGGCAATCACATACTTTATGCTAATACAGCATTTAGATTAGACTGGAAAAATACTGGGCAGGTATTTTATAAGGTTAACCTTCATTACAACAGCAGCATATGTTCAGGACCATGGACAGCAGTCAGCAAACAGGTGCACTGACTCTAAACCTTCAGGTTTTCACAAAGCAGGATTAATGAGTTAAGTTGGGTTAGTTTTTTAAATGGATTCTATTATCAGCATTACGCTGATTCATTTCTCTGCTTTAAGGCCATATATCAGAATGACATATCTCAAATCCCAACTGTTTTGTACCACAAACCAACTAATAAATGATTAGTCATTGCTTGTAGTGACACAACTTTTTTTCCATGGGCGACATATTGGGGACTTATATTGCAGCACTGATGTAAATGAATGGGAAAGACGAATAAAATGATCTCATACACAACACCTTTGCCTGCGCACTCTGTGTCAGGGGGCAAAGGATCTCACTGTGTAGTATATGTGAGGAGAAAAAGCCTGTTATAATCAGTTAGCCACATTAGCATTTCAGGCATAACCAGGCTCTAATGTGTTTCTCTGCTTGTTATACATACCCAGATTATATACACACTTCTGTAATCATCTTATTTCACTCATGTTTTGTTTTAGTGTGTAAGAGAATATAGACACAAGCCACACACTTTATCTCAGTTTTTTTTCCCTCCTGTTTATAGGTAAATAATCCCTGCGCTCTGAGAGTGGAACAGATTCTTTCAGAACCGATTTATTTCGACTGTCTTCCTAAATTATTTATCTGGTATTGTTTATAGTTTAATAAATTTGTTAGACAATTTATTCAGACAAATTCTCTTTGCCTGAAAGTGTGAGTGATCAGTGAGAGAGGTTTCCATGCCGCAGTGAAGCAGAGGCTGAATCCCAAATGGCTCCCTACATCCTCTGTAGGGCACAGTCAGTCATATAATAATGGGTTGTGGACTCACACAGTGTGCTGTATGTAGGATGTCCTTTGTCACTGTGATCAAAATGTTAACATTGTGATAAAAACAGAGACCAATATAGAAAAAACATAGCATAATAACAATTTTGTCCATATTGCAAAGCTCATGTATGTGAGATCAGATCTATAAGATCAGATACAGGTGAATATAATCAGATTAAGATCAGATACGCATACATATCAGCAAAATGAGATCAGATCTGTGTGTATAAACAGATTGATATCAGATCTGCATTTGTATAAACAGACTGAGATCAGATCTGCCTTTGAGATCAGATCTGTGTGTATATATATATAAATATTGTCGCTTTTAAAATTAAAACCATGCATTTTCATTTTTGTCGACTTTTAATTTACTACATTTGAACACGGCAGGTGTCCTTCACATTGTGTGAAAATTTCATGATGAATGGACCAATAGAACTGCTCCATAATGACTTGGAGTAAAATCGTTTTTACGTTGAAAGTTCATTCATTATCAATAACCGCTTATCCAATTCAGGGTCGCAGGGGTCCAGAGTCTACCTGGAATCATTGGGCGCAAGGTGGGAATACACCCTGGAGGGGGCACCAGTCCTTCACAGGGCAACACACACAAACACAACAAACACATTCACAAACACATGGAGGGGGGTGGGTCTGGGACACCAGACTTCACTGTTGAGCCTTCTGAAGGTGTCGTGGGCTTAATTCAGCGAAACACTGACGAGGGGAGGTGCCTCCCTGATGACCCCTGTGAAGAGCTAGTGATGTAGTGGGTGGTTTGGTTTGCTTAATCTTCCCAGTTGAATTTTCCATTCCACTTTAAATTGTCCAGTATTTACATTCTGGTGACTAAGCATCTTGATAGAATTTTCCATTCCACTTTTAAAAAGTGCATTAGTTGATGCTTAAGGGAATAGAATGTAAGAGTTGGATTATATAGTCTGAGTGGAATATTGAGTGGAATTAAGGTTTACAGTACTGTCCTGAAATCAAGTCACCCATCTCTCTCTCTCTCTCTCTCTCTCTCTCTCTCTCTCTCACACACACACACACACTCACACACAAACATACACACAAACACACACACACACATATACATATATACAGAGCTTTTGAGTCGAGGGATATTCACATCAGTCATGACCGGGTCATGAGTCTTCTAGTAATAAACACACTCTCTCACTCATTCACACACACACCTCTATTTTTCCGCAGTTAGCTAAAGGTTTGAATTTCAAGCCCAGGGGATGTGTGTAATCGAATTAAATAATATTTTTTTACAGTATTAAAAACTATATAACCACAATTGTCAGAAGAGCACTTATTACCTGAATTGATGTCTAACGCTAAAAAAGTGAGCTAATGTGGCTAAAGTTAGATACTACCACTGTCTAATTCATAAGTCATTTCCAAAAACCTGATCATAACACTTTGATTCCAACAAAACGTATTACGAATGAACACAGCGACACATAATGCAAGAGCAGCAACATGTTATTACTAATCCAACAAGAAGAAACCGTCTGCCTTGTGTAATGTCTCTTTCAGTTCACTCCACTGAGAAGTCAGTCCGATTTTAACTCTTGTATGGCTGCTCTCACTCTCTTTCTCTTCCTTGCCCCTTGCCATATTGTCCATACACTGATATATTCAGTAAGAATTAGAATCACTTTATTGGCCACTGTGCCACAGAGGAATCGGTTCTCCGTATTTAACCCAATCCGTGCTGAGAAACACACATTTGCACACACACTAGTGAACACTAGGGGGCACTGAGCACACATCCCAGAGCGGTGGGCAGCTCTAGCCTCAGCGCAGAGCAGGGAGGGAGGTGCTAGTCTCCTTATTTTCATACCAAGAACTATTAGCCTGTGCTACTTTTTGATTTATAATGCTAAACTAGAGGTTAAATAGAGGTAAAATGCTCAATTCAAATGAGAAGATTAAGCATCATAATGTGACTGCTGCACTATTTATGGTGGATTAGTGCGGCTGTTACCTACGGGCTGTAGACATGTAAATGTAACAGCTGCAAGATTTAAGGTGGAATGAAAAACATAAATAAAAAGCATATATAAAGCTTTGTTATTACTTGTAGTCAAGCTGACTTTAGAACAACTATCCGTTCTGCTTCTCGCTTGCTGTGTTCAGAGTATGGAGCGGGATGTGGGGGTTTTAAAGTGGTTTGCGGTCTACATTTGGTCTTCTAGGTTATTATACTGCCCCAGCTCTGCTGTATGAAATGTAGAAGGAATAAAGGCAGAAAGGGGAGGAATTTGCTCCTGATGGAAGTCAGGCTGGGTCAAGCCGAGCTCTCTCTGTCCAGGTTACTGCGGCAGGTTCTGCTTGTTGGAGCCCAACTTGGAGGCTGAATCATAAAAGTCGTGATTACTATGCAGGTTTGGGGTCAGCTGACTCTGCTGATTCTGCTCGTGTCATGTTGGGTGACGGGCGAGAGTTTGGTGAGCGTAGGCAGTTAGCAAGATCATAGACCATGGTGCTGTTTTCACTTGTGCACACACTGTGATAAGATCTGTGTGTGTATAAACCCATCAAGAGCATACTGAACGTGTATTAACAAATTATGATGTGTGTAAATGAATTCTAATCAGATGTGTGTATAAATACAAGATCAGATCTGCGTTTGGATATAAACTGTTTCGTTCACTCTTCATTTTTATACACACACACACACACACACACACCTGATCTAACTCAGTTAACTCAGATCTGATCTCAATCTGTTGATACAAAGGCAGATCTGATCTCAATATATTTATACAAATGCAGATCTGATCTCAATCTGTTGATACAAAGGCAGATCTGATCTCAATATATTTATACAAATGCAGATCTGATCTCAATCTGTTGATACAAAGGCAGATCTGATCTCAATATATTTATACAAATGCAGATCTGATCTCAATCTGTTGATACAAATGCAGATCTGATCTCAATCTGTTTATACAAATGCAGATCTGATCCCAATCTGTTTATACAAAGGCAGATCTGATCTTAATCTGTTGATATAAAGGCAGATCTAATCTCAATCTGTTGATACAAAGGCAGATCTGATCTCAACCTGTTGATACAAAGGCAGATCTGATCTCAATCTGTTGATACAAAGGCAGATCTGATCTCAACCTGTTGATACAAAGGCAGATCTGATCTCAATCTGTTGATACAAAGGCAGATCTGAGCTCAACCTATTTATACAAATGCAGATCTGATCTCAATCTGTTTATACAAACACAGATCTGATCTAAATCTGTACATACAAATGCAGATCTGATTTCAATCGGTTTATATAAATGCGGATCTGCTCTCAGTCTCTATACAAATGCAGATCTGCTCTCAATCTGTTTATACAAATGCAGATCTGATTTCAATCGGTTTATATAAATGCGGATCTGCTCTCAGTCTCTATACAAATGCAGATCTGCTCTCAATCTGTTTATACAAATGCAGATCTGCTCTCAGTCTCTATACAAATGCAGATCTGCTCTCAATCTGTTTATACAAATGCAGATCTGCTCTCAATCTGTTTATACAAATGCAGATCTGCTCTCAATCTGTTTATACAAATGCAGATCTGCTCTCAATCTGTTTATACAAATGCAGATCTGCTCTCAATCTGTTTATACAAATGCAGATCTGATCTAAATCTGTTTACACAAATGTAGATCTGATCTTAATCTGCATGTACAAATGCAGATCTGATCTCAACCTGTTTATACAAATGTAGATCTGATCTTAATCTGTTTATACAAATGCAGATCTAATCTCAATCTGTTTATACAAATGCAGATCTGATCTAAATCTGTTTACACAAATGTAGATCTGATCTTAATCTGCATGTACAAATGCAGATCTGATCTCAACCTGTTTATACAAACACAGATCTGATCTAAATCTGTATGTAAAAATACAGTAATTATAATCATACACAAGATGACATGTAAATGCTAATCAATTAGAGCTTCACATAGAGCCCACCCCACTCTCTTCCTCCTGGCAGTCACACAATTTCTATTGTTCCAACCCTACAGCTACACCCCATGGTTGCTCGGGCCGTTTATGATCCGATCAGCAACCAGCTACTATGAGCATCTACGATTACTCATTGATCCCATTGCATGAGTACCCAAACCAGAATGTAACTGGTGCACTGTTTAAGGTGGAATGGAAAATTCTAATAAGTTTCCAGAATGTAATAGCTGCAAAAAAGAATTGCTTCCATTTTTTAGTTGGAAGTTTCAGCTAAGAATTTCATCTCGGTACAGCACTAGTTTATGGAACTGCTTTAGAAATATGAGTTTGGTAGATATCACTTTAAAAGCATAGCAGGTGATCGACATTATTTCTGAAGATATCCTGCCAAATCGGGAGACAGTTTGTGTCTACAGTGTCCTGCATTGTCAGAGTCTTGTTCCTTCAGGGCAAATTCACTGGTGTTCCCTTTGTATGTATCTCTCTCTCTCTCTCTCTCTCTCTCTCTCTCTTCTCTCTCTCTCTTCTCTCTCTCTCTGTGTGAGTGCATTGATGTTCACGGCTGGTTGAGCTGATGTGTTCTGGCATCTACTCTTCGCTGGCTCTGGAATGTCCAGCTCTCTCTCTCTCTCTCTCTCTCTCTCTCGCTCATACACACACACACACACAAACAACACTAAGCAGAAGAGAGGCCCTGAGAGGATGAACTGGGACAGATAAACGGATACTCTCTGATGAGGAGAATTCACATTAAGAATTGTAAAGGCTGTACTAAAAAAGTCACATCTTTTTTCCCCCCTCTCAATTAATGCTCAAAATATTGGATAAAGGAGGCATGGAACTGCAAGGAAAGATCTGGGAGAAATGGTAGCACTTTCAAACCACACTGTACACAGTAGCAGTGACACTGACTGTTTATTCTGGCCACATTCTGTTAGTCCAATAAAAGCCAACCGCTCAAGTCCAAACAAGGGGACCAACTGGGGCTGAATATGGGAGTCCAGACACGTCTGGGGTGAGGCTACAGAATGAGACGCAGCTATACATTTCAGACCAATTATCACGCCTGGAGACTAGGCCTCCATTATATATCCATCCATCAGCCATAGAATTATGAACACTATATTGTTTTTACACCTTCGGGGTCCATTTCACACCCTCTCAGCTCATAAGGAGCACTGCTGTGTCTGGTCCACTCGTCCCAAGTGCTTCAAGGAGTCACTAAAGCGCTGAGAATGATCCATGTGGTTAAGGGGTGTAAGGCACAAAAACCAAGCAATAGGTGAGTATAGAAAAGCCATGTGAAATCTAGCAAGGTTTGCTACCCCTCCTCCAAAAGTTACATAGTGCTGTTTCTGCAGTGCAGAGCCCAGAACAGCAACAACAGTGGCTCAGTTCTCTCTAGTTCATCTCAGTGAAGTGTCACAATGATTTTGAAGCTGGAATTTTAAGCTAAAAATACTACCTAGTGTCACTTTAAAGAAGGAGTCTGTAATACTGACAGCAGGTATTTAATATGAATACTGCAATAGAGGTTCAAATTCACATGCAGTTGTTATTTTAGAAGCCAGATGTTTGCTATTTCTATTCAAAGGTTTAGTTCCACCTTAAATGAGTTCGTTTACAGGTGTCTGTCGCCAGCTTCTGACCTTAAATAGGCGACTGTGGGAGGCTGAAGATGCATTTCGTATCCCTCAATTTTATGATTATCACGTTTATTAAGTATAGGTCGTTTTATTATTGAGTCTATTAAATATGGTATTGTATGCTATGTATTACAGGTTGCTTCTTTAATGTGAATGGGGCCCACTCTATGAAGCATGAACTGAATCGTTCAGGGACCGTGAAGCAATTTGAGTCCTGCAGTCTTGTAGAAAGAAATGTAAAAACAATAACGAAGCAGTTAGAGTATGGATAAATGTGTGGGGTTCTTTATTATTATTATTATTAATAAAGTCATAAAAATAACCTAAAATGTCCCTATAACGACTGATGAAAAAGACACTTTGTATGCTTTGGACACCTATTCTAACGTATTCTAGAAAGAAGGGGTCAGATAAGCCTTAAGAAAACTAGATATCTACTAGTAACCCTGGCTCTGAATATCTCTGAAAGAATATTTTCCCTCCAGTCTGCCGCTTGAAGCAACTCTAAGCTGCATGCCATTCATGAAGGATTTGCGGCCGTCTTAAAGCCGTCCTAGGAAGTTATTTCATGCTCACAAATTTGCGCTGCTACATGGCCACAGATGTGGAGGAGAAAGGCGGACAAATCTCCAGCCCTTTCAGTCATTACAGGAAAAAGCAAGGGAATGCCGCCCCAGAACGGGAAGCTTGGACGACTCTCATAATGGCTTACTCTCTCTTTTCTCTCCCGTCTGCCACGTGCCTGTGCACCCAGAGGCCCAAGAAGACGACACTTCTTAGGGAGATTAGAGCTTTCAAAGGTCAGTTATGTCTTTCGGAAACACGCTGTGGTCAGAACAGTTGGAGAATTACAAGGATAATAAAGTGAGCGTTACTTAATCTTGAGACTTTTAACAGGAAGACCAACCTTTGGAAGTATCCTTACGAAAGGCTTTACATCAGCTGTGAGGATCTGATGGCAGCTAGTGTCTGGAGCATTACTTTTAAAACGTATTACAGGCCAAAATCCAAAATACACACCTTAAAAAGTAACATATTCCATAAGATAACATGAGTAACACATCCCGAATACGTTGGTACATTTCACCTTTTTTGTACATTTTAATGCAGTGTGAATGCAGCAATTCCACCGTGCTTAATTAAGAAGAGTATTCTGTTTTGTTTCTGAATGTATGCAACATTTCCTACAAAGGAGTAAAACTATAAGCGTGTGTAAACACAAAAGATAGTCAGTGATTTTTCTGGTTTAAAATAGAAATAATAATCAAATACTACTCAGTTTAAGGTGCAACAGAGTGGCTAGTTTTGAACTGTGGTTAGAATTGTTTTTTTAAAGTTTGAGACATCTGGTTTGTCATTAAAAATGACCCAAAATGACTTTGTACACACAGTGTCTAACAACGACAATAGTAATTAATTCAGCCAAAAAATAACTTCCTTTAAGACGCTGCTTTGGAAGAGGAGTCTTTGGAAGTTAGTAGCCGGCAGACAGAGGTTGCTCTGCAGTGTTATGCTCTCCAATTTCTTGCATAAATGCAAAATACCGTTTGAATTTCCAAGAAAAAAGTGATGTGTTGTGCCATCTCCATGACCTTGAGTGAACAGGCAACTAACTGAACTCAAGCGTTGTGTGCTTTATTTCAAGGCCTTCTAGGACATACATGATAACGGAGAGTTAATAAATGTTATTCCTTGATGTAATCCATTAATTTCACTGATGTAACTGTGTCTTGAATACTATCCACATTGTAACTGTAATGGAATGGGGTCAGGTCCTGATGTCGTAGGTTCACACCCCAAAAGTCCACACTCATATATAATTGTGTTCCATTGCTCCAGAAAATACAGACCCCTTGCTCCACCAGGGCTTCCCAACCTTCTAGACATTTCTTGGCATTGAGCATGTGCATTTGCTACTGTGCATCCTGTTCCATTGGTAATGCATTTGTAAGTAGATTATGCATTCAGTTCATTCAGTCATTGTGTGTATCTGCTTCATTCTAATCAGGGTCATGGCGGAATCACTAGGCTCCAGGCAGGAACACAGCGTGGACAGGGCGCAAGTCCATTACAGGGCATCACACACTCGCACCTGTGGAGGCTTGAGCATAGCCAGATGCCAATAAGTGTTTCTGGATTGTGAGAGGAAACCAGAGCACTAGGAGGAAACCCACGCAGACACAGGGAGAACCCCCTCACAGACAGTGACCCGAGGTTGGGTTTGAACCCACAAACAGCCATCAACAATATACAGTATACATCAATCAACAATACTGTTATGACCACCTCCTGAGTCTTTTCTCTCAGCTCCACTGTCCAAATAGGAGTGCTTTGTAGTGCTCCAATTACCGAATGTACTCCATGTCTTGCTCTGCATACTTTATTAACCCCTTTTCACCCTGTTGTTCAGTGGCCAGGACCCCCACAGAGCAAGTATAATTTGAGAGGTGGTGTGTTCCTGTGTTTTGCACTGGTAAGTGGATCAGACACATCTGTGCTCCTGGAGTATTTTAAATACTGTGTCCAATGCCTACACTGTTAGACACACCTACCTCATTGGTAGTCCGGCATGTCTAGAAGATTTCTTACATGCAGTGAGTTTGAATTCCATGTTTCAATTTGTATTATAGCTGAATGTTCCCGAGGTTTCCAAAAAAAAAAAAAAAACCTGCTTTCATGCATTGAGCCTATAGAGTGGACTAACAAGAGTGACCACTAAAGCAGCTTGATCAAATTACGGGGCTACATGATTGTAATAGAACAGACTTTGTGAGCGTGTAAATGGAAGGGGATGAGGAGGCTGAAATTAGGGGAATAATTAAATTAGAAATGGTTAAACGAAATGACCCTGGGCCTGGACGCTTCGAAAGCTGAATTTAAATCCAGTAAAGCAAATGAGCTGCAGGACTCGGGCCGGTCCTCTGAGACTGCTCTTAACCTCCAGGGCTAGGAGGAGGAAGACTGGCTCTGTTTGGAATCTGAGGACTGTTTTGTTATTTTTATTTTTATTTTTTTTTCCGGATATACATTAACTCTCTGGTGTCTATGAATGCAAATTGGAAGTTTAGAAAATGTTGTAATTCAAATGGTATTAAATAAATGAACGAGGCATGTTCACATTACCAGGTTGAAGTTGGGCAATACGGGCATTAATCAATATCATGATTAATTGAACACTTTACACTTTTATTATGATTAATGAATAATTAATTTGGGGGTTTTTTTGCCCTTAGAGTTCACTGACTTTACTGTATTGAGAATTTTGTTTAAAATATTGCTTTGAGCTTGTCAGTCTCTTTGTTTATATTTGGTGTGTGATTTTCGTCAAGTGTTGAAACTGCTGGTGTTAAAATTGGTCACTGAAACTGTATCATTATTGTTTTTTCTTCAGTGTTTACATTTGAATTTATTTTCACTGATCAAATACAGCATTTTTCTTTGGTACAAGGTGCTCGGTCGGCCTCTGTGTTTAGGTTCTCCTTCATATTGCTTCCATGTGGCAGATTGGTGGGGCAGAATCATGTGACTACAGTGCGGTGGTGTTGTTTAAGAGGGACAGTACATGAACACATACTGGGAGATATATTAACAGATCGGAAGTTCTGAATGTCAGTTTTGATTTATATTTATGTACTTGCCCAGTCCTAACTGAATTTTCTGAAATGAACCCCACCAGACTATCACCACTGCTTCATAACATCAGCTTTAATTCATTTTACCAAACCAGTTCCTTCAAACTGTCCTTCTAAAAGAAACAGACATCTCCACACGTGCTGGCTCCTCTCCATCAGCCACACAGCTCTGTGCCAGCAATAGCTGCGTTAACAGCAAACGCTAACAATCTGGCTTGGACTTTTTCCACGTTCTGGACTCAATCATTTTCAGCTGCTACAAACCTGCTTATTTACTTGCTTCTGCTCCCACTGATGCTTGCTTTGTGTTCGAACAGCATGTGGATCCATGTGGAGAGGACATTACTGATTCTGGAACAGGTTTATTCAAACTATGTCATCAGACAGTGCAGTGTGCAAGTGTTGAGAATATACGGGTTCTGTAAATACATGAGAAATTAATAAAAATATAATAACAATAACAAGAAGCTCACTTCAAGTGACCTTTTCTTTATATGATTTGGGGAGGTGTAAATCCTCTATGCAATGGGATGGCTGCAAACAAATCCTCACAGCAATGTTCTAATATCTAATGTAAACCAGAAGACAGAGGGAACACATCCCTTATCCATACCATACACCACCAAATTCATTATATTATACAGTGTTATATTGCACACTATATCAGAGGGCTATAAATCCTGAGCATTCACACAGGTTCCATGCCAGGATTTTAATATTGCCAGCCAGTAAAGCTACGACTGCTAGTTCAAATGACTGGCCAGGTATAGGGTTATATACCAATATCCTGGCCTCGAACCCCGATCCTTACTTCATTACTGTGTGAGATATTATAAATACATGAATACAAAATGATGTTTATGAATATTTTTAAAGGAGATGTATTATTAAAAACATTCAAAACGTTAATTTGGGATCTGGAGCATATCAACTAACACACTGTGAAACAAGACCACCCAGTCAGTCATTCTGGTCTAAGCCTTAAAACATGGGATGCTTTATTTTACATAGAGTGCTTGCACTTTAGAGCTACACTGCTGTAATTCTGAGACTCTCCAATCACAGCATTGGACCACTGAGCAAAGGTGGGGTTAAACTGTATTAAAACAGACATGACCAAGGCTCTGACGTGAGAAAACAGGGCCGAAATAAGAGCGGAGATATGGAAGAACCAAAGGGGGGGGGGGCAACTAGCCTTACTAGACACTGCTGCCTGCTCGGGCTGTGGTGAGCTGTGTGTGGCTCATTCTTATTTAAAGGGGCAGGCACTGAAGCCAGTCATTCTGAACTGGAGGAGAATGTTACGTTTGATGTTTTGGCATCAAAGATGTTTCCATAAGACCCACGAACTGTGTTCACTTGTGGGAAAGTTGTAATACGTTCCCTTGAATTCACTCTCCATTTTATCAGCTCCACTGAACATACAGCTGAACTTTGTACGTCCGCATACTCTGTCAGCCCCCTTTTCACCCATACATTACCCATTGCAGTGACACATTGTGGTGTTAGGAAGTGTTGTGTTGGTATGAGTGGATCAGACACAGCAGAGCTGCTGGAGTTTTTAAACACTGTCCGCTCACTGCCCACATCTGTTGCTACACAGATGGTTCTTGTCATCCTCTAGTCCTTCATAAATGGTCACTAGTCACCGCCCACTGAATGCTGTTGGCTGGACATGTTTTGATTGGTGGACTTTTTTCAGTCCAGCAGTGACACTGAAGGGTTTAAAAACTCAAGCCGCACTGCTGTGTCTCATGGCAGCCCCGGAAACAATAACACACCTCCACCACCATGTCAGTGTCACTGCTGTGCTGAGAATGATCTACCACCCGAATCATACTTGCACACTGTCGGTGTTGTGGGGGTCCTGACCATTGCAGGGCAGGGTGAAATGGGGCCAAGTATGCAGAGCAATAACAGGGCTACAGTCTGCAATTCTGGAGCTATAATGTACACCTGTGTGGTCAGTGATGATCATAAAATGGAGGTCCTTTTAATTTTAATGTCATTGCCGACTGGTGTAAACTGACCAATAACGCCAAGATATTTGACAATGGAGCATGCACTGCTTTTGTTTACTAATTATGTCTGTCCTTGCAGATGCTGAAGGTGACACAGATATTTCACAGTAAAAATAAGGGCATTTTAAGAAGAGCAGTTCTGTCTCTCTCACACACACAGAGCATGGCCTGTTTCCATTTCTAGCAGCTCCTCCTACCATGGCATGAAATGATTTCTGGCACCACCTGGGATGTTACCCGGCACTGGAGGTGGTAATTGTATTTCAATTATAGACACGTGTGCATCTGCGTGTACATTCAGCCAGCGGCACACTCTCCAAACCTTAGCATCAGCAGAATGCATGCATGAATACATACCCAATGTGTAAGAGAAAATAGAGCACAACCAACCCCAGCGCGGGCCTGTCCCAATACCTGCACTTGTGCCTTCGCACCCCTTATTTTTACTTCTATGTTTAAAGGAACACCATGTAATGTTTTTACCTTACAATTACAGCTTCAGTATCATTGTGATGCTCCACTGACCTGTAACATGTAGAATAAAGCCTATGTCATTGCTATTCCAGGCTCAGCACGGCAGTAACAGCACTATGTGCATTTTGGGGGAGGGTAGGAAACCACCTCTCCTCCCTCGTATGTGATATTTTCATAGTTTGTCCCTTAGAGAACTAAAGCCAGAAATACTATGCTGAAGCTTCCAGACACCACCCACAGGGAACGAGTCATACTATGTGTAAAAGGCAAGGTGGGGGGTGAGCAGGAAAGTCTCAGTTGAGCCATAAATACATTAATATAAATAAAAGTCAGAATAAAATAAGGTTTTGTGAGACAGTTGCGGGCATTTTGAGAAGGTGTATAATCAACTTAAGATAAATAATGTGTAAATTATACATAATCTGACTTGTTCTGCATACATTTATATAAAAATTAAAATAAATGAAAGCAATTTGGAGATTGCGCTTTCTCATACATTAGCCACACACTGTTCACAGTTTATTAAGGCTAACAGCATTCAAACTACAATCTTGTCAGCTCATTTTGATTATTCATTCATTCATTATCTGTAAGCGCTTATCCAATTCAGGGTCATGGTGAGTCCAGAGCCTACCTGGAATCATTGGGCGCAAGGCGGGAATACAACCTGGAGGGGGCGCCAGTCCTTCACATGGCAACACACACACAGACACACACACATTCACTCACACACTCATACCTACGGACACTTTTGAGTCGCCAATCCACCTACCAACGTGTGTTTTTGGACTGTGGGAGGAAACCGGAGCATCCAGAGGAAACCCACACAGACGCAGGGAGAACACACCACACTCCTCACAGACAGTCACCCGGAGGAAACCCACACAGACACAGGGAGAACACACCACACTCCTCACAGACAGTTACCCGGAGGAAACCCACGCGGACACAGGGAGAACACACCAACTCCTCACAGACAGTCACCCGGAGGAAACCCATGCAGACACGGGGAGAACACACCAACTCCTCACAGACAGTCACCCGGAGCAGGAATGTGTGACTGCGACACTATCTGCTGCGCCACCGTGCCGCCCAAAGGGATTGTCCGGGATTTGAACCCGGGACCTCTCGCACCCTAAGCGAGAATCATACCCCTAGACCAACGACCCTATGCTCATTTTTGATTAAAAGAAGTCATTAACAGAGGCAGGGACAGGTAGAATATATCTAAATGTCTTTGTAGTGTAACTGTATGTAGGAGTAAATGGCAATTGTATTCCAATGCACTGTAATTTAATTTTTGAAGTGACCTTTTGATAACATTACAATAGTGTGCACTAGAAAGGAGACCCCTGAGTTTAGGGTGAGTATTGGGACAGGGCCTCCAACTCAACCCAGCCGGGCTGCAAACACTCAAACCCTGTTTTAGTGGTGATGTAAAAAGGGGGCTGTTTTGCGTGGCACACGTCAGTGTGCACACACGCCCAAACAGCTGAGCGGCAGCCTTGTCTCTCTTTATCTCTCATTCACTCACTCACTCTCTCTTCCTGACACACACACACACACACACACACTTCATTACGATGGACATCTGGCGCATCTTACCCATAATCCCTTCCCCACCGACCCCCATCCCGCTCTAGCTGCACTGCTGGCCTACTAACAATATGACAAATAATAGATGGGAGTGATAATAACAACACAGTACCATGAGCTGGATCTGAGGGCAGATATCATAAACAGGTTACGTTACAGCACCTTCACACTCAGATTAGCATCTGAATAGTTGTCATTCATTCATATGTTTATTCACGTGAGATCTGGAACCACCTGCCATTAGCCCTGTGCTTTGATATTTACATCAAGGTGGATATTGACAGGGATATGTATTTATTTATTTATTTTTATTCCTCATACCTCTACATGACCTTCCATCCTAGGGCTGTAAATGTAAAACACACAGCCAACAACATGTGAGTGAGGTGTAGCCTGAAGAAATGGGTGTGTGTGTGTGTATGAGAGAGAGAGAGAGAGACTGTGACTGACTGGGTGTGTGAGTAGAGATGGAGAGTGAGACCCTGTGTGTGTGTGTGTGTGTGTGTGTGTGTGTGTGAGAGAGAGAGAGAGAGAGAGAGAGAGAGAGAGAGAGAGAGGAAATGTGATAGAGAGATTGGGTATCTGTAGAGAGACAGCTTGTGTGTGTGTGTGTGTGTGTGTGTGTGAGAGAGAGAGAGAGAGAGAGAGCCCATATATCACCACGTCTGTGTAGATATCAAAATGTCACAATGTCCTCACAACGTTTCAAACATCGCAGAAATGTCCCCATTAAGACAACAATACAAATGTAATCCTGTGCCTATGTCTATGTACTCGCGTGCAAGGCTCTCGTTTCCTAAGCATCTGTGTGGTGGGTGTGTAACCTGTGTGTGTGTGTGTGTGTGTGTGTGTGTGTGTGTGTGTGTGTGTGTGTGTTACTCACTGGATTTGCCCTGTCTGGGTCTCTGCAGTAGCCGCTGGACTGTGAGCAGGTCCTCGGTTTTCACCGCCTGCAAGAGTTCCTGATCTTTCCCCATGCTGTCCACTCACGCTCACACACACACCATTCACACACTCAAACACCCACACGCACACGCGCGCGCGGTTCTCCTGGGTTCTACATCCAGAGCGGGTTCCTCAGCTCAGGGGCGCGCGCGGTCGTGCGGTTCGTTGCGGCTGGCCGTCCGCCCGCGGGGCTCGCGCTCATGGTCAGATACATAGGGGTCAAAACGCCATTAGGAGGGGGAAAAAAACACTCCTCTTTCACGTGAAGAAGCACCGAGGTGTGACGAATCGTAGGCTCGTGCCGGCGTGGTCCGCTGCGCTCGCTCGCTACTGGGGTTACGGAGACAGCTTTGCCCCCTCCTCTATCCCTTACGTTATTTGCGTAATTTACGTTATTAAAACGAAAAAAAAAAACAGTAACAAAAAACGCTGCGAATGAATGTTGTGCTATCAGCGCGCGCTGGTGACGAGACGCTCCGTTACGTAAACATCCAGGCAGCTGGACGCTGGAGGTTGTAATCCGCGGTGCCCTGTGTGCGCGTGCGTGCTCTGAGTGTGAGTGTGTGTGTGTGTGTGTGTGTGTGTGTGTGATTGCTTAGTTAAATTTATGGTGCTGCAGCAGGGGGTGTGACCAAATAGCCCCCTTCCCCTATGATCTTGACAGATTAATATGTGTGTGTGTGTGTGTGTGTGTGTGTGCGCGCGCGCGCGTGCGTGTGTGTGTGGCTACTGGACAGACGTGCCCTCTACCTTCAGCTTGTTGTTACTGAGCATTGAGCCAATCCCTTTCTCCTGCAACCGAGTCATTCAGACCGGTTCAGATCAATACGTCAATACACTCATCGTCCCCTTTATCAGCTCCTCAGACCACCCAGGAGAACACTGTAGTTCTACAGTTACATAATGCAGTCCATCTGTAACTCTGCATACTTTATTAACCCCCTTTCACCCTGTTCATCAGTGGTCAGGACCACCACGGAGCAGGTATGGGTTGGGTGGTGGATAATTCTCAGCCTTGCAATGACATTGACAGGGTTGTGGTGTGTTAGTGTGTGTTGTGCTAGTAAGGGTGGATCAGACACAGCAGTTGCTTTAATTTTTAAACACTGTGTCCACTCAGTTATTCTAGAACTTTAGAACATCAAAGTGTCCCTGTATAGTTAGTGTGTGAGTGTGTGTGTGTGTGTGTATAGTGTATACACTATATTGGCAAAAGTATTCACTCACCCATCCATATAATTGAATTCAGGCCTCTTATTCACTTCCATGGCCTCCAGTGTATAAAACCTAGCGCCTATGCATGCAGACTGATTCTATAAACATTTGTAAAAAATAGGTTGCTCTCAGGAGCTCAGTGAATTCCAGTGTGGTTCCGTGATAGGATGCAACATGTGCATTTGTAAAATTGGAAAATTTCCTCGCTAATAAATATTCCTCAGTCAGTGGTATTATAACAAAGTGGAAGCAACTAGGAACGACAGCAACTCAGCCACAAAGTGGTAGGCCACTTAAAATGACAGAGTGGGGTCAGAGAATGCTGAGGCACTTTCTGCAGAGTCAGTCACTACAGACCTTCAAATTTCATGTGACCTTCTGATGGACGAGTCTGGGTTTGGCGGCTGCCTGGAGAACGGTACTTGTCTGACTGCACCAACTGTAAACTTTGGTGGAGGTGTAGAGGGGTTGTTTTTCAGGTGTTTTGCTTTGCCCCTTAGTTCCAGTGACAGGAACTAAGTTTTGGACAATAACATTACTCCCAACTTTGTGGGACGTTTTGGGGTTGGCCCCTTCCTGTTCCAACACGACTGTGCACCAGTGCACAAAGCAAGTTTCACAAAGGCATGGATGAGTGAGTTTGGAAGAACTGTCCTGACCTCAACCCAATAGAACACCTTTGGGGTGATTTAGAGTGGAGACTATGAGCCAGGCCTCGTCCAACATCAGTGTCTGACAAATGCACTTCAGGAAGAATGGTCAAAAATTCCCATAAACACACTCCTCCATCTTGTGGAAAGTCTTCCCAGACGAGTTGAATCTGTTATAGCCGCAAAAGATGGGCCGACATCATATTAAACCCTATGGATTAAGAACGGGATGTCACTTAAGTTCATGTGTGTGTGAATATACATATATATACAGTACCAGTCAAACATTTGGACTCACCCACTCAGGGAGGGTTTACTTTGTTTTGGGCAATTTTCCATATGTTGTGAATGTACAGTGCCAGTCAAAAGTTTGGGCACTTGTAATTCAATGTTTTTTATAATTTTCTACATTGTAAATGAATGTGGAAGACATTTAAACTACAAAGGAACACATATAGAATTCTGTAGTAAACAAAGAAGCATTAAACAAACCAGAATATGTTTTAAACTTTAGATTCTTCAGAGTAGCCCCCATTTGCTTTTAATCACAGCTTTGCACACTTTCTGCGTTCTCTCAATCAGCTTCATGAGGTTGTCACCTGGAATGGTTTCCAGTGAACAGCTGTGGCCTTGGTCAAGAATTCATTTGTAGAACTGCTTGCAGCTGTAATGTGTTTGAGACCATAGCACTAAGTTATGTTCCCAGTTCTACACAGTGAATAGCGTGGGCTGCCTCTGCCTCTGTATCACTGCCTCTACTTGATATTTAAGGTGGTGTTGTGTTGACATTCTCAACATGAAAACCCTGTGATGCATCGTCTTGTTCCCTAAGGGTGTCAGCAGAACTGGAGCAGATGTCTAATTCCAGCTCTGGCCTAACCTCCATCACTCATTAACTGATAATCACCACTAATGTAACCCCCCTGTTCAGCTGGGTGGCACCTCCTTGTGGTGGATTTGTGACACTACATGTCCCTCGACTTGATCATGGTGTTTGAACAGATTATGGAAGCTTGTACGTAGCCTCACACCATCTAATAACCTCAGTTTTCGTTTGATGTGCACTTTGTAGATCTGTAATTACTGTATTTCTGTTTACGTCTTTATGCTCCCTTTCACCATGTTCTTCAATGGTCAGGACTCCCACAGAGCCAGTGTGATTTGGGGGGTGAACTGCTGGAGATTTTAAACACTGTGCCCACTCGCTGTCCACTGTGGTCCACCTTGTAGATATAAAGTTAGAGACAGTAAATCTTTGGTTGCTGCTACAAAATTACATAGTGCGGTTTCTGAAAGCCAACCTTAGTGTCATGTCGGTCTTGTTAAGTGTCAGACTAAAGAGGTTGGCTTTCAAACATGGCCCCAGGAAGACAGGTTGCTGAAGAAAAATATTGGCAGGGGGCAGGGAGTATGTCTGGACGACAAAGAAAAAGCATTAGTCTCTGAAGAGATAAAGGCCATGATTATTGACAGCATTGTAAACCATGGTTTCTCTTTGCGATGCCAGTTTAAAGTTGTGGCCAAATCGCCAGCATTCAACAGCTTTTTTCAGCAGTTGACAGCATTCAACAGCATTCAACATTTTTGATTCTTTACTGTGGGTTTGTTCATTCATTCATTATCTGTAACCGCTTATCCTATTCAGGGTCACGGTGGGTCCAGAGCCTACCTGGAATCACTGGGCGCAAGGCAGGAATACACCCTGGAGGGGGCGTCAGTGAGTGAATGTTTGAGTGACACACGCTCACACATTCACTCACACCTATGGACACTTTTCAGTCACCAATCCACCTACCAACATTATGTTTTTGGACTGTGGAAGGAAACCGGAGCACCCGGAGGAAACTCATGCAGACACAGAGAGAACACACCACACTCCTCACAGAGAGTCACCCGGAGGAAACCCACACAGACACAGAGAGAACACACCACACTCCTCACAGACAGTCACCCAGAGGAAACCCACGCAGACACAGGGAGAACACACCACACTCCTCACAGACAGTCACCCAGAGGAAACCCACGCAGACACAGGGAGAACACACCACACTCCTCACAGACAGTCACCCGGAGGAAAACCCAACATCCATTTTCTCTGCTGAAGCTGAGAGAAAGGAAGCTTGAGCTTTTTTGGACAAAGGCGCTTAGCTTGTTTCCCATGTACAGATCCAGGGCTGTGTACAAACACTGGACTTTTTTCCAGGGCACAAAGAGACCTGAAATCTTGCAAATGTTTAGGAAACATTGTCTGAAATTTATAAAGTGTATTGGATTATAATCATGAACTACTGCTTCAAGAGTAAACTCATTCAAACATCAAATATAAAAAGAATGCAGGCTGTTGTTGGTGTTTTAAGTTGGTGAGTTATGAGTAACAGCGTATGATATCTCAGCTGCCCGTGCTAAAAAGTAATTACACCCTAAAACTTATTTTTAAATTAACAACTGAAATATATTGCTCTGTATTAAAAAATATGTGCATTAACATCTTTATTGTGGTCAGTTCTGGCTCTCCAGTGCCCCACTGGTTGGTTGAAGTCTGCTGCAGGCGTAGATAATGCGTCCCCTGCCCCGTGCTGTGCTCATAAATATAAAAAGCACATGAGCCTAGACCGAGGGATTATTTTGTCTGCATTTGGGTTTGTTTTGTCTACAAATCTTTGCCTCCCATTTGTGAACATTTTATGAAGTTGGACTAAAAGTTGGGTCAGCTAGCTGAAACCAGCAGGGTGCACTTACTCTTTTAGGTGGAATAAGCTTATTCTGTGCCATGTATGAAGTGCGCTGGAGGTCTGGGTGAATTTTGGATGGGAGATGGAACTGTTTAGCTGAGATGAATGTTGATAATGCAGACTGTGTAATGATTTATAGCCATGCCATTAAACCATCTGCAAGTTATAAAAATAATAATATTTAATATTTTAAATTATTAAAGTCAATTGTTTTCTTTGTTTACATGGTTCTCATTTATCTTGCTCGTAATCTTACTTTTTAAAAAACCTACTGATTTAAAGTTGTATAGAAATGTGTGTCATGTTTTATGTACACACAATTTTATAGCGTTTCTTTTGAATGGTAATGTATTCACCTCTGCTCGGAAATCAAAGCTACATGATGAAGATATTACAAGAAATCTGTTCACGTGCACCCAAATGGCCAAGGTGTGTGTGTGTCTGTGTAAGATTAATGCTAATGGTGTGAGTGTGTGTGTGTCTGTGTGTATATGTGTTAATGGATAAGTAGCAGTGACAGTGTGAGTAAATCATTGACATTGTTAAGAGTGTCTGGAGATGTTATTTAGACTCATTTCCACACATTAAGTGTTGGGGTAACACACCTTAAGCATGCTCTGAGTGTGTGTTTGCAGGAGGAAATGTGTGTGTGTGTGTGGTGGAGGGGGGTTAGCCCCAAATTTAACAAAATAAATGTTTTATTAATAGTATCAGGCACATAGTATATATGTAAAACACTGAAGCCTACTGTGAAGGTATCTCAATATATTTTATACTGAGGCGGAAAAATCTGTTATCCACTGTTAGCCATATTATCATTTTTTTAATAGAATGCAGTAGAACAGTGTTAGCACTCCAGCCTCCAATGAATTTATCAACTCTTACAATTAAATATGTGAGAGTTATTCTTGTATGAGCTTTAATAATCCTGTTGTTCCACTTGTGGGTTGTTTCTTTCAGTGTGTAAGAGTCTACTGACGTGACTATTCGGGTGTTCTGAGAGTGCAGCAAGTTCTTGTTGTTCTATTGTTTATCGCAACTGTCTGCATAAGTTATTTCCGTTTGCCATAAAGTTTGCACCTTGTCTGAAAATCTAAGACAGTTAGTGATTTTTCTTTACTGCAGTGAACCAAATGTTGAATCTCAAATGTCTCCCTCCACCGTATGTAGAGCATAGTGCAAGTCATAATATATCAGCTTCTGCAGTCACGTACTGCACTATGTCAGATTTTATTCAATTTATATTTGCCTAGAAGTTTCACATATCACTGCCAATTAAGTGCATTGTCTGTGTGTAGTAATCACTATGTATGGAGTATTGCAATATTTAAGACTGGGCTCTTTTCTACTGAGTTATACAGATATGGGTGTATCAGGGATTTTTTTTTAAATTATTATTATTAATTGTTTAACCTAAATTGCTTAGTACTTAGTATCTGATGCTCACAACATAGTATCAGGTGCTTAACTATTAAAATGGGGTTCTCAGTGTATAGTATCCGCTGCTCGTTTGATTACATCTGGTTGCTCATCTAATAGTGTTTGGCCCTTATTTGATAGTATCTGGTTCTCACAGTAGTTCAGTGGTGGTCCTGAACAATGGAGAACAATCTGAAACGGGGCTAAAAATATATGCAGAGAGACACATGGGAGCAATACTACTGGGGCGCTCATCAAAGACTATCTGGTGCTCACTTAAAGGAACACAAGGTAAGGGTAGGTTGTTTGTTTGTATTCCTCTTGGGACTTTCCCATGTGTAAATCACTTTTACCACACTGTATTGAAATCAATGGAAAGGGGGTGGTTTATATATATAAATATAATTACATAATGCAGTTTCTGCAGTGCTGAGGCCAGAGGAGCAAGTACAGTGACTCTATACAGACTCTGTTACAGGTCAGTGACGCAGCACAATGATATTTGAAAAAAAAAAAAAAGGAAAAATCATCATACAGAACATTTCTCTCTCTCTCTCTCTCTCGGCCTGCCCTGTGTCTGCTCTTCTGGGAGTGCACAGTCGCTTCATTAAACTGATGTGTTTAATGATCAATTCACTTACACAGCGCTCTCTCCCTCCATTTGTCTTTCACTTTGCTTGGCAGTCTATGTGTCTTGAGCGCAGGGACAGGCCATGACGGGTAACGATACCACTCGATTCTTCGCTCTTTCCCAGTCTTTTAGCATCTCTGACATCATCGTGATTGGAGCGTATTTTCTACTTAATGTCGCTGTGGGAATATGGGTAAGTGAAACTTGTTACTTTGGTATCAGCCGTTATAAAATTATAACTCTCCAAAGACCAGTCTCTCAGGTCTAGTCTGTGACCTGAGTTATAGCTGGTCCAATGGCAAATCACCTTTAGTCATTCGGGGTTTATTTAATAGTCTTAGTCCATATTAATAATTTGTCTAACAGGATTATAAGCTGTACCCCAACTTTTGACTTCAGCCATAACATTATGAACACTTCTGATGTTGCTCTGCATACTTTTTCACCCCCTTTCTCCCTGTCCCTCAATGGTCACGACCACCATTGACGATTCTGAATCATTCTCAGCGCTGACGTGGTGGTGGTGTGTTAGTGTGTGTGGTGCTGGTGTAGAGTGGATCAGACACAGCAGTGACTGCTGGAGTTTTTAAACCCTGTGTCCACTCTCTGTCCACTCTGTGAGACACTCCTCCCTCGTTGGTCCACCTTGTAGATGTAAAGTCAGAGACAGTAGCTCATCTGTCGCTGCACAGTGTGTGTCGGTCGTCATCAGTGGACACAGGACGCTGGATGTTTTTGGTCAGTGGACAATCCTCAGTTCAGCGGTGGAACTGAGGGCTTTAAAAGCTCCAGCAGTCACTGCTGTGTCTGATCCACTCTACACCAGCACAACACACACTAACACACCACCACGTCAGTGTCACTGCAGCGCTGAGAATGATCCACCACCACATCACACCTGCTCTGTGTGGGTCCTGTCCATTGACAAACAGAATGAAACAGGGAAAACAAAGTATGCAGATCAACAATAAACACCTGTCTGTAATTGTAGAACTACAGAGAGACTACACTGACCCGCCTTAGGTCAATTTCTATGAAGCAATTAATGTGTTGGTCATTCATAAACGACTGCGTGAATTTATAATGCTGTATAATAGAAGTGAATATCCTTAAAGCAACAGTAGGTAGTATTTATTTATTTATTTTAAGCACAGCTTCAAAATAATTGTGACGCTCCACTGACCTCTAATAAGGAAACTAGGGCCTCTGCTACTTAAAAAAATTGAGACTCTTCCCTCCCTCCTCTCTCCTTAATATCAAGACATTGCTGTCAATCTAGTAATAGATTGAGTGGAGTGGAATAGATGGAGTGTAATAGTAGTTACACTCAGTAACTGTAGGGGGAGCTCAGGAGACAAAGTAACAGCTCTTACTTAGAGTTACTTGAATGCTATGTAGATGTGTGAGTTAAACTTTAATATTCACACATGTAGTGTTAATATGGGAAATAGATTACCTTTTAATGTGTGTGTGTGTGTGTGTGTGTCAGTCATCTTGCAGAGTAAGCAGAAACACTCTGAACGGATACTTCCTTGCTGGACGAGACATGGCTTGGTGGCCTGTAAGTAAAAAAAAAACACAGAAATCATTCGGAGAACTTTGAAGAAATGTTTCTAAAATATTTTACGTAAATATTTACATTTGAATGAAAATCCATGCTGTGTCGTCTGTTAAAAACCTCCACGCCAATGTCCTTTTGGAACAGAAATGTTTGTGTTTGAGTGGTGAATGATTGAACAGATCATTAAACATCTACAAACACTAATACACAGCTAACACATAACTTCCTGTTTACAAATGGCAGCTGGAAAGTTATAAGCCTGTAATTTACAAACAAATGTTGACATAGTTAACATCCTTGAACACCACGGCCGTATGATCCCTCTGTCTAAACAGCCAGTTTCAGCTTCTTTTCCTTAAACCATAATGAGCCACTCGTTGTTCACCCAGACCGCGAGCATGCAGCAGTGAGAAGCGAGGGACAGAAGCTCTAATGTTTTAGGTGTTTTCGCTCTGTCCTCTTCCTTCTACAGTTTTTTGTGGGTTGGTTTTGCTCCATTTGTTGTTTGTAGCCACAGTTTAGCAACAAGAGTCATGTAGGGAGAATAACAGATTAAGCTGAGATTTTCTCTACTTTATGCTAATAACTTATGGCTAGTTGAAGTGATGATCAAGGAGCTTCTGGTCTTTGAACTATTTGTCCTTACAGGTATTTTATTGTTTATATATTATATATATGTTTATATAACAATTTATATTGTTAGTCATATGTAATGTGAGCTCATTTAATTTAATTCTGTTATTTATTTTAGGTTAGTTAAGTGATGAACGGACCAATAGGAATGCTCCATAATGACTTAGAATAAATTCTTTTTACATTGACTTCCATTAAAAATTAAGAAGGTTTTCTCCCTGCTGTAAAATTACAGTTTTGGAGAAACTAAGTTTGTTGTCTTAAAATGTCTTAGCTGCCTTTGATTATCATAGGACTTTTCGTAAATATGAATTAACTCTCATACCTTCCACCCCTGGCACCACCAATGGTTTGATTTTTCACTTTGGTCTTGCACTTGATTTTCACACTTTGGCACACTTCATTTTTATTGATCTTTTTTGTGACATCATAAAACCTAATCTCCACAGAATAAAATCAGCCACTCTGAAGCAGCTGCACATGCTCCTGAGGTCACCATGCTCAGTGCCAAGCGTGGGCCTGAACAGCAATAAAATATCATTAGTGAACTCTACAATAACAAACTACACTCCACAGTATTTTTGGGCCTTTTTTGTATTGTTTTTTTAATGGGTGAATAATGTATTAGTGCTATACACTGTGCATGAAGTACGTATTACTGCTGCATTAATGTGTGAATATGATGTGACGTTTGTACCAATGTTATATTAGTGCTATATTAATGTTGAGTGAACATTGTATTAGTGTTGAGTGAATGGTGTATTATTGTGTGAATGTTTCAGTAATTTGTGTGAATTGTATTTTGAATGGTCTGGTAATGTTGTCTTCATACTGTGTGAATGTAGAGTTAATGTTGCATTAATGAATGTTGTTTTAATGTTGTGTCTGTGTTGTGTGAATGTTGTACAGATCGGTGCGTCTCTGTTTGCCAGCAGTGAGGGGTCCGGGCTGTTTATTGGTCTCGCCGGCACAGGGGCAGCGGGAGGCATCGCCGTGGCTGGCTTTGAATGGAACGTGAGTCCACTCTTCTGCTTCCTGAAAAGTCCAGTGACGTCCATCTGCCACCTGTCTAAATATTGCCAGATGTATATGGATTAACCAGATGTTTCCTGATTTAAAAATAAACAAAAAAACACTCCCTTAGGTGCCCCTCTCACAGTCCCTCATTACACTGAGAGAAATATCTGAGCACCTGAACTCTCTGAAGTCTCCTTTGTCTGATCTCACCATCAGATCTCATAGTTCTCCCTGAGAAACTGCTGAGATATAAAAGCGATCTCATTCCAGTGGCTCCTCCGATTAGACATTCACATCACAACCCTGACCATGACTGCAATACTACAGCTGGAGACTGTCTTTAATTATTTAATTTCCCACAGTAACATATAGTGAACAGCAGGGGGAGACAGAGGAGGTCCATTATTGTCCTGTTTTGTCTTGTTTTAGGCAACGTATGTCCTGCTGGCGCTGGCCTGGATCTTTGTCCCAGTGTACGTGTCCTCTGGGGTAGGTCTTACACCCACTACTCCATGTCTGCTAATATTACACTGGTATTACATAGTTGTTATTGTGTAACTATGTAGTTATTAGAGATGGTACATCAAAAGCCAGGACAAGTGTTTTTTTTTTTTTGAGCGATGTTTAAGTTAAGCGTGTAGCTAAATTAGCACCCCCTTCTTCTGCTGTATGTTGACCCTGAGCATTTGATGGAATTCAGCCACCTTCAGCACTCTTGTCTTTTTCTCTCGCTGTTTCTCTTTCTCTCACTGTCTCTTCTCTTTCTCTCACGGTCTATTTTTTCTCTCTCATTGTTTCTTCTCTCTTTTTCTCACTGTCTATTTTCTTTCTCTCACTGTCTCTTTTCTTTTTCTCACTGTCTCTTCTCTCTTTCTCACTGTCTCTTCTCTCTTTCTCTCACTGTCTATTTTCTTTCTCTTACTGTCTCTTCTCTTTCTCTCACTGTCTCTTTTCTTTTTCTCACTGTCTCTTTTCTTTTTCTCACTGTCTCTTCTCTCTTTCTCTCACTGTCTATTTTCTTTCTCTTACTGTCTCTTCTCTTTCTCTCACTGTCTATTTTCTTTCTTTTACTGTCTCTTCTCTTTCTCTCACTGTCTCTTCTCTTTCTCTCACGGACTATTTTCTTTCTCTTACTGTCTCTTCTCTTTCTCTCACTGTCTCTTCAATTTCTCTGTCTATTTTCTTTCTCTTACTGTCTCTTCTCTTTCTCTCACTGTCTCTTCTCTCTTTCGCTCACTGTCTATTTTCTTTCTCTCTGTCTCTTCTCTCTTTCTTTCACTGTCTCTTCTCTCTTTCTCTCACTGTCTTTTCTCTTTCTCTCATTGTCTCTTCTCTCTTTCGCTCACTGTCTATTTTCTTTCTCTCTGTCTCTTCTCTCTTTCTTTCACTGTCTCTTCTCTCTTTCTCTCACTGTCTTTTCTCTTTCTCTCATTGTCTCTTCTCTCTTTCTCTCACTGTCTCTTCTCTTTCTTTCACTGTCTCTTCTCTTTCTTTCACTGTCTCTTCTCTTTCTTTCACTGTCTCTTCTCTTTCTCTCACTGTCACTTCTCTTTCTCTCACTGTCTCCTCTTTCTCTCACTCTCTTTTCTTTCTCTCACTGTCTTTTCTCTTTCTCTCAGTCTCTTCTCTCTTTCTCTCACTGTCTCTTCTTTCTTTCACTGTCTCTTCTCTTTCTTTCACTGTCTCTTCTTTCTCTCACTGTCACTTCTCTTTCTCTCACTGCCTCTTCTCTTTCTCTCACTCTTTTCTTTCTCTCACTGTCTATATTCTTTCTCTCACTGTCTTTTCTCTTTCTCTCATTGTCTCTTCTCTCTTTCTCTTACTGCCTCTTCTCTTTCTCTTCTCTTTCTCTCACTGTCTATTCTCTCTTTCTCTCACCGTCTCTTCTCTTTTTCTCTCACCATCTCTTCTCTCTTTCTCTCACCATCTCTTCTCTCTTTCTTTCACTGTCTCTTCTCTTTCTTTCACTGTCTCTTCTTTCTCTCACTGTCACTTCTCTTTCTCTCACTGCCTCTTCTCTTTCTCTCACTCTTTTCTTTCTCTCACTGTCTATATTCTTTCTCTCACTGTCTTTTCTCTTTCTCTCATTGTCTCTTCTCTCTTTCTCTTACTGCCTCTTCTCTTTCTCTTCTCTTTCTCTCACTGTCTATTCTCTCTTTCTCTCACCGTCTCTTCTCTTTTTCTCTCACCATCTCTTCTCTCTTTCTCTCACCATCTCTTCTCTCTTTCTCTCACCATCTCTTCTCTTTCTCTCATTGTCTCTTCTCTCTTTCTCTCACTGTCTCTTCTTTTCCTCTCACTCTCTCTCTTCTTTCTTTGTGTGTGTGTGTATGTGTGTGTGTGTGTGTGTGTGTGTGTGTGTATGTGTGTGTGTCTGTCAGATTGTGACGATGCCGGAATATTTGGGACGGCGGTTTGGAGGGGAGAGAATTCGCATGTATCTGTCAGCTCTGAGTCTGATGTTGTCAGTGTTTACCAAGATCTCAGTGAGTACACACACACACACACACACACAGTACAACAGTATTGTAATTCCGAACATGTCTTCAAGTCTGGCCCCAACTCATTTAGAACTGCAAAGATGAAAATGTAAGACTGCTGTGAGCATACATTATTTCAGCTGGATATTAATCACAGTGTCCTAGAGCTGGAGTCATTTTTATCACCAAAATGTAGCAAGCGCTGTTTATAAAAGTGATTAGTTATTTATGCTGCATAGAGCAAGGATGGTCATGTTTAAAAGAGACTGAGTACAGAACCTCTGAAACATCCAGGCCACTATGTGTCAGTATAATGGCTGTTTCCAAACATTTAAAGAACCATGGGAGAATAGAAACAACTGTTATTTAATATGAATTACTCCAGGTTTTAAAGTCCACTGTCAAGATACTGTCTAATGGCTCAACACGCTTGGAGGAGAGCACCAATCAGCAGCCCTATTAAATCAGCTACTAGCATCATGCTCAGTGATGGGAGCAGAGAGGAGGTCTCTGTAGACAAATACTTAAGCTGAGTTTGTGTGTGTGTGTGTGTGTGTGTGTGTGTGCAGACAGACCTGTACTCTGGAGCTTTGTTTGTGCAGGTGTGTTTGGGATGGAATCTCTACCTCTCCACGATCCTCATGCTGGTGGTCACAGCATTTTACACCATCGCAGGTATCTGTGTATATCGTGTGTGTGTTTGTGTGTTGGTTTATGTGAAATGTCAGGACAAGGTTCCAGAAAACACACACAATTCCACTAGAACAATACTCAGATTTGGTGACATGTCAGGACACACAATTTCAAATATAATATTAAGTATAAATAGAATAAAAGCATAGCACAAAAAGTAAGGAAATGTGTGTTTGGTAGAGTATTTCAATGTTGTAACAATGCTTCATGGCAATGAATCTTATACCATTGGAAGCCTGTTAATGTCCCTTTTAAATAGTGCCACATTTGTAAGGAACATTTGTGGGAGGAGCAGTAGATCTGAGTATGTTGGTTGCGCCTATAAAGAATTAGCCATATCCTCTCTGCCAGTGCCAAACAGCTAATTCTGCCATTGACTCGTTTGGTGTTTGGTGACTGAATGATTCATTTAACAAACAGGAGCCTCAGTAGCGTGTGGAAGAACCATACACAGTCACAACATCCTCCACCTCCTCCTCACGCTGGTCACCAGCCTGGACACACACTGCTGTGGAATGGCATCCCATTCTTCAACCAGCGTGGTTGTGTTGGTCACTCTGGCACTAACAGCACGCCCAAGTTGTGCCCACAAGTGTTCACTGAGGTTAAGGTCATGACACTGCAGGCCATTCCATCCTCTCCACTCCCAAATTCTGGAGATAGTCTCTGATAAACCCTTCTCTGTGGAGGTGAGTGTGGAGGTAATCTTGGAGGATAGGGTTCGGTCGCAGACTGTGGAGATGTGGGATTGCCACTGGTTGTAGAATTTAATCTTGATATCTCTCTGCATTGAGAAGCCTCCAATGATGACAAGCCTCGTTTTACCAGTGAGGGAGATGCCGCCCCACACCATCACACAGAATAAGCTGTTTGGCTTTGGCAGAGAGGATTTGGTAAAATTTTCATGAGCGCAGCCCACACACTCAGCTCTACTGCTCATCCCACAAATGCATGTTCCTTATAAATGTGGCACCATTTAAAAGGGAAATTAACAGGATTAACAATGCTATAAGATTCATTGCCAAGAAGCATTACCACAACATAGAAATACTCTACCAGACACACATTTCCTTACATTTTGTGCTATGTTTATAGAAATATATATAGGCATTAATATAATGGCAGGTGTTTTGGTTTCTGAGATTAAGGTTAGGTTTAGGGTTGGTGTTAATGTTCGTGTCTATATAAAATCCTCACATTTATAATGGAAACAGAATGTGTGTTGTCTTGTGTGTGTGTGTGTGTGTGTGTGTGTGTGTGTTTGTTACTTTTTGGGTGTGGTCCCTATTGGTCCTTTTGGTCCCTCTTTATAACACTAGGTGGTTTAGCAGCTGTGATCTACACAGACACTCTGCAGACCTTCATCATGATCATTGGCGCAGTCATCCTCACCATCACAGGTCAGTGAAACCCATATTTGACTGATAGTATTGATACCGAGTAGACGCATGTGGGCAGCCGTGACCTATTGCTTTCACAAATGACTTATTGCTACTTTAATTTTAATAGACGACAACATAGAAACTGCTTGGGGGTGCCCAAATATATATTACACAAAGAATGAAGCCAACACCCCCTCAGGAACAGTAGGGACCTGTTAATATGGCAATAGTATGATGACAGTGACATGACAGAACAAGAAGTTTTAGCTCTGACCTGGCAATGACTGACATTCCTCAGTCCTCCTCTAACAGCCTGAAATCCACACAGGCAAATCACACACTAGTAAAACATGACAAATCAGCACAGGCATCACGTAAGAATGAATACTATGCAGTAGAGCCCTGTTTAGCTCTAGTTTACAGCAAACACAGTCTTCGGAAAGTGTAGGGACCCCTCAGGGCTTTAAACACACACCTATTACTGTAAGTCACTACAGTTCTCTTCGTATATTTTAATAAAATGCTCTTATCTTTACATTTTGGTTGGAAACAAAGGGGTTAAATTTTTTAAATAGGCTGTGGAAATTTGTCCCATGAGTTTTTCATTTTCTTTTATCTTTCCTTCTGTGATATCTAAGTAAGGACTGCAAAGCTTCCATTGGTTAGGGCTTCAGAAGCTGAACTGAAGGCCTTAGGGATAATTAGCCAAATTAAAGCGATTGTATCATCAACAGTGGTAAATATAATGGAAACTGAGAGTCAAACCATTCCAGTCAATAGTTAGACATTTAAAATATAAATATCTGTTTGTCAGGTTACTTAAGGGTCACTTTAAAACTGCTACGTAAAAGTTAAAATATAATATAAAGGGGAATTTTTTTTCCACACATTAACACAGTTCTCTGGTCTTACTGAATTATCTGTGACAGGCATTGGCCAAAATACCACAAGGATCAAACAATACAGCAGTGTTTATCCCATGTGAAAACAGAGTTTCAATGTCGGTTTCTTTAAATGATAATGAGCCACAGCTCAGTTCAACACAAGAGCCCAGGAGTGAGGAGCAAGGAGCAGAAGCTCTTGTTTTCGGCTATTTTCGCTGATTTGTTTTCTTTTCCATTCACGTTTCTTCAGTTTGTACTCAGTGCTCCTGTGTCTCTGTGCTTGTTTTGTTTGTTTTACCTCCTCTGTGCACCACTTTGGTTCCATAAAGAACCATGTATGTTTAACAGACATCGCTCAAACTCAAGGTTCTTCATCCGTTTAAATGTATTAACAAGAATGATTCTTTACGGAACCAAAAGTGAATTATCTAAGGCATCGCTCAAAGAACCTATTGTAGAACCTTTATTTTTAAGAGGGTAATTGCAGCACAAAATCTGGACGACTTATTTATGCCTAACCGGGTGGTCTTGTTTCACAGTTTGTGAGTCAGTAGAAAAAAAATAATTATAATACACGTGCACTGAACAAGTCGGTTTTCATAAGTCCCCCATAATGCTTTGCATAAAACATCACGGTCCAATGAAAATCATGTATCTCTACAATACCAACTTTACAAGAGAAGGAAAATAATTTAAACTTTCAATGGGAGTCATTGTATTGTGTGTGTAATGTAGTATATTAAAGCTACAAAAAAATGGAGATATATGTATTTTTACTGGATAGTGACAATGTATAATGTCTTCAGTGAGAGTCATGTATTTAAACATTGAAACACCAAACATAAAAACATACACCAGCAATAACACAGGGGTTCTAGCTGAATTAGTTTTGTGATATGACTGTTTTTTAAATATCATGTACATAATAGGAACTAAATATAATAGGAAGTGAAAATATCCACATCTCAGGGAGAGATTGTGTACTGTATTTGGGACTGAGACAGGGGCGAAAATAACAGATTTACCTAATGGTGCATGAAGAGGGTAATAGGGCAGGTCTTAATAGGTATCCCCAACATGGTTGTGGTTTAACAGCAGAAAGGAAAACAAAGAGACCGTTGTGTCCACTTCTGGGTTAAACACTCTCTACATCATCTACACTGCTTTTCAGAACCTATATCTGTGTAAATTTGGTAGCATTTGTTCTTAAACATGTTGTTGTCATTTTATTTAATTCAGTTTGTCAGTTTCCTCCCACCTTCATGAGGCATCATCCAAAATGGGATCCATACCGTGATAACACAGAGCAACCGGAGCACGCACTTTTATCACGAGTAACCAACAGTAGAGATGGTTTCATCTCCATTTTTGTCTGGGGTGTCCCTTAAAAATATTACACAGTATTTAGGAATGTGCTCACTGCTTGTATTTTTGTAAAGCAAGGGTTCTTAAACAGTTGGTCCCAACCTATATACCTTTGCAAACCAATGATTGGTTGTTTGATCCCATGATGCACAGGATTAGTTATCATTTGGAGACAAAATAATTATCATTCCAAACACATTACATACATGTTTCTGTAGCAGTAGGAAACTACGGAGACCCTAAGGTGACATTGTGTTTTTTAAATAATATTTCGAGGTCACGAAATAATATTTTTGTCCACAATGTAATATTTTGAGGCCACTAAATAATATATTGTGGCCATGAAATAATATTTGGAGGAAACGAAATTAGAGATGTCACAAGAACTGATATTTCAGTACCAAGTTGATATCAAAATTGTCTTGTTCTAGAGCCAATCAGAGTGAAGGTCCCGTCTCCAAACACGTCTGTCATTTAAAGAGGTAGAGTACTGGGTAAGACACAAAAGGGAAAATTAACTAAATTGCACTTTTTTGCTGGAAAACAATAAATAAATAAAAGAATAATAAAAAAAAATATTTAAGTATTTTAAATAAAAAATTATGTTACGTTCATTTCATTGGTTTTTGTCATGGTGTCAAAATTGAAATAGAGAATATTAGAATTTTAGGTATTGTTACCAACTAATGAATTTCTGGTATTAAATAATATGCTTGAGATCAAGAAAATATATTTTGCAAAATAATATTTTGAGGCCACAAAATAATCATTTTAAGTGACAAAATAATATTTTGACACCAGGAAATTATAGTGTGGCCACGAAACAATGTATTGAAACCACAAAATAATATACTGAGTCCATGGTATAATAAGATAAGGCCAAGAAATATTATTTTGAGGCAATGGGATAATATACTGAGGCCACAAAATAATATTTTGATTCCATGAAATATTCAGGGACTAAAAGAAGTAGGAACTTCTGAGAATGGTTCAGACTGAAAAATGTTAAGATCCCCTGTTATAAAGAAATCATTGGACATTTTCCCCTGCAAACAGTAATTAAGAGTCTAAGGTGGAACTAAAATTCCAGTTTTATGGTTGTTGGCTCATGCTACATTTGTAGCAAAACCTGGGTTATATTTGCAGCTTTAACATATAAAAAATTAGCAAGTTCTTCTCGTCCAGAAAACAATTGAGTCATCAAGTCAGTATGTGTACAAAAATGTAAAACAGCAAGGTTTTTTACTGTTTGAATTGTGTTGTTTGAGTTATAAATGTGACACAAAGTAACAAATAGCAAATAATGCTAGTCAAGCTAATGATAGAGTCTGCTGACCAGGTTTTCTTGTCCATGTTGTCACATTCTACAGAGAATGTATTACCTTCCTTTGACTCTACACCCGACTTCATTTCTAGCTGTAGAAATGTGTGAATGTAAGCACTCATTACTTCAGGAAACCCAGTATTAAGCTAAGCTAGTAAGCAAAGAAGCTAAGGATTTAGCTTTGCCTAATTAGCTACTTTAGCTTAACTGGTATTAAGCTAAGCTTGTAAACAGACTAACAATTATAATGGCTTAGTTTGACTACACATATTAGTGTGTAGAAATGTAAAAGGTATTGAGTGTGTGAACACAAATCATTGCAGTATATCATGTCATAAATAAGGCTACAATAAGGCTAATTAGCCAAGTTCGAACCTTCAGAGTGGGGAAGAAAGATAACGATACATTAAATACTTTAAATCATGAGCCATTGTTATTATGACAGTTTCAACAAGGTTTGTCTGATGAAAGTGGACTACAAACGCAAACTTAAATCTTAATTCCTCTAGTTCGTTTCGGAAAGTCCTTGTTATTGAAGATGCAATAAAAAATAAAACACAGTTTGAACATATAGAGTTCGCAAACAATATTGACAATGGATTGTTGCCAGCCATAATCATCTCAACAGTTAAACCAGTTCCTGCCAAATACAATGGAAAAACATTAGCTTAACTAGAGCTGAGCTCACTCTCATATTTCTGCTTCATTATCGGATAAGGCCTGAAAGTTCAAACGGGATCAATTTCACTCTGTTAAGGCTATGAAACTTTGAAAAGACATTAAAACGTGGAACAGAGAACACTGTGAAATTAAGTGAGAGTGTTATGGTAAGCAGTAGAAAACAAACAACCACAGGTCTAAAAAAAAAAATCACATGATATGATCCCTGGAACGTCTTAGCGCTTTAATTCTGCTTTGACCTGAGGCCTGAAATCTCACAATAAATCTCTCAAATACTGTGACCTTCACAGTCTGAGTACATTTAATAAATTAATATATATTAAAAAAAAAAATAAATAAATATATATATATATATATATATATATATATATATATATATATATATATATATATATATAAAATTAGATTACTACTGCTGTCCTTTCAAGTTTGCAAGCATTTTAATTAATCTGATAATTATCAAATGTCAAAATATCTGAGTATATATATATAACTCTGTTAGCATATTTCTTTCTAAATGAAGACCACAGAGATGGACCTTTGATTCACAACTTGCTAATATACTGACCACATCTTTTGAGAAAAAATTGCAGAAATCAAAGTAAGGCTAACCTGCCCTGAAAGCCTCTTTAATTTAAGCTTTATCATATTTTATTGGAACGATAGTGGCTTTATGGACATATTACACTGCCTTTGTGCAAGTTTAAACATTTCTAGAGACCTAATAAAATGTCTGTGACATGCCTTGACAAAATACCACAAGGATCAAACACCACAGCATTCTCCCAATGTCTAAACAGTCCTTTTCAGAAAGATCAGTTTCAGTGCCTGTTCCTTTAAGTGAGAATGAGCCTCTGTTTACTCCAAGCACCAGAGCCCAGGAGTGAAGAGTAGATTTAGTTTTTAGAACTTCAGAATTATTGTTTTCACCATAATTACTTTGTCGTCTTATTTCTCCACACTTGTAATAGTTTTGCTCTGTTTAACCTTGTCGATGCACCCAAATAAACGTGCTGTGATTGGTCAGACTCAGACAAGGAGGTGGGACTATTCTGAGTGCCTGCCATCTATGTAAACTGCAGCACAAAACTACTCACAAAAGCTTTAATTCCAATGTGTCTGACTTAGGTATCCCACACAAACTGACATTGGTGGTCAGGTTTCACAGTGTGTGCATTGGTAGACTCCAGATCCCCAAATTAATGTGCACATGCACTGCCAAATCGACTTGTTTTTTTTCTAATACGTTCTCTTTAATCTCATTTATAAAATGGATATGCGGTGGTGATGAAATCTAATGTCCTATGACAGAGAACTGTGCCTTAATGTGTGTGTTATTATCCCAAAACTGACTGGATAAGATGTGCAGTTTTAGACGCTGCCTGCTAGTCCTAATGGCTCATTACATAATAGCATGTACATGCACAAACAGCTCAGCACAGTATAATTGGAGAAATGCACTCGTTAACCTCATTAAAGCTTGTAATAGGACCCTGAAGGCAACCCCACCAAAGAAGTAACGCCAGAAAAAAGACGAATAAAGGAAAAACATGCTGAACACACTATCTTTACTTAAAAAAAACACATAAAAATGGATGCTCCTCATCAAAAAACATGAAACAAACGCTCCATAATCTAATGTAATAAGTCGTGTCGTGGTCTGTAATTTATGAAGGCTATTTATTTACACATGTATGATACAATACCTGTGATATTGAGGTTATCAACTCTCACAGCCACATTAAAGGGATACTCTTACCTGCTACTTATCTTTAGCTCACATGATGCAGGTGTTTTATCACTGACCATACAGGAGCACTTTGTAGTTCTACAATTACAGACTGTCCCCCTTTCTCCCTGTTCCTCAATTGTCAGGACCCCCACAGAGGCAGGTGTATCATTCTCATCACTGACATGGTGGTGGTTTGTTAGTGTGATGTGATGTCTGTTACGGGTGGATCAGACACGGTAGAGACTGCTAGAGTTTTTCAAACCTGTGTCCACTCCATTAGACCTACCTATCTCATCGGTCCACCTTGTAGATGTAACGTCAGAGACAGCAGCTCATCTGCAGCTGCACAGATGGAAACAAAGTATGCAGAACAGATGGATTCTTTAACAAAGTGTCTATGTCGATTTGTTTTAGCGTTCAATGAGATTGGAGGCTACAGTAACTTGGAGCATGTGTATCTGCAAGCTGTGCCATCCAAGATCATCCCGAACACAACCTGCCACCTCCCGCGCCCGGACGCTATGCACCTGTTCAGGGATCCTGTGGACGGAGACCTGCCTTGGCCAGGCATGACGCTGGGGCTATCCATCATCGCCACCTGGTACTGGTGCACGGATCAGGTAAAATACATTTTCTTATTTAAAGGAGCTGTTAAACATTGGTCAAACATGAAGGTGGGTGCTCTGCTGCCTCGTGATGGACTGGTGCCTTGATCGGACACACCTTGACCCTGATCAGGAGATGAATGAATGATATGTATGTGTACATTAGGAAGGTAGGGGGAGCCTGGCTCTGGTTCCTCCCTTAGTCTAAACACACACTTCGATAGTGGGCGTGAGTGTTTGAAATTGTCCGTGTGTGTGTGAGTGGGTAAGTGTGTAAAATCGTCCACAGGTTTCAGTGTGTGTGACTGGGTGAGTGTGAGTTGGACACACCTTGACACTGATCTGGATGAAGTGGTTACAGGAGGTGAATGAATGAATAGATGAATGAATTAATGTACAAATGGGTGAATGAATGAATACGAGGCTTTGGAAGTAAGATTAAATATTTAAACCAATATCATTCCAAGAGCATTACAGCAAAGTGCAAGAAAAATAACATTTGTATTGAAAACGTTTTTATTAGTTTGTCCCCCACTCTCCACCTTCTAAAACCACTCTATCAGCAGGTTAAGAAATCCAAGAATCTGTTCAGGAAAAGCAAAAGCACCATTCATAGAAATGAACAGAAGTAAACCCTAAATATAATTTCTGTTATATCGTATTTTCCTGCGAATCCGATCCCCTCCGAACGAGAAAATCTGGTCCTGTAAGAATACTACAGCAAAGTGTTATCAACAGATGTGTCACTGAATGGATTAGATGAAGTTCGATGTGCATTTTAGTATCATGCCAGCTATCAGAGATCCACTCTATAGGTCCGTAATCTTTTTTTTTTTTTTTCAGTGTAATTTGACATCGCCTTCACCACGTTGAGAAATCCATCACCTGTTCATTACAGTCTATGTTCCAGAGCGCAGAGCGTCCATTTGTTCATGTCAACATCTCTTTGACAACTAGTGTGCATTAGCTGCACAAACATTAAACTTACACCATACTTACATTTAATCTGGTTTCCAGTATTTCCATAGTATCTGTAGAGTTGTGTGTGCACACCAGTAGTGTGTAAAATTCAAATACCACTTTCTTAAAAGCAGCTGCTCTGGAAAATTCCAGAGGCAAAAGTCTGCTGACTGCAGTAGGAAAAGAAGTCCTATTTCATCTAGAATACATTATTATCAAGAACAGCATGTAAACGAAACACTTTCAAGACAGCGAAGTCGCAATGACCACAGTCTGGCACACGTCATGTCTTCTTCTATGAGCAACGCGGAACCAGGAACCACAGCATTAGCTGTTTTTGTGCCCACGTGCTGCCCTTCTTTCACCGGTGGCAGCGCCACCTACCACCCCTGGTACCTTCCCCCTTGGGTTTCTTAAGCTGGCAAATTTGGAGAAGGAAATTCCTAAAGACGTCTCGTTCTGTCTCTGAGCTGAGAGAGTCTGTGTGTTTGTGATGCGATGAGCAGGGGCGCGGTTAGCTGGGGATTGGCTGGTCCTCAGTCCTCCAGTCCTGTAGGGGGAGTTGTGTCTGCGGGGGGAGCGGCTGGCACGGTTCACGTCTTGGTGGGAATTTCTATTATGAGAGCGTTCCAGAGCACAGAGCTTGCCCTGCCAGTATCGGTGACCTCCAATCACGATGCCGCTGCTTTTAGGAGGCCGATGGTACACTCCGGGTTTGGCGATCACCACTTTAGCCCGGTTGTAGGTTTCTCGGACAGGAGACCTTGCCATTGGTTGATATGCCTATAAGAGAAAATGGAGGGGTTACAATGAAGAGCCTTTAAAAAGACCATATTAAATTGTACTAATTTAACAGGGACCCTGTTTACAAGTGTGCCTTAATATGATGAGTTACTCTAGATTATTGTTATGCTGTAAAAAATTGATTATTTATTAAAAATAACACCATTATTTAAAATATCTGACATTTTTCATACTATATTACTGTCTCAAATTATTATATGGTGTTTGGGGTGCATAGCCTTATATCAAGGGAGGGAAGGGTTTTTGGCGCTGTGCAGTTCAGTTCAGCAAATAAGTGAAATATGACTCTTCTACACTGTTTAGAAGCATAGTTTACGCTGACGGGTACTTGTGGTTTAGCACACCACAGCAGATGGTTTTCCAGGCTCAAAACACACAGAGAAACTCTCATCCATGAGCACAAAACAGAGGGAAGGGTATTCTGAGTATTTTGCGATATTTTATGCATTTAAAAAAACAGCAATGGAAACAGGTCCACATACAGTGGTTGGTTAGTACTGTGTGTAGTCAGTACGACTGATTTAATGACACACTAGTGGATAGAAGCACTAATAAATTGTATAACACTACTGCCTTCACACACTTGATATGCGGGCAGCCATCTTGGATTCTGAACTCTAATAGGAAATCTGTAGTAACATATCAGTTATAAGCACTTCATCATCTTTTTTGCAGCTTAATCCATTTCAGGGTTGCGGTGATGTTTAAAATGTAATATATTTATTTACTGTATTTTTAAGACTGTTTAAATAGGTTAATAAGAAATGCCTGTGCATGGTAGCATTAGTATATATTCAGGATATAAAAAATTCATTTACAATGACCAGGTTGCAATAATGCAGCTGCTTTATTGTATATTTGCTATGCACTATAGCATTAATAAACATGTCCTAAAGGTAAGTCAGCAGTTGTAAAAGGTGAATTAGTAATGTTTTTATTTGTTGTTTTTTGGTTTGTTTTTTTTGGTTTGTTTTGTTTTTTTGCAACATAGGTTTACAACTGCAATTAAATTATTTAAATCTAATGGCAATTCAAATTTTACAGCAGGATAATAAAAAAAAGACTGCTGTAAACACAAAATATTCTTCTTTATATCTACAATAAAAGTGAATATGCCTTACAGCTGTAAAGAAATATTTATAAACTGAAGTAAAGTGTTTATCCTAAATGCCTTTTTAGCTCCCTTACAAATAGGTTCATCTTAAATAAGTGACAATTAACTGCTTGCTAAAAAAGTAAGGAAATGTGTGATTGGTAGATTGTTTCTTTGCTGTAACAATGCTTCTTGGCAATAAATCATATACCATTGGAAAGCCTGTTAATTTCCCTTTTCAATGGTGTCATTTTTTTTGTAAGGGACATGCATTTGTGTGATGAGCAGTAGAGCTGAGTATGTGGGTTGTGCCAATGAACAATTTGCCAAACTTATTTAAACATTCTCACCTCCCTGTTATATCTGAGTAATATTTATATCATGAACTTTGCCATATTCTTTTATAGGTGATCGTACAGAGGTCTCTTTCGGCTAAAAACCTGAGCCACGCTAAAGGAGCATCTATCTTTGCAAGCTACCTGAAGATGCTACCAATGATTTTCATTATTCTCCCAGGCATGATCAGCAGAGTACTCTACCCAGGTAACACACACAAACTCATATGAATCTGTTAGCAGTTAATAATGGACATTTCTGGGTTTTGAATTTGAAATACTGTGATTCTACAGCTACACATTTATGTAGTTATATACGTTAAAGGTACAGTAAGCTTTAGAATGTATGGTGCTACAAATTATACACATATAACCAGAAATATGAGCAAAGGGACTGAAGCCCACTACAGATTGGAGAGAAACAAAGAAAATTAAATCCTAATTCAATTAAAACATTCACAACTTCTAAGCAATAAATCACAGCTGAATCAAACACACAGTGAAGTTATTCGGGCTATGTTTTAAGGAACTGTTTTGATTTGCTTTCAGTTTCACAGTGATGTGGTGTTTAAAAAATCCGTGCCAAGTGGCTTTCGTACCTAAAGTCTCTGCTCTGCTCAAATTACAATGTCATTAAATATATAACCAAATATTTTCACATCGATTCCAAACACAGATAACACAGTGAACCAATGTGGAACCCACTCACACTGAGATCCCAAGGTTCAGTGCTCAGAACAGCCTATGGTCGCCTATGTTCTACTTTAAGCTTCAAAATCTTAAAATAAAATAGTCTACTATGTAAAATTCCACCTGTGTCTTCAGAACAGGAGGCCATTAAAAAATAATCCAATAACATCTGGGTCAATAAGATCAGAACCAGCCCTCTATGATGTATTCTCAGTGCCTAAAGGATATTCTGAAGGTCAACCGCAATGTATTTCAACCTCCATTTTAACAACCAACAAGATTTGGTCTTAAAGGGACATTAAGTTATATTTTACCTTCAAATTACAGATTCAAAATCAATGTGATGCTCCACTAACATGTAATAGGAACAATATAGTGTATGTCTTTACTACTCAGAGCTCAGCACTGCAGAAACTGCACTATGTAACTTTTGGAGGAAGGTAGGATACCTTCGCAACTCTCCGCCATCTTGATTTCAGGACAGTGCTGTAAAAGTGAATTACGTTCTGCAACTGTAGGTATCTAAACCTTATGTTATTGTTCACTAAAGTTACAAACAGCGTAAATGTACGTTTAAATATACAGCAGTGGTGTTAAAGTCCAGTTGGTACATTTTACTCTCTTCTCCAGAAGGAAAGGTGAATATTTCTATATTAATTCTATTATATAGAACTGCGTAAAAAAACATCCTTAATATGAAACGGGTCGTATGAAATCAACACAACATTAATATCTACAATTAATATTGAAAATGGAACCATTCTGTTCCATAAGTAGAGGTTCTGAACCACCACAGTGACAGTTTTTCACGGAGTATAATTAGACTGTTGTCCCTCTATTGCTCGGAATACACTGTTAGCCTCATTTAACTGATGGATCAATGGATGTGCTATTTATGAGGTCTATAATGGTGTGTTGTCTGTCTCAGGCTCTGTTCTGAAAAACTGAAAACACGCCTGTTTTGAATCTAAGAGTGTAATGGAGATTTATAGCCGAGTGTGCCAGTAATCATAGGTATAAAATTATAAATAATGTCTGCGTGATGTTCGGGCGAAATCTGTTTAGTAGTGTGCAAGTTCAGTCTCAAACTCCTGCCATGAATCATACATCTAGTTCTAGATTTCCTTATAATAATTATTAAAATAACACTGCATGTCTCAACACAGTGTGGTGTACATCAAAATGTCACATCACAGAGTGCATCAAATTAACTTTCATTAAAAGAGCATTTTAAGGAGCGGTCAAATGAGATCTGACCTGGATGGGGGTGAATGGAAATGTATATGTTAATCAGTGTCATGAGAGTTTAAAGCACATGGTACAGGCAAAAAAAAAGAAAAAGTTAACACAAGATTTTCTGTAGTTGTGTGGGAAATAAATCTTTAAAAAATATTACTGTTAGGGTGATTCCCGTTTCGTATCTTTACCACTACACTTTGCCCCTTGAAACTGAGTTACAAAGTGTAACGGTTAATAATAAATCATCCACTACAAAAGTGGACGACTCTTCAAAAGCCTGATGACTCATCAAAACACAAGTAAAAAAAGAGCAGTGCTTAATTCCCAGGTTACTAGCAGTGTTCTGTAGGCAGCTCTGCCAGTCTGCAATGATATGACCAGCGCTACTAGACTTAAGTAAGCTTTAGGACGTGTTATGCCTTCAGAAAAGATTCACAATCATGTGTTATCACTCCCTCCTACACTGTAAGCTCAGATTATATATCTAATAATAATGTTTAATTACTGTACTCAGTGGATTACACATTTAAAAGTGTTAATAGTTTTAAGTTTAATAAACAAACAAAAAAAGGTTTTGCATGGATTAACTTAAACTGTTAGTCATTTTACACAGAAAAATACAGTGGACTTTTGTTTTGTAGTGTACACTCGCTGTTGGGGCTGTTCGTTTTAATAAGCGTAACACACAGCGCTTTTTTACTCTGTAACCAATGGCTGTTTGTGTGCAGGGACAATTTTGTTGCAGTATTGTGTCTGTAGGAGCGACTGGGGCACTCATGGGGGAGCTCCCAGCATGCTCTACGGCCGCCCCTTTTTTAGTTTGAGAGATTTCAAGTTGTTTGCGTATTTGTGTGTGATTTTGGGCTCGATGTGTATCGAGGTGTGGTGTTGTGTGGGGGTTCACCGTCTAAAAAAAGGGGGTCTTCAGACGTGTAGTGTCCCTGAATCTCACTACACACCAAGCCCCAACTGCTGCTCGTTCCCTTGCTTCCTTTTCCCTGTGCACTTTAAAGGGTTCAATAAATGTTGCTTGGTATCCCATGTCTAGTGACGTTACAATAAAATAAATACAATATATATATATATATATATATATATATATATATATATATAGTATAATATACATTTTATTTACCTGAACCTAAAGATACTAATTAGACTAATTGAAATTAAATCAGCTCCCTTTTTAAGCACAATAACTTGATGTTTTAAGCTAAGCTAACTCAAGTTTTCATTACACATTACTCTACTTTAAGACTACTGGTTTCCTCTACTTTTTTTATTTTAAAGCAAATTCAAATCTTGGCTAACAGTGTGACAGTTCTATGATACAAAACTAAATTCTGCTTCTTATTGAATTTTTGTTCAAAATTTTCAGTTCCACCTTAAATACTGCACGGGCATCAGGCACCGGAAAGTATTGCTTCACCAATTAAGGTGGAACTCGGCATATACTAGCTAACTATAGGACATCAGTATATCCCTAGTGATATGTTTTATGCTTGTTATGAAGTAAAGAGGCATTATACATTGAAACTACATTAAACTTAAAAATGGTAATACAGTGGATACCATAGGTTTTAAAGGTTGCTTGCACTGCTATCTTATCCATGGTTTACAAAGAATTCATAACACTCCAGTGTACCTTTGAAAAATGTGTTTGAAGGGCCATGTCGACCTAACCCTTCACCTCTTTCCCAACAAGAATTCAGACACCCTACCTTTCGGAAAACAGAGAGGGTATGGTGAAGTGGTAGAGGCAAGGGCTGAAATGGGAATCACCCTTAGTGTAGTACTAAACTTTGACTCTGCATGTTTTATGTAAATATGTTTCCATATTTTTGACATGTTTAGGCCTGCTACAAGTGCCAATAAACTTCAGGAACATACTCCGACACACCCAAGCATATTTCATAACATGCTCACCCAAACAATGCTCATAAATTATGTGTAAACCTGTCATCTGCCGCCAAATGGATTTGGGACACACCCAAGTTTATAGAGCCTGGCTGCAAAGATACCGTGACCCCTCAGTTAATAAAAACACTTTCAGAATAACACAGGCTCACACGTTTGTTTTTATACCTTGTCAGGACATGATGTCATCCCTTTGTCCCTTGTATTAAATGTGTCTCACTGTATGTAGGTTTTAAATACATTCTAGGCCTCTATCTAAGTCTATCATTATGGTAAATCTCAGTAATCAAAACACATGTTTCAGCCAAGACTGGACATAATATTTTGCCAAAGTCTTTAAAGTGGAATCATTTTATAGACTAGTGCATGTGCTTTTGGGGATTTGGAGGCTACCAACCCACACACTGAAACAAGACAATCCAGTGAATATTTTGTTTGATCTGTGGGATATTTTGATCACAGCATGTCACAGACACTTCCTGAGGACCCCAGGGAACGGTGTTAACATGTGGAAATAGGGTATAATATGTCCCATTAAAAAAATTAATGCTCCAAATGTCTCCTCGACACCCCCAGGCGCTGCATGGATTTTTTAAATTCCATCAGCAGCACATTGGCCAAAGCATGCACTGGATAAGTATTAGGTGTACAAGTAAGATTTAAGTGTTTTTTGATGTGTGTCTAAAGTGGGATTGTAATTCCCTGTAATTACTGTAAAGATAATTTGGCACTTTATTTGGTTTTGTTCAATAAGAAGTTGTCGTTTTATATGAATTCCAATCTTTAAAAGCCAAATATTTCTGTGTATGTGTGTTTCTTTGTTTTGTTTTGGTTTTAATAGGATTCATATCTACAAGAAAACCTATGAAATCAAACACTCTTTCCCTTACCTTTTTTGTGTAATTGTTCTGTAGGTTTAGCAGGTTTTTCTTAGCAGGCTCAGCACAGGTTTCATGTCTGAGTTCGAGCATGGACTGAGAGAGGCGTGCCATCCTATTCAGCGAATCTGCTCCAGGGCTGTGGTCCCCAAAACGTCCTGAACCAGTAGTCCTCCCGTTAGTAAGCTGCTCATGCGTGGTACTGTCTGCATCATTGCATTCATAATACTCATCTGACGCTGTGGAACTCTCGTCCTTGTCTTTCGTTGAGTTTGCACATATGACCTTGGTACTGTCCGCATCGTTATCCCTAGCATAGTCCTTTCTTGACTTGTCCATATTCGGGACTGTGAGCGTTTGCGTTGAAGGGAGGTCCTCAAGTGCTTCTTTGTACTCTTCTGCATTTGAGATCTCCTGTGTTGTGTTTTTTGGTGGCCTGACCACATCGGGTGCAGCCTGAGGTTGTTCGGGCTGGTCCCTTCTGACTAGACTTACCTGGACTGCTTCAGGCCCTTTAGTGGGAGTCATCACCAGCTGCAGAGTTCGTGGCTTGGGTACAGGTGGCCCTGGAGGCGGTCCATCAACCTGGATCTCAGGTGGTCGTGGTCCTGGAGGTGGCTTGTCAGTTTGGATATCAGGTGGTCCAGGAGTTGGCCGGTCAGTCTGAGTCTTGTCTTGAGGGGATTGCGTAGGTTTGGGAGTATGCTGCTCCTGACATAGGTCAGGTTTGTTATCCGTGTTTTCTGTTGTGGGGTTTTTATGTGTTTTTACAGGCACAGCTACATGGTTCACCACAATTTCAGGCTGGCCCTTTGGTTGAGCGTCTACTTTGGGTGAGGGGTTTGTTTGGGGTTTGGGGACTCCTCTAGAACGAGGGCTTGCCTTTTCCGGTAAAGGTTGCTCAGGTGGACCAGTGAAAGGGTCTTTGAAACGAATTGCCTGCGATGTTTCAAACAGCTGCGATCGCATCAAATGCACCTGCAAAGGTTTACTAGTGTCCCGAATATTAATGAACCCAATGACATCACTCGGTGGGTCAGGCTCTGGCCAGATAGGCAAGTAGGAAATAAGTTCTGCCTTTGGCAATCCCACAAGACCTGGATGCTTGGGCAGCTCCTCAATTATCTCCCGCTGCTTCTTGACCGGCAGTGGTAAAGGAGTCTGAGAGCTGCTGTTTTTGGGGCTGCCTTTATCTGAGGACGTCTTGCTTGCTGTTTCCACCAAAGCATATTTGGGGTTTATCAGTTTTCTCGCGATAGCTGCCGAGGGAGGGGGAGCTGGTGCGGGAACAGGGATAGGGTCAGGGTCAGGGAGCTCCCCTAGTGGGACTTTAGACAAGCTGATGCCATGAGAGTTCAAATACAGTTCACGGAACTGTTTGTCAAAGGTCTCCACCGCCTGCCCTGTCATAACGGTGATGAGGTTGCGGTCCAAACGGGAAGCTGTCCATGTAAAACTGAAAGGCAGAGGGTAAACGGCTTTAGACACTTTCAAGTCTTCAAGGTCTTAAGATATGTTTGAGCTAGATTCATTTTACCAGGGGAGAAGTGAATATAAAGAATGTCATTGTTTTCAAGAATAGCAATGTAATACTGATCCTTCTTACATTATTATCTCATAGCAGTTTATGACAATTCTTTAATTCTCAGTAACATCATTTTCCCTCTATAATCTTGTTGAGATCAACCTGACATTATGATATAAATATAATATGCTGATATGTACGACTGGGTTATGGTCATTTATTTTCTCAACTCCTCTAAATGTTAAGTACATAGTGAAGTTTCTGCAGAACTGAGCCCAGATTAGCGCCACCATAAGCTCTATTCTCCATATTATAGGTCTGTGAAGAATCACAATGATTCACAATGTGTGCTCATTTTAAGGTAAACCAGAGGTCGGTCTTCAAATCCGGACCTTTAATCCATGTTCCAAGCCAGTATTTTTAAATGACAATTATAGCTGCAAATGCTAATGTACCTGACTGGCCATTTTAAAATCCCAGCTTAGAACCTGGAGCAAAGGTCCGGATTTGAAGGCCTCTGCCATAAAATGTGTAATGCAGACAAAATGAGATGGGCGTCAACTTGTGGAAACAGTGTATATTATATAAATTTAAATATCACATTATGATTTTCATTTACAAAATATCTTCTGGCAAAACTAATTCAGCTTGAGGTGGGTTTTTCATCAAGGACAAGTCAAGTGATACAAATTTTATACTTGTGATAGAAGAAACAAGAGAGTTTTGTTTTCGTAGATGTGACTGCACAACCCACAGCATAGGACAGACTATGGCTTCATTGTGAGTCTCATTCAATAAAAATAGCATCTAGCGTTTGCATACAAATGAATTAAAGCCAAAGACTGATTCTCAACACTTTTTTTGTATGTGAACTGGTTTATAAACCCTCAAAATACTCACCTACATTTATCCTACATTTATTTATTTTTTGTTTAAAGCAAGAAAAGCATGTTATTATGATGAGAAGATTTTTCCCCAACACACTTCCTCATATATTCAGTCATACACTCACCTGTATGATCCAGACACTGCACGGTCTCCGTCCACAAACATAAATCTCTGATTCAGTGAACCTTCCACTTTCTTTGCTGTGCGAGTGTGAAATTCACAGCCTCCAATGCAGCGGACTCGCAGACACTGCAAACACACAGCAGTTCAAATAAATGACTGTAAATCATAGCACTGGACCAAAACGGATGCATGTTCAATAAGAACACAAGGACTAAACTTGTGCCTCTATGTTTTTCATTGTTTCATGTATTTTGAATATAGCAGCTTTATTATGAACATATTTGATCACATTTTAATACTAGACCAAGAGTAATGCTCAAAAGTTATTAAAAATGAACAAATTAATAAATAAATACATTTTTTAATAATCCTACTCTATTAACTTCTACTCAGTGTTTCTCTTCTAAACGTAAAATTTTGGAGATAAGAGACTTTGTCCAGACAGTAATGTGTTATTACTTTTGCACAATCTTAAACACATAATCCCACAAATGTTTACACACATACAGAGGCTTGTGTTCCCTATGACCCATTTTCAACAGACGTTTTTAAACAGTGCCTTGTCAACTTCCACTCACCACTCAAAAATGTCTCAAACCTACACCCTTAAAAAAGACAAGGCTTCTTGTTTAAAGACAATTGTTTTAGAACATTGAGTTCTATATAGAGCCATTTACACACTTGTGTTGGTTCTTGAGACTAAGAATGGGTTTTATACGGTTTTGTCACCAAAATTATACCCAAATTATGATTCAATACGACACCTGTCTAAATATGTCAAAACATTAGGGTATGTAATGGGAAAATAATGATAAAAATTGGAATCTTAAATTTTGTTTTTATTTATTTAAAAAATGTTGATAAGAGGATGTTTATTCACCACTGCAAATATGAACATAATCTCTTCTCTTTTGCCAACAAACATAATTTACTTTTGTTTAACTAGGAACTTTTTGATAAGAGTTTTGAACCAATGTCTTAGATATCAAAGCCAATGCAGGCCCAATATTGACTGAAATAGAGCCTTAAAGCACTTTTATTTAAATCAGTATTCCTTATTGTATTAACTTTGTTCATGATTTTACATTTTATTAAGTACTTTCTTTAAAAAATATATGGTTCTTGTTTATTTATTTTTTGTCCAATCTTCACTTCTATTTAAAATTATGGTTTTAATTGTGGTTACACTGTTTACCATTTTATATCTTGATTCTATGAAACACCAAAAAGTGTTTTCGGTGTTACGATATCAAGCTTTTACAGAAAGGATATATGAAACTTAATATATAAGACTGAACATACCTTATATGAAACCCATATGTGTAAGATAAGATATAAATAAGATAGTATATTTTATCTTATATTAAGAAGAAAGGAATGGCATCTATGTAAGTGTTTACATGTCCTCAACAACTTTGACTCACCACATCAGAAGTGTGTCATTCCTATGTTAGATAAGTATCACCTAGTTATGAAAGTAGTCTAACATATTTGAACATACCTATTATAAATTGTGAATAACTGCTAAGCCCTGAAGTGTATTGGGTATATGTAATTGAATATAAATATTGTATTGTTATTACATGTATAAATACCTTACAGAAGTACAGTTAGTAATCGGAAGTATTGATTAGTTAATGTAGGTGCAGTATGGTAAGTGTCAACAAAGACTGTAAAGGGTAAATTGATGTAAACACAGTGTAGATTTTAGTGTAAATGAACAGCTTTATATATTTAGCAGAAAACTTATTGCATGACACTTAACATCAATACACACAAAAAATGCACACAATTGTGATTTCTCATGACAGGAACGTGAGAGTGATTTATAAGGAAAATATTTTTGAGTAGGAAGTGTTCAAACGTAATGTCTTTATCTACGTACCAGTACAGACATTTTTCTTGCTGTTGCTTATCACCTGAACAGGAATGGGAGCTATGTTTAAAATGCTCTCATGAGGAAAGTAATATGTGTACACACCTAAATGTACAATACCAGGAAAGCTCTTAGTAGGGCCAATCATTTTCATGTGACTGAAGGAACCGTGTTTGTGTGTGTGAGTGTGTGTGTGTTAGGCCTTACCACTATGGTGATGTAACTAAATCACAGCAATGGTTTGACAAGTAACCTGAGGCTTGAAAGGCAATATTCACCCAAAGGGATCCGACATAAAAGTAGATGGGCTGCTTTTACAAACACCACTACATAATATTTACATGCAACGTTATATTCCCTGCTGCTATAACGTTAAACCTATTTACACTATTACTGTTTATATGATTGTTGTTAAAACTATTGATAGCTAAAAAAGACCTCATTATAGTGTTATGAATGGGGGGCTAAGCTTGCAGAACTAGGGGGTGGGGGAGCAAACAGAGATATTGATATTAGCTGTTAACGCTGGTGTTACACTCTTCTAACATATTTGATCACCTTGTCTCTTATGTTCTGCTGCATCAAAAAAGGAAAAGCTAGATGTCCTATTCATATGCCTCATATTTACTGTTTCGGCCATTTCATTCAGCCAGCTCATCTCTTTTCTGAAGTAAACGGGTCAGACGTTACCCCTTCCCTCTCTCGCTGTCTCTCTCTGCTCCTTATACACTCTTTAAAACCTGATTTTGGTTTCATTAAAGTCAGGTCTGTACTGCTAACAGCTCTGAGGTCAGTAACACTGAACTTGTGTGGTAGATTAGTGTGAAGAAGGGTAAAACTACTGGAAGTGGGGTGAGGGTGGAGAAATGAACGTATACACCATGCAGATAAACAGAACTTACCCTCATAAGAGAGTATAAAAATTAGAAACCAGTGCTGTTCATCGATTAACTGCACAATTTCTGAAATCAATTGCATTGGCCCTTCTTAAGACTGAAGCATTTTTTTATTGTATATGATTTTATGTAAAATAAAAATACAGGATCAATCCAAGATCCACACAATGGATTACATTGATTTATATTAGTAGTGTCTATCAATTCAAAATGGAAAACCAACACACGCTGGCCGTTACACCATGAGCGTTGGTTCCATCTTAAAAAAATCAACTCTATTCTAGCTTCAAAAATATAGATCAAATCACATCCCATGTTCAATATATAGCACATGTCCTTTAATGTTCAAAGACAGTTGTGTATTTTATGGAACGACTATTCACCAGAACAGAATTACACTTTAAATAAAGAAGCTTATTCAAAGCTTTATTTCACTCAAAGTGCAAGTTTGAGTTAAAGAAAACTAGTCCCGGTTTCAACGTTGTGTTGAATGGACAAACACCTTGTAGTTATAAAGATTGTGAAAGCACTTTTCGCTGACATTACTCAGGCTTTTTTTACTTGCTCCAACTTGTAACTTTTATGTCTTCTGTAGCATGATTTATATTGGCCTTTATCCTCCGGAGACGGGAGGAAGTGAAGGCACCACAGCCTTGACGCTGTCCGTGCACTGCCTTCCCAGTGAGGTGACGAGATGAGACTCATGGGTTCATCCCACTGATACTGTACAGTGTAGAATAGGTTCTAACTGTAAAAGTGTGAGGTCAGCAGGCTAGTACACTAAATACTAACTACACCATTTCCTACAATGTCCAAGGACATGGTGGACTGTTGCTATGAAAATGCATATCACACCAACATACAGCTGCAACAATGTCAAAGGATGAAACCCACACTCTGTAAGGCATAGTGTAGGTCGTAAAATAACAGTTTCTGCATTCAATTACTGTAGAAGGGTTTTATATTGGATATAAGCTTCACAGCCCTCTCTTTAACATTTACTGCACTGTCTGTGTGTAGTAGTAGTATTTTTATAATCTGGGAAGTGCACTGTGTGGGGAGTAGAGCACTATTTGAGACAGAGACATTATTTTACAGATATGAGAAGCGCCTCTCTTCCTGTTTTTTCTTGGATTGTCGGACTCAAATATCTACTCGTTCTAAGTGACACTTTGACACTTGTAATTATACTATACACTTCATAAAACTCTAGTCAGAATTAGTATTAAGGGTGCAATTGGGACGTGACATCTTTAGCTTGGGGCTTTATCCACCTCCCTTGTCAAAACTCTGGCTAGTGTTGAGGTTTAGTGCTGCCCTTGTCCTTGTGCCTCGTTACCACACTGCCCACCCCAAATGTTTGAGCACATTAATTACAATTGGACCACAGTTTAAAAAAAAAAAACACTGCTCCATTCCCATTGGTAACCTACATATTTAACAAGATATTTTTATATCACCCAACACTATGGTTAGAGTGTATTTCTTACCTTTAGATGTCCCCTGTGCATGCTGGCTCTCTCACACATGTGGAGGAATTGCGGAATGGAGGCTTGGTCTATAATGATATACACAGCCACTTTCCTCTTAAAACCAGCATCTAATAGATCCTTGAAAATGTCGACGTCTGTAAAAACATCCATCACCACGGCAATCAGCTGGAACACACACACAGACACAGGTTGGCTTAGTTAATGCATTTTCATGAACATGTTTGAAATGTTTGTGTGTATTTAACTGGGTAAGCCAGTAAGAAAGGGCTGGGCCAATAAACATGAGAGGGGGATTTTTGTTGGGATGTGTTTGTCTTAAGGGAAAGCCCCTCACTCCTCACTGCAGTTTACAAAACAGACATGGAACATAGGAATATAGACCAAAATGGATTTTTAAAATGATTGTAAATTTTATCAATTCCGTGTTATACCATGCCACCTATGAAGAATTGTTGTTCATGGTTTGAAGATATTATTGTGGTCCAGTAGAAATGGTACTTAAAGAAACACCAGTTAAGGTTCAGTGTATCTGCTCCTGGGTTCCCACTACAGCTACAAATTCACTTTTACAGCACTCTCCTGGAATCATGGGGAGGACTATTCCAGTGGTGACTCAAAGGGGTTTAAAAACTCCAGCAGTCACTGTTGTGTCTGATCCACACATAGACGTTGAACACTGTCAGTGTACAGGCAGGACAGCTCCAACACTCTTGGGGGACAATGTTAACTGCCCTGATCTCAGATGTCAGTTGACAGATGTCTGTGTTGCTTTTGACGGGAGACTATCCTACACTTCTCTGAAATTTGCATAGCGCTGAAATCATTCTGGGGTGCTGAAGGCCAGGTAGCAGTAACAGAGACGCTATTGTCACTATTATAGGTCAGTGGAGCATCACAATGATTCTGAAGCTAAAATTTTAAGGAAAAAAAATACTACCTGGAGTTCCTTTAACAAATCTAAAAAATAATAACAAAATACTAAGTTATAAATATGTCCACTTCTCACCTTAGCTCAGGATTCCACTCTTTTCAAGTCAAGTCTACTGAAATACAAAGTGTGGTAACTGACATTCAAAGCATGTGGGTAGCAAAGAGCTTCTGTATTATACACAGATAATACTGTAGGGGGGAAAATGAATGGGATGCCATCCTATAATAAATGTGTCCCGAAATAGCACACTCTCACACTGTTTGGTGTGATGTTACTGTGCTTTCAAATTCATGTAATTCAAGTGGTTTGATCCATAAAAACACGTTTAAAATATAGTAGTTTTAAAGCCAAATTCGTATTGTGAACAGAAAATTGATTCCGTGCCATCTCTAATACATGCCCATTATTTTCATACTTAAGGATATATAACTATATAATCTCCCAAACGTTTAATCTTTTGTGTGTTATCCTTGTCATTATTCGTGGATTTACTTTCATTATTAAGTGCCTGGAACATGATATAGACCCAAGATAATCCAACGACTCCGCAACACACACCTACTTTCACTCACTCACGCTTAAGACAAGTACACACACACATTTTTTAATCAAAGAGCTCCCTGTTTAGAACGGCATCTCTCACAATGAGAGCTTTGGACACTAAAAGAGTAAAGCTTTTATGAAGCAGTGAAAGGAGCAGTGTGTCTGAGATCTGTCTGTCTCAACAGAAGCAGCTCAGACAGCGTGTTTTAACATGCTGGGCCTTTGAGTCAGTCGTCTGCACCTTTATATCATGTGGGTACGAGAACTGACGATGATATTTGAGGTAGTTAAAAAGGAATGACACCTGTAGATCTCACAACCATAAAAGGCTTTCTGGTCATAGGCCAGTGATCAAAGCTCTAAATCTCTACTCTGGTGACCACAAAGTGCTTCTTCTGCAATTTGACTGAGTCAACAGTTCCTCCTTAAATTGGTTCCTCCATGTCTTCTGTTCTAGTACTGACAATTACATTCTGAGCATTAGGCAATGTCTGATAGCATGATTCTTCTTGTACAAACTAGACTAAGCTTTAAAGAATATGGCAGCCAAGCTTATGAATTGAACTTCATGAATAGATGCCATCAATATGTGTGATACAGAGCAGCTAGAACACTGAGAAAACAGAGAAAATAAGAATGGAGAATAAAGAGAACTGAGCAAAAGCGTCTAAAAATAACAGCTTCTCCTTGCTCCTCACTCCTGGGCACTCACGTTAAGAGTAAGATGTGGCTGTTCTGGTTTAAATAATTCTGAACAGGGCTTTTTAGACTGGGGAAGGACACTGGTCAAAACACCACAAGGATCAAACACCACATCAAAGCATCACACAGACATTTTGTTAATTAAGATCCAAGAACTGTGTTCACTTGTGGAAAGTGTTAAAATACATTAGGGCTGTGCCATAACGTATCGTGCGCAATAATATCACAATTTTTTTAAACGATTAAAAACGGTTTAAATTCTGACTTGTTTACATAACGACGTCATGCAGTTACATGTAATATGGCTTACATTTATAACGTAATTTAGACACAGCGACAGGTACGGTGGAAATTCGTTCTGCGTTCAAGAATTTGTTCCAAAAGACGATTTTTTATATTCTTTATACAGTGTCAAAATCGTATTAAGTTACAGCTGTTCACAAAATAATCAGATGTTTTCACATTTATTTGTTGTTTCTTCTGAATGTTTGAAATTGTTCATTTTTACTAAAATAAAATGTAATTAAATATAAATTAATTTATAATTATTAAAGTATAAGTCATACTAATATATCATTTATTTTGTTATAATAGTGTGTTCTTGAAATTAATACAATTATTTTCAGTGTTTTTTCATATCGCCAATAATATCGTTATCGCCAAAATACCCGGAAATATCATGATACTATTTTAGGGCCGTATCGCCCACCCCTAGAATGCATCCCTTTTTAAGACAGAAACAGCTCAAATAAACAGATATTACTCAGTGCTGCCCTCTACACGTGTTATAGTATGATGTGGATTTGTAAGACCTGTGGAATGTCTTAGTAAACGAGGTTTTGGATTTCCTTTACTTACACGCACTTCCCTCAACACTAAAGAGGGAAATGTGCCCAGAGTTTTTATATTTCCTCCTATCCCCAAGGAGTAGAAAATATTTGGAGTCAGTTAAAGGATTTGTACTCAGGCAACTAAAAATATTAATTAAAAAAAGTGTGACCAGACTGTGCTGTTAACTGAATGTTATGCCATCCCCAGTATAAGAATGCGCAATCTCGGTACAGATTTGTTACAGAATTAAATCAGATTTATCTATTTACCTTCCAGTAAACAATCTTGCCATTTCTGCTGTTACCACAGTATAGACATCTGGTTTAAAATCGGTGCCATCTATCTCCTAGACACCATTTGTTTAGTTGAACACAATGCAGCTGAGATTGTCCCCATGCTGTTCCCATGAGAGTTTTTTGTTAGAGACTCAACTTTCACACTACAAAATGGCATCAACCTAAATCTTTTTCACATCCTTTCACTAGCCTGAACACAAATCTCACTGCTCTATTCAATGCCTTGTGATCTGAGATATTTAAAAACAAGTCCCAGACTGACCACATCTCGAATGACGTGAGAATGTATTCCCAGCTGGCCACCACGTTGATATTTGGTTGAATGGACGTTGTGACGTCAAATATCAACATGACTAGCTGGGTTTGCATGGTTTGTACCTATGCCTGCTAGAAATGGTCCCCTTTTGCTAACAGCGTAGATCCCTTTTGGTCCTTAAATAAATGTACGCTTTAGAATATTCTTCTAACGTATTTCAGAAGCAGCCCACAGAGCCAGAACCCTCTGGAATGCCCATTAGACCTCCACTTGTGAAAAAGATGTCAAGCCACTGAGGCAGCCAGGAGAAGGTGAGGGTACAACTTGAGAAAAAGCCCCTCAAGTCGCGTAGGTACCTTCTGCGCCTGCGCAATGGTCTTCCTCACCACCTCCTTGATGTGCGTATGACTGTCCAGGGGGGGCTGCGTGTACACGTGGACACGTGTTACCCCGCGGTACGAGTTGCAGTCGGGCCAGCCGAGGTCCAGGTCCGGTATGGACACGTCCGAGCGGTCCGGCCAGTATTGCAGCGACACGGTGCCATCCTCGGCCTCACCTGCGCTCTCTGGCCTCACGGGTTCGGAACCGGGTCGGTAGTCCTGCACAGAGCCGTAGACCCGTTCTAGCTCCACCTCGGAGAGGAACGGTCGCAGCTCGCGCTCGCTCACGTACGCGTGGAATGCTTCGCGGCCGTTCTTGATTAGAGCCTCGAGCGCCAGCCGTTGCTCTTCACTGTAGAAGAACTCGGGCTTGGTCTCGTTCATACGCCAGTTGACGTGGTTGTCGTCCAGACACTGAATCTGAGAGAGAGCCATGCTTGAAGGGCTTTAGTCGGAACTCCAAGCAAAAAAAGAAACAAAGTAGCCAAATCCGCTCTTCGCGAACTTTCTCCTCAGCCCCAAGGTCTCTGCTGAAACTTCACCTCATTTCCAAAGTGGTTTTCCAAACTCTGAATCCCGAATAAGATAAACCTCCGAGGTAAACGTGAGTGTTCCTCACTATGGCTATAAGAGCAGTTCCAAACGTTGAAAAGCTTTCCCCTGTGTCCTACGTGGCCGCTGGGGCTTGTTTTCCACACTCCGGCGCCGAGGTAACAGCCATGTCAGGAAAAACGAGACCGTTAGGCTACAAAAATTCCAAACGACAAGCCGGTCTTTACTCTTTCTTCAGAAACGGGCTTGTTCCGTGCCTCTCTCTGAGGGGAGTCCGTCAGTGTCGAGACCATTTTTTATTATCCTTTAATCCCTCCTCATGGACACAGAGTCCATAAACCAAGTTCTAGAAAGTTTGTCCCAAGAGCTCGGACGCGGTGTTGAGCTGAGGCGTGTTGTCGGTTTCTGAGGAGCTGTGAGGAGTTGATGGGGCTCCGAAGAAGAGGGCGAGATCAGCTTTCACTCACCGAGCAGGTAACGAGGACAAAAGCGCGTGTGAGTGCCTTACCGGCCCGGCCCGCCTCGCTCACGTGACGAGCAGACGCAGGCGGACGTTCTCTCTCACACACACACACTGGTATAACTGCATTTGTGAGGACTTCTATCTTGCAAACGTTTGTCTGTTAAGGCCAAGTGACTCTATAACCTTAATAAAACGAAACACAAAGACCTCCTCCACTGAAAGTCGAGTGTTTGACTTGGTTAGCAAGCTAAATTAACAGTTACTAGCGTAGCATTTCTGCAGGGACCAGCTCACAAGGTCTTTTTGAGCTGAAGACAATCAACGGATACGTGGAGAGTGAGTCTCTTTGTTTTTTAAATATGTCGACATTTAAATGTGTTGACATTCGGTCCTCAGAGGGATAGCAATACAAGCGCACAAACACACACACGCGCGCGCGCATTAAAAAAGCCGCCTACGGTGAGTTTTCAGAGTTTCAGTGAAATTTCGTCATTTCCATTTAAAAAAAAAAATAGATAAAACACACCCAGACTTTAGCCTATCGTCTCCTCAGAAAGGAGAACTTAAAAAATTGCCTGGGAAACTATTTTAGAATTTGCTTGTGTCTCATAAAAATCCACATGATTTTGCTTCCAAAGCTGCATAACTTTGAGTTAACTTTTTTTTTTTCAAACACCCGTTTTCAGGCCAGACACGCCTCCCATTGGCTAATACCAGAGCCATGTGGCGTCTAGAGTGCAACGGGTGAAGAATACTAACCAATAACAACGCAGAAGGCGGGGCTTATTCTACATCAAGATTCGAAATGTGGCGTGAATCCAGTGAAGGGGCGGGGTTTGTCTGAAAACGGGTGTCTCACCCCCCCCCCACCCTTCTTCCTCCCTGAGGTTTTAGGTTGGGCGGGGTGTCCGGTTATTGGTCAGTGAAAAAAAAAAGGAAATTAGGGCAAGTTCCACTTCTTTCTCACATCATGTGGGAAGTAGCTGTCGTGAGTCAGCACTGTCTAAATTAAAGTTTTATTTTCTAAGATAAAGTCAGTCACAGTTAAATTAATGGTGAACTCAGTACACAGACATATCATTTACTGATTTCCTATATTTTGTTTACTGCTATTTATTTACCCTGCTTTAAAAGACCTACGTATGTGTCCCAACGTTTTGGGTCCCTATGTGTCCCAAACACACCATTTTCTGGTTTTGTTGTTCTTTTTGTTTGTTTGTTTTTTCTAGCAGGAAACACATGCCGAGTTATGTCATCATCACACCATAACACAATAATAATAATAATTTAATTTCTAAAAATGTAACTTTGTTTTCTCTTGTTAACAGCAGATAATTGGAGATTGCAAAAGATAATAGCGTATTTATTTATCTTTTCTTTGTACTATTAGTTTTCCCTGTGGACCAGCGGTATTTTAAAAAGCAATTATATCTAATAACTGTCTCATTTAAAATCCCTCAAAGTCTTAAGATTACAAGTTACAAATTGACTGTGTTACCGTGGGTAAACTAATTTTATGTTTGAATAGCCATGGACCATTCCAAATAATACCATTATTATTAACTGGTAATCACTTGAGAATAAAGTAAACAAAGCATGCCATTGGCTAAATCATCCATTGGCTATTAGGGCTTCTACAGGACAGTAGAGACTTGACAGTTTGAGTGGCGTGAGGCAAAATATACTCACCATTTGTCAGTCCACTGATTTTTTGGTGTGTGTGCATGTTTTTTCCAGTGTATTCCATTCCTCAGCAGCATACTCACAAAAGTATGTACTGATTAAAGATTTCTGTCTAAGAGTGATGTAATTTTAATCACTGGTAAGACGCCTTGAGCTTTTCTATTCTGGAGAAATCCTCCAACCACCTTAGCTGCACACTCAGCCCACATCAACTCTGTAGAGCATGCTAGAACAAGCTCAGGATATGTCGGACAGGCTGAGGCTTTCTCGGCCTCTCCCTGTGGCCTGCTTGTTCATCTTTAATGGACTCTTGCCCATCTCTTCTCGTTTATCCCAAAACCTCAGTGCTCTTTCACAACACGGCAGATTCAGCATCATAAATGTCACACAGTTCTGTATCATGTACAAACCTGTAAACGATTTTGATCATTTTTTGTAAAATAAAATATAATTACATTACTTGTATTTTTATTAACTGACATAAGTATCAAGAAAAAAATTGCTTTCAAAGTACAATACGTGATTGTATTTTGAGAGTCAGAACAGTGTAAGTGAAGATTTTTCTTACGTATTCATAGCTAGGTAGATTCATCACAATGGCCTTCATTCAGGGCCATCTGAGGGCTAGAAGACCACCCATATTCAACAGTGTATTCCAGTCTTGCTCTACGCAGAGTTCTCTGAATCTTTCCACAGTGTTATGTCCAGAACTTGGTGGAAGACCGTCTATAATTGACAATTTTTATTGGGATGTGTTCTCTTTAACTGTTTGATGATTCTGTCATCAAATGTGGCACAAATATGTCTTTTTTCTGTGTTTATGTTTCAGACTCTGTGGGTTGTGTGGACCCTGAGGAATGTATGAAGGTCTGTGGAGCAGAGGTTGGCTGTTCGAACATTGCTTTTCCCAAACTGGTGATTGAGCTTATGCCTAGTGGTAATAATTCATTTATTTTTTTATACGCTATTCTGTTTTTTGTTTTTTCAGTAAGCTGGTGTCCTACATAACAAAAATGCTAATAATCACAGATACCCAGAGTTTCTTCTAAAATCAGTCTTTAATATTGATATTGCTGTAGTTAACAGTCTCTGCAGCCAGAACGGCTTTTGGACTTCATGTCTAAACAGTGCTGTGAGGCTTTAATTACATTATGCCTGTTTAATTCTGGATCACATATACCATTCCAGCTCATTCAACATTTATTGCTCAGAACTCCATCATTCCAGAGACCATAGTTCCACCGCTCCTCAGTCCAGTACTGGTGGCGATGGGCAAGATAACATTAGGAATGTGCAGTGCTTGTACATATACTGTATCTTGGGTCTACTTTCATGTCTGAGTGCTTTGTGCTGCTTTCAGTTCTGTTCCTTAGACGCTACACACCGCACATTTCTGTGAATTTCATTAGGGTTTTCCCTAATGACACCTGATTCACTGTGTTAGTTCTCGTAATAGGCTTGTTGATGCATGCCTTCAGGCTTCAGGAAATATTTGTCTATATAATTTGTGGTTTTAAAGTAATAATAAGTTTGTTTTTTACCAGCAAAACATAACAAACATAATTTATTCATTTGTTAAATTATTTATATTTTCTTCTGTAATCCCTGGATGACCAAGTTTATGCTCCATAGAGTGGTTCCCCGACATGGAGCAGCCATGATTAAAACAGGTTTAATTGATACATCCAGGCTAATGTGTGTCAGCATAATGACTGTCCATTTAAAGTCAATCCGTCTGTGTGTTTTTCAGGCCTGCGTGGCTTAATGATTGCAGTAATGATGGCTGCTCTGATGTCATCACTGACCTCCATCTTTAACAGCAGTAGCACACTATTTACCATGGACATCTGGAAGAAGTATCGGAGGGGGGCCAGTGAGAAAGAACTGCTATTAGTTGGCAGGTGTGTGGGTGGACAGCCTGATGCTCATTCATTTGTCCATCCTTCATTTTGATTTGATTAATATAATCAAATCAAATTTGTTGAGGTTACTTTATTTCAGCTTTTATAATACTGTAATGATTTTTTATTGTCACATATATATTTATTATTTATATAACATATTCATTTATGTACATTTTTCTCTTATGTTTTTCTGCTATATGAGAACATCTATAGGCCCTATTTTAGAACCTTTGGGAACACCACTTGGCATATTGTTACAGTATCAGTAGAGTATGCTGCTAATTAGACGTAAAAAAATATATAGACAGCCGATTTTATATTCATCCATCCATTCATTATCTGTAACCCTTATCCAATTCAGGGTCACAGTGGGTCCAGAGCCTACCTGGAATCATTGGGCGCAAGGCGGGAATACACCCTGGAGGGGGCGCCAGTCCTTCACAGGGCAACACACTCACACATTCACTCACACACACACACCTACGGTCACTTTTGAGTCGCCAATCAACCTACCAACGTGTGTTTTTGGACTGTGGGAGGAAACCGGAGCACCCAGAGGAAACCCACGCGGACACAGGGAGAACACACCAACTCCTCACAGACAGTCACCCAGAGCAGGAATCGAACCCACAACCTCCAGGTTCCTGAGCTGTGTGACTGTGACACTACCTGCTGCGCCACCGTGCCGCCCCGCATATTATATGATTAAATTATTTTAAAATGACAAAATTCAAAACTTAATATGCTATATTACAAAAGTTGAAAATTCCAGGTAGAGAAAAACACATGATTCTTTTTCATATATTACTTCGTTTGTTTGTTTATTTATTCAAGTAATGTGTTTTGAATATTTTGGGAATGAACTCAGTGGCAGTTTGACATATGGTTTAAGTTGTAGAGCATTTGGCAACATTGTCAACATTATTAGTCCCTCTATTATTTGAAACCATAAAAAAGGTCCAAATATAGAACCTTGAAGAACACAGATTTGTATATTATTACTATAGACTTGCTTTTACATATACATAAATTGGAAATAACTGGACAAATGGAGAACATATTTTATATTTATTGTACTTTAAATAAATTCTGTGAAAATTCAGTCATGTAAATCTATTTAAATGAGCCTGTAATATACATCAGAGCATTATTAACAGCCATTTTGAGGATGATCAGATGTGGTTATATCTGTCTCACTACAGGATTGTTACCGTCATTCTGGTGGTCATCAGTGTGGTCTGGATCCCAATTCTGCAAAGTGCCAACAGTGGTCAGCTCTATGTTTACATCCAATCAGTGACCAGTTACTTGGCTCCTCCTGTTACCGCAATATTTGTGATGGCTGTGTTCTGGAAAAGGACCAATGAGGCGGTAAATACGTGCTACACACAAGCAATGTCAACTAGTCATTTCTACCGAAGTCACTTATGATTTGGGTAGTTCTTAGTACACTTGGCTACCATTGATCAAAAACCTTGTTATGTATGGCTACAAACGACAAGGATTATATTACAGAATATTCTTCAAGAAGTGTCTTCATACATTGTGGACCAAGTATTCTTGATGGCTAGCATAATGGCTAATCCACCTGATGAATCACAATAATGTTTTAAACATAGTAAAACAAATTTGGTAAAACCTCAGCTATATTCTACCTAGTCTACCCTATGTAAACTGCAGACTTGATAACTTAAGTTGTTTATCTCTTTTACCTTTCTTTTATAGATAAATCTGGATTAGGTTAAAACTTCAGCTAAATTAGCAAATGTGCTTTACCTAATTGAACTACAATCTGTTTCAGTTAGCTGTCTTGACAACTAGCTGTTGCATTAGCTAACATACTACTATCTAAACTACAGTTTATCCTGATTTTTGTTAATCGTTTGGTCTCTTTAAACTGAGCAAAATTAGCTAGTGCCAATTATAATTAGTCATAATTATAATTAAGGACCCCCAAGGAGTGTTCTGGGTAGGTTCAGGCCCCACCACAACCCTGAACAGGATAAGCGGTTGATAAGGGAAAATATGAATGGTAAAATTATAAATAATCACGGTCATAAATATTGTTTGGGATGTAAAAATGACATATTTCTTCTTTAAATTCTCCTTGTACATTGTGTATTATTTAGTGCTGTGTTTTTGTTTTTTTAATTAACTTGAGCCACACTCGAGTTCCCAGGCCTGGTACTTTCACAGAAATAGAAACATGTCACATGCATTCAGCAGCCAACTTCTCCCAGTTTAAAGCCAAATGTTTCTCAGTGTTTGTTTTTACTTTGAATTCTTCTAAATGTGCTGTAGGTGAGGGTGTGTATATTTGTGCTGCTGATCTGGGTGCACAATGTTGTGTATCTGTTGAGCGACTGTATGTGTGTGTGTGTGTGTGTGTTTATGGTGGGAGGACCGGAAGGCCACAGATAGGGAGGGAAGGCCAGAGAAAGTTGTGTAGATGATTTACTGACACATGTCATCAGAAATAATCTGAAAACTTTCTCTTAAAGTAGTGAGAAAAGAGAGATAAAGAGAGAGAGAGTGAGGTAGCTCAGGAATGGGGCGGGTAAGGTAAACATCGCCAAGCCTTGTGAGTTCTGTGCCTCGGGGATGAGGATCAGAGAAGACATGACTTCATGCAACTTAACGTTGCTGTGCAAAAGTCAGAGACCGTTCATTTCCTTAATTCCAGTTATAAGCACAAGGTATTTGTTTTCAGGAGAAGGTATCAGGTGAGGTTTGTAGAGATTAAATTACACAGGGGAAATAGAGGTTTTATAGAGAAAGGGTGCTCCTAACAATCCTACAAGAGCTGGTAGACCACCTAAATGTCACCAGAAAGAACAGAAGAATACTGTCCTTTCTTCCACTGTGAGAAGACAACACAGCGCTATGGTTTTGTAAGATGTTTTCTCTTATTGATAAAAGGAAATAGACACAAAAGGATGTATAAAATCATGCTGCTCATGTGCTCTGAACTATGGACTGGTTGCCCCAGAGCACACTTTATGTGACAAGCCTTAATTCATTATAACATATATTGACGAATAAGGTTTAGCCATATTACACTGTATTAAATGGTGTTATAACCAGACTAGCCAGTTGCTTTGTTTGACCCCATACAAATTTGCCTTCCTAATCTGTTTGAGGAGTTGACTTCTGATTCATCTTTTCTCTCTCCTCCCTCACCGCCTTTCCCAGACATGCACTCTCTTATTCACTGTCTCTGTGTCTCTTTGTGGAATGGGTTGATCAGTTGACTAACCAGAATGTCTGGAGATTATGGTCAGGAAACCTTTTTTTTGATAGGGTGCTGAGGGAAGCAGCTGTGATAAGCACATAAGAAGTATGCGTTTGTGTCACTGAGTGACTGTATGTGACTGTCGTTACCATTAATAGTAGTATCACTTCACTAATACCTTCATTAAAGTATGTACCTCATAAGCTTGTATTCCCTGAGAACATCCAATCTCCTCATGACTTAAACTGTCACCTGTGTGAAAGAGGACACTCTGAGAAAGTTCTGAAGGTAGGGTTGGCCCCAAATGTCATTTTGCAGGCATAGGTTTTGCAGAGCAGATATATTTCTGTTTACATTCTTGCTTAATTCCTCTTTTAAATGCAAGGATATTTACATTTTCTCATCACTTAAAATTCAAATTTGTTCATTTTATACATTTAGGTACATGTAGGAACGCATTGTGAAAATTTTGGGAGTGATGGATGTCAGTTGCAAATTGATTGATTATTTAAGTTGGAGAAGTTTTTTGCAACATTGTCAAAAGATATTAATCCCTATATAATAATATCATTTGAAAATAGCAAAGGGTCCTAAAATAGAACCCTGATGAACACCATTTTGTGTATAGTAACTATACAGTGTTTTTGCTGTTACAGGTGAATGAAATGAATTTATTTGACAATTTGAGAACATATTATAACTAGTTTATAAATATTTAACGCCTAATACATCATTAAGGTATGCTTTGCATATGCTCATATTCCCTGGGGGCATCTAATTAATGGTTTGAATGATCACCTATGTATAATATTTTTCAACAAGGTGTGCTCAGTAGAGACAAGACTTTGCAGTTACAGGTGAATAAAATGAAAGGATTTACTGGACAAATTTAGAAGATTTTATACATTTGTTGTACCTAATACTTAATACATTCATTAAAGCATGCATCGCATATGCTCATGTTCTATGAGGAGAGTCATCTACACATGACTTGTCACCTGTAGGAAAAACTTTTTCGTTTGACACAATTATACATTATTAAAAGTATTCAAAATAAAGATGTACATTTTTTAAATATATGTTTATCAATGCATTTTCATACTCACATTAGCTGGTTTATTAAATGGAGGAAAGTTTCAATTACGCTGTTAGGATAGAGTTCCGCATTTAAATTCTGAGTAAATCATTTCGAGAGACGCATGTACATCTTGTTCGGGATTTATTACTCACCAAGGAATTTCAATGTTTATTACTAATTTTGTCTTGATTTATGGCTTTTCTTGTCTTTTTGGAACCAGCGAAACTGGCTAGCCTGTTTTCACTGCCTCTGGCTGAATTTTTGCCGTTCTTCCCTTTCTGCAATTTTCCCCCAGTTTAGTCGTTAGCTGGGACTCCCCTGTCACTCAAAATGACACCCTGTGAGGCAAGCACATGCTTCCCCAAGACATGTGGAACCAACGAATGTTTCTTTTTAAACACAATCACACATTCACTCACACCTACGGACACTTTTGAGCCACCAATCCACCTACCAACGTGTGCTTTTGGACCGTGGGAGGAAACGGAAAGGTCCCTGGAGCTGTGTGACACTCACACTACCGTGTCGCCCCTAAGTAACAGGAATTATGTATTTATTAGTGTCAGCTTCACAGAATCCGAGGACTAATGGGCAATGCACAACAACTCTGATTTTTGCTTTTCCATTATGCAAATTTTGCACCTGGTACCCAGAATCAAGGTACAGTAAAAAAAAAAAAAATGTCAAAGCTACTCACAATGCTAGCTTTCGAAGAGGTTCAAATGTTCCGTGGATCACTGGCCAACTGAAGAATCCAGGGAGAGTTGGACTGTGTAACATGGAATGAAAAAATTCTACTGATCTGTCTGAAATGGGGTATGAAGCTGTGTTCCCAAAAAGCAAAACCAACATGCAAATACACAATGAGTAAATAACGCTAAACATGACTTTCACCATTGTTGTGGTGCCTGCTGTGTTGTGCAATATTGCCAGTTACAATTTACCCAGAAAAACAAGCAGGTACCAAAAAGCAAGTAGAGCTGAGTAGAGCAGACACCATGCAGTGGAAAAGCACCAAAAGTGCATAGCTTAGCTTCATGCCTCAAATACCGTGACTGCAACTTGTCCACGTCTAAGTAGGTCATCATTCCAGTGTAATAGCCATAATCAGCCAGAAAGCAGAACCACTCTGTGGTGGCTGTGCTTGTGGCTTTGCAGTTCTTGCAAATCACACAGTGCACGTTATTTGTGCATTCAGTGTTCTGGAGTGGGCTCATGAGGTTCTTCTTCTACACTGAAGATTTACACAAATCATTTGATTAGTGCTATGGGATATATGTGAAGAGCACCTGCATGCCCCAATAAAAGTTTTTATACTTGGCACCTGTGATACGATAATGTATTGCAAAAAATGTGTGCAATATAACCACCATGTTGATATTTTGTCCCTTCTCTACAGCTCAACATGCTCTGAGGAGAATGTTAACTTTCTAGATCTGTTTTGCTAGCACATCTTGCTTGTTGTGATGAGGTGGCATCATATCCACAAAGAGAAAGTTAGGCCAGTTGCACTTTCTTTGACTCCTCAATTTAAAATATCTCCCTACTCCCCATGTGTGATGTTTTTCATGTCTCTGGATTTTGAAACCGAGTATTTCATTTAACTTCTTCAGGCTGAATGCCATCAAATCATGACTGAAATGCTCCAACATCTAGTTTAAAGCTATCGTAAAAGCTGTTAATGCAACAAATGGGGACTCCCTAGGGGTAATGTTGGACAAGCAGGTGTCCATAAACTTACATGGGAACCTGTTCTTCAAATAAAAAAAACATTACAGGATTCCAGCTATGAGGTGGCACTTCAGAGTCCTCAGGGCTTGGGGTGTTTCTACTGGTGGTGTCCTTAAAGGAATGCTGTATAACCTCAAGCTACATAAGCGTTTGGTTAAGTTTAAGCTTACATGACATGTCTTTTTAATCTATTGCACAAGATTTAACACTAGCTCCTCAGACACGTCGAGACTTTTGCCTGGAATTACTTGCAGATGCTTGTTAATTGTTTTCAGAGCCAGAACTGCCTGGGTTGCATTCTTATTGAGACATGGGAAATTAAAAAGAAAACTACTGACTGCTTGTGTTACAAAGTTGGCACATTGATAGACTCCCAAAAAATACAGAGAACTGAATCTACTTTGATGTGCAAAAGTCAAAGACCACCCGTATATAAGACCATTATTGTGGATATGAGTTGCATTATGGCAGTTTGCCACTGCATGGTACTGGTTCTTCTTGGCTCTACTCGCTTGGTTGCTGCTTGGATTTTCATTATAAAACCCGCCTCAAACATAGCTGATCTTGTCGCAAAAAACCATCTTTAACAGTAACCGCTGGCTTTGGGAAAGCATAAATGCAGAGCCAATCCAAGCTGAGTAGATACGATGTAGTGGAAAAGCCTCTATTAATATATTCAGCCAAAAATTTCAAAAATCCAAAGAATACTCAACAAATATATGATTCTTCCATTATATACTTTGTTACGTCCATTCTTTTTCACGAGACCTGCCTCCAGTATTTCAAAGAAATCAGCAGGGCTCAAGTTCAGTCTTAGAAGTTGGTTGCATTTTCCCAAACACATTCAGTCATGTTGAGCTCTGGGCCTGACTGACTTTATGACTTTTTGACTCATGACTGCCGAGAAGGCAGAAATATCTGTTGGTTCTGTTCCTAACAGCCATTCATTCCATCTTAAAAAGTGACAGGGTGAAAAGTGTCTGTCCTGAAAGAAACAAGTCTGGACATGTTATGAATATCTCACACCCTGAAAAAAAATTAAGGAGCTATTAGGAAAACTGCTGTTAATTTATGATGTTTCAAATCATAACCAATACTATTTAATAAAAACAGTCTGCTCTCAAATGTACATCACATATATATTTACTTCCTTAAAGCTTCTTCCACCTTAAATTTACATCATCAGGAGAGGATTTCTTATATTTAAACTGGAAAATCTCACTCTAGACGATACCATAGACAAGTGGAAGTGGTGAGTTAGTTTCTTTACAACAGATCTTTCACTGGTTTAATTTGACCATTCATTCAAAGTATCTCTTTAAGGTGGTATTACTTGAAATACTATGCTAATAGCTAAAATGTAAGGATTTTTTTATCTACTCTACGGTGGTTCAGTGTAAACTTTGCTAGTAGGCTGTTTTGTATTTCTTTATAGAAAAAGTCAGTCTTTTTTTTATAATGACACTGGCTTTGGCTTTTTGAATGCCTCATTGCCAGTCTCTCTCTATCTCTTTATCTCTCGTCCTCTGTTTACATGCTTGGAATTTATTCACTAAAATAAGCTTCCTCTGTGCATCTGCTGTTTATCTCTGAGATCGTACAACCCTGCTGTTAAAGAGGCATGAACATAGCCATCTGTTTACAGGATGTGTTTGGCTAAAGTGGCACTCAGATCAAAGTAGAAAATAGAACCATTACCACATCTGGGGTACACATGCCTGTTTACCTGCTACAGCCGTGTAAAATAGTGTCTAGAATGGGATTTGAGTCAAAAGACTATGTAAAGCTCATTCTGATGATGTAACCTGAAGGTGGGAGGATCCTTTGGAAAAAAAACTACACGTGTTTTGAGTTGGATTTTAAGGGCTGAGCTGTGTGGGAAAGTGTTTTCTAGTTAATTTTGCTAGTATATGTCTAGAAAACCATGACCTGTGTGTTAATTAGCCTGTACAGTGGTTACGCAGTGCATGCTGGGTATTGTAGTCAGAGAAACTGATGGACTAATTTATATGAAGGCATGATATGGATATTAATTGAAAGTTGTGTGTGTCTGTGTGTGAACGTGTTGTATCTGTAAGGGAGCTTTCTGGGGGTTGATGGTGGGCCTGGCTGTTGGGGTCACTCGAATGGTCCTGGAGTTTGCTTTCCCACCCCCACGATGCGGAGTGTTTGACCCTGCCCCTTCTATCCTGAGGAGCGTCCACTACCTCCACTTTGCCATCATCCTCTGTGTCCTTACTGTCATCGTTGTTGTAGTGGTCAGCCTCCTCACCCCTCCACCCACCGAGGAACAGGTATACATCCATGCAGCCATACAAGAGCATGACTGACTTTTCTCTCAGCGCTATGCCATACAATTCCGTAAGCTATCATAGAAAGTTGTATGTGTTGTTGTATTTTTAGATGTCCAATCTGACCTGGTGGACCCTCAGTGGCAACGCTGACAGAGATATACCACTCCAGAAAATTTCCACACTCAGTCGCAGAACAGATGGTACTACCTACACACATCTGTGCATTTTGAAATGAACACTATTTAGTATATTTACCTTGAAATTCCAGCTTCAAAATCATTGCGATGCTTCACTGAACTGTAATAGGGAGAACAGGGCCTCTGTCGTTGCTACTCCAGGCTCAGCCCTGGGGAAACTACATTATGTAACATTTGAAGGAGGGTGGGAAACCATGCCCCCCCTCCCACTTTCTCTTGTTTTCAGGATAATGCTGTAAAAATAATTACACTTTGCAACTGTAGGGAAAGCCCAAGACCAAAAATACCTAGTGTTGCTTTAATTGTTAAACACCGTCTCTGAACAAGTGTAGCTTCACGATTCCCCTCTCTCCTCCATTCCTTTCTTCATTAGTTCCAGAAAAGCAACAGTTGGAAGTGGTTTCCTTCTTTTGCAAGACTCCACTAACTCTCTCTCTTTCTCTCTCACTCTCCCTCTCCCATTTCCAGGCTGTGAATCCATGTGCAGGGGGAAATGTGCGCGCGCTCCTGGCTTTTGTAGTCCTCGGCCTAGCCGCAGCGCTCCAGGAACTCCACCTCCCATAATTCCCAGCACTAGAGAAGACCCCTTTTGGTCACGGTTTTGCTGCGTCAATGCCATTATTCTTATGTGTGTTAACATCTTCCTTTACGCATACTACGCATAACACACATACACCAGCACACACAGAAAGTATTCATTATCTTCCAGACGTTTTCAAAATATTCCACCAACAGTTAGGCCTTCACTTTGGGCCATGAATGAAAAGAACTTATTTCTGAAAAAAAAAAATATTTCTACATGAATAATTATAGGCATCACCCCTAAGGCTTGTAAAAGTTTGTTAGTATTAACCTAATGTTGGTGCACATTAATATATTGACGCTATTGTCAAAAGTATAATAGCAGTAGATAACAATAAACAGCCCTTGATATTTGATTGATGTTTGTCTGTTCTGCTATGTATTTAGATATTACACATACTGCAGACTGCATTTGTAGCCAGTGACGTGTAGAACTTCCAGAAGACATGGAGTGATATATTCATATATATAAATGTATATATAAATTAATCACAACCACTGCAAATCAAACCCAACATTGCAAATCAAAAAGGATGATATTAGAGATTTCACAGTAATTCTTATTAAATATAAAATGTGGGATTTTCTGTTCAGTTCCTGAAGACACTGTGTAACTGCCAAGTATTTTATTAAACTTAAATGAACTTGATATACAGACTTGTATTTTTGTTTGTTTGTTTTTTATCCCCAGACTTTGCTATATTTTATTTATTTTATTTATCTATATATAAGTGAGTCTCCCCAGAATGCAGCCCACTGATTCTAAACAGCTTAATGTGCCCCAGGAGCATGCAAACTGCCCAAATCTGTTACATCAGCTGATACACTCACATGCTAGCACAAATGGGGGCGATTAAAAGGCCTTCAAACCCCCACAGACAGTGAGACTAGAAGAATAACGCCTCTGATGGTTTCAAATAAGTCAGTTTAAAAACAGTACAATTACTGTTTAAGCATTCTCTGTCTTAGAATCATGTAAAACATGCTTTGTAAAAACATGTAAAAACTGCTTAGTGGTTTGCGTATATTTTAACTTATTTCCAATATTAATGCTACATTCACAGTTGTAATAAAAAAAAAAATTTAAAAAGCTCTCCAGTCTGTCTAATTTGTTTACAAAACTTTAGTGCCATCTGGCTTGGTCAGACATACTAGGCTTCCTCTGTCTCTGCTTACAAGAGAACTCCCAACGTTGAAAATCACGAAAAGAGATGAGGATTTTGCATTATTCCTGCTCTATAGGTTTGTAAAATTGACTTATTTTTGCAGTTTCAGATTATTTAAGCAGGAAAACACTCTAAATTCTGAAGCGCTCCAACTCAAACAATTCAAACAATGAATAAAAACTTACAGACAAGCGAAACTTCAGCCACTTACAAACAAGTCATTATCCCCCTCAAACACACAGTTCCACCCTAAAAGACACAGGGATTCTGAATGTAAACAGACTAGAGAGAATTGTAGACCTTGTCTTAAAAAAACCCTGAGAAAGACAATACACAAAATTAAATGTAACTCTCTTCCAAATCTGACTAGCACTAGCAAACATGCTAGTACAAAAAGTAAACAAAAAATGACCTATGTCCTTTGCATTTAATTTAGAGAAAAACCAAGTTCTTCAGTTGAATTACCAAAATAAATAAAAAATGGCACCAATGTAGAAATGTCAGAAACTCAGCATGCAGTTATGGCTAAGGCAGAAATGTAAATGATTACAGCTGTGATCTGATTAGACACTTGGTCTTGCCACAGGAGCATGTCAACTGGTCCCATCCCTACCCTGTAAAAGGCCTTCACATGCTACTTTTGGCTAGTGTACCTCTTCGTGAGATATGGTTGACTGCTAGATGCCTCTACGACTCACTTGAAAATATTTTGTCCATTTGAGATTTTCAGAGGGGCACATTACTGAGAGAAGCAAGATAGTCATTTTGATGAGGTGTTGGGAGCAGTGGTGTTATGAACAAGAAAACTGGGCAGTTATGAACTGGGAACGTGTCATCTTCAGAAACAAATCTAGGTTATGTTTGCGGCCTAAGGAAGGCTGACTGGTAAGCGCTTAAATCGTGCCTTGGCTGTGTAGTGACCCACTGTCCCCTGTTGGTGTGATGATCTGGGGAGCCATGGCGTATGACAGTAAGTCACCCCTAGTAGTGATACGAGGGACTCGAAAAGCTCAGCGATATGTGAAGGACATTCTAAGCCTGCATGTGCTGCCTCTCATGGCAAGGCTTCCAACTGGCATTTTTCAAAAAGATAAGATTAAATTACTTCGGCTTGCCTTGGCCTGCCAGCTTACGTAACCTACGACTGTGCAGGATCTATGGGCCCAGCCACAACATATGGGGGCAATATACTTCCCCAATATACTTTATTGCATGTTGTAGCATGGTGTGCTTACACAAGATGGGGAAGTGAACCCTGGTCTGCTGTGTTGATGTCAGCAGTGTTACCCATTACACTACACCACACCAATGCAATTTTGATATAGCAGGTTCATATCTACAGCTTATTTGGAGTCTTTTGGGTGGAGTTTTCCACCATGCCTACTTATGTTACAGTCATGTGCTAACTTCAGGTTTGTTGTCCATTGGGCAATGTTCACGGGTGCACTAGTGCCCCCTAGCATTCCCTGAAATACGAGGAACTGGATTTGTTTAGATATTTTTTCCCCATTCTATTAAGTCTTCATTCCCACCCATTTTGATTCTCACCTTGTTATAATAGTGGGACATCATTCATCGGCCTTTCATGATGCCTGTTATATATGTACACAAACATCTAGTTTACATAACAACCTGTTCCAACAAGTATGGGTTCTCCTAAAAGCTGTATGTGGTTAATGTCAAAGACCTAAAAAGTGTTATGACAGTTCATGCTGGAACATTGGAAAAAGCAGTTCTACATGTTTATGTAGGTTTATACGGACAGTTTCACACACTCAACCAGTGACTAACATACTCACACATCTGAACAGTGTCACACATTCACCCAGTCACATACTCACACCTGTGGACAATTTCACACTCTTTTCCGTGAGGTCCTGGGTGGTCCTTTCTATTTTTCTTTGTTTTTTTTTTTTTGTAATATGTCCACATTAAAATTTGGAACTAAATAAACATAGTTTTAAACTCATTGTTTACAGAGCATCATAAAATAATCATTTAAATTTAAGAGTAATATGTATCAGTTTTATATAATACACCACACTCTGTAGCACTGGTGGACTCAGGGGGTGGTGCAGAATGAACGCAGCAATGAAGCCAAAATACACTGGAACTCTCTTTTACTGGAAAAGTTTATTTGGAAGTCAATCGTTTGTAGGACTTTTATTTTGTTGCCGTTACATGTGGTTTTTGGCATAGGGGTGGAATAAACTAAGAAAAGCAAACAGATTAAAAACCATTAGGCAAAGTATAATCTAGGTATTTCCACGTTGTCTGGATCGGGTGTGTTTTTGTGGTGCGTATACAAAGAAAACTGTGTCAGCCAGAGGCAGGTGGGGCTATTTGACTGACACTTTTGGGTTGACACTCCTTTTCACATGTCCCTTCACACTTCAGTAGGAATTCTAAAAAAGATCTGCATTCCAGGCGAGAGAAGTGTTTCTTTATTTACATTTCTCAACAGACAAAACCTCTACTTTTGTGTCTTTGCAGGTACAATCCATGTCTGGATATTGTTGGACACCACTTATAAATGTGGTCTCAGAGTATATGCGTTCACCTCTATTTAAAAATAAATACATAAATGTAATGTGACACTGGGAAGTAGCTGCACATGAATTTAAACGCTCAATGCCGAGTGTCAATCAATAAGTATAAACACACAGTAAGTGCCAAGGACTGTGATGCAATGGAACTGAGTTCTCTGAAGTGGTGCAGCTCTTGCCAGTAACGTTGGTATGTGTTGGAGTTGTGTTGCTGATACAGAACTAATCATCCAACACCTGTACCTGACCTTGCTAATATGTATGTGGTAGAATGCAGTCAGATACTAACAGCAATGTTCCAACATTTAGTTTAAAGTCAAAAGACTGGAGGTTACTGCAACAAAACAGGACATTGTCCCTCTTATTAACCTTTCATTTGCCATATAAAGTACTGTGAAAATCTCAGAGACCATCCTTCTATTTTATAAACCAGCCATTTAGCACAAGTTATGCACAATTCAGTGTCAATGAAAAGTAAAAATAAAGAAACCCACACCACAGAAAGCTTGCACTACCACCGAGCCAGACCCCCAAGCGCCAAGGATCTCTGAAATTCAGAAGCTTGCAAAATATTTAATGTTGTAACATTTTCTGCTAAATATTCTATATTCTACACATTAAACTTGAATGAACTTTTACTTAATGGGCATTTTGAGTGCAAAAATAAAAGTAACAATGGTCTCTGACTTTTACACAGTACCGTAGGTAAATCAGTAAATATATGAATAAGTACATAACTTAATAACTGTTGTTCCAATAAATGCACTATGAGGCTTTATACTAAACAGACTGTTAAATTACGCAATAATACATGAGAGGGAGTGTTAAGTGAGATACTGGCACTAGTGTTCTGCGGTCATAGATCAGTCACCAGTGACAGTATCTCAGTATATATCACGAACCTCGAGCGTATTATTGCAATTATACCACAGTTCGTTATCGCCGTTTATTATTAGGTTTTAATGTAAAGAAGATCGTGAAAATTTGTTTGTTTTATCAACCTCCCGCGAGGAAAAATAGTTCCATTCCCTCACACTTTCTTTTTAGCTCTTTTCAACGAACTCTGGATCTTTGATTTGTGCAACGATAAACCAGTCTTAATCAGGGCAGAAGCAGAGATAAACGCATCAAGTTAATAAAATGTCATGGTTTAACCATTGTTTACAGCAAATTTAGATCCTAGTGATATATCTCATACACTAAACGATGCCAAGTTCTCTCCGTTTAAGTTATAGCTAGTATTTCAGAATATCGCCTCGACTCGAGTTAAACACAATCACAGAAACCACATAGACGTAGCAATTCATTTTTTTTTGATTTTCTTTTGTTTAAAAATCAGAAAGCAGAATCCACTGTGCCATAACCCTTTACTCTGTTCAAAATAATGTGCGCGAACGGAAAATTAACCTGTTCTCCGTTGGGTGAAAAAAAGCACAGCTTGTAAGCGCTGGCGTCGTTGCTAGGTTACATGTATTTTGCGGAGTGATACCAGAAGAGCTTCGGTAAGAGTGCCATTATTGTGTATTATTGGCACACCTGGGACGTCTCTCAGCCAATCACTATGCAGGGTCGGAAAGAACTGTGGCATAATAAAGGACAAAAAGAATGTGTTAACACAAAACACAAGAAAAGTTTTCCAAAACTAAAAATAGAAAACATTAAGCAATTCCAGACACTGACATTAACATTGAACAGCATAGACTTGTAAATCATAAATCAAATATTCTGAATACAATTTGCATATTTTTTTAAATATTCCGTATCAAAACACAGGTTTTTAAGCAGCGAATGACTTTTGTAACGACACTTCCATTTTGTCTTACTTTTAACTTGTAGCAGTGTAATTTCTATAACTATGGAACTATATCGTTATTAAATATAATATATTAATATGTTATCATTTTTAATTATTGAACATACTACCTTCTTTAAACACACCTGTATTACTGATCATAACACACACACACACACACACACACACAAACTTGCTTCCCACGCTGAAAAAAGGTTATGAACTTACTTGAGTTGAAAACAATGTTGCACACAAACAAACTGTTACTTCAACACTATTCCTGCTCTTCTTTATTTAAAAATGAAAACTGTCTTAAAGTAACTGGTCGATGTTGTTTCCGTCTCCCACTAATTAATCTTACTCAGGAGACAATGTAAACTATTTACATTTTGGAACTGTATGTAATTATATAGTAATAATTTGGTAATCTGAGTAATTGATTGTTATATTTGAAAGTTTCTTATAATAAATAACTTATTAGTATTACACAACTACTTTCTAATATACAGAATTCAAGAACAGATTTTATTAAATTGCGATGGAAGGTATAGTTGCATATATGTAAACATGGCAGTTGAAGAAAATGTAAGCCACCTCTTTTAATATCAGGTGGTTAGTGTTGTCGTGCTGGTGTACAGTATGAGATACAACATTTGTATAATCCATTTACAGAACCTAGTCTAGTTTATTAGTCAAAACTGCCATTAAGTCCAAGATATTGATTTTCAGTGGGCATTTCCGAAGATTAAACCTAAGACAATCCACTGTCTTTTTAGCAGAAAAATAAATAAATAAATAAATAAATAAACAAATAAAAGGAAAACAGGTGAACGGTTTAAAAAAAAAAAGTCCACAGGAGTTTGTGTCCACCTTTCCCCTGTGAGATGACAACTCAAAGCTATGGGTGTGAAAGGATGTAGCCCTTACTGAGAAAAGGAAATAGACACAAAAGAAGACAATCTACAAATCAAAGAAAGAAGCTGCTGGTGTTCTCAGGACTTTGACAGAGTTCAGCCCTCAACATCACTGAAAGGGTTTAGGGGTTGTTGGATTGTGAGAAGCAGATGTGAAAAAGTAGCCTTGCAGGTTTCTTTGGGGAATTTAAAGAAGGTGTCTTGAGAAATGTGGAAGCAGTAATAAGGGGAAAGGTGGACACAGTAAATATTTAATAATGAGGTGTATATTTAGTATATTGTCAATATTTTTGTGTCATTTTCCATGTATCTTTTAATAGTTTAATTATGTTGAGTCTCCTGTTTAATGTTTGGTTGAATCTAGGTTTTATTATGATTTCTTTCTTGACTCTGGAAAATGAAAACTATGTATTAATTAACTGTTGTTTATGGATTTTATATAAGGAAGCTAGAGCTCAAAATTGGTAGGGGTTTTTAATAAACCCAGTAGCTATTATGTGTTGGGCAGGGACTACAGTGAATGGTCAGGAATTCCAGTAAGATTGAAAACATATGAGTTAAAACTAGACTTTTGAGCTGTTAGTGATATATGGGCTGGACGTATTCTGGTGGGAACACCCCCACTCTTCCCCGGCAGCGTCCCCTCCAGCACTGAGCGTCCGAGCAGTCCAGCAGGTCAATAACATCCCCCCGCAGGAAGCGTAGTTGGCTGGAATGATGAGGGGTGAAGTCAAAGAGAGCGTGGGCATGGCGGGGTCGCTGAAAAAAAAATGACACAGGAAAACTATTAGGCTGTGTTCCAGGTTGGTATGAGGTTTACTGGAAGTGGCTATGTCTTTTTAATACAAAGGAAAACACCATAAAGAGTGATTTTCAATCTAGCCTGTATTATTTAAAGAAATGATATAAACACAAGCTGAACATTTTCAATGTTTCTTTAAGTCTATATATATATATAATTATGGCTGTTAAAGTCCTATTTCTGTATTCTATCTGTGATTATAACACTTTAATGTCCCATACCCTAGGTTATAAATACATAAAGATATTGTAAGTTTAGTCTTAATGCTGCGCTTTCTGGAAAAGTTTAGTCCCACAAACTACAATCTTAAAAAATAATAATAAAAAAAAGCCTACACCTTTTTTTCTGAGTCGCTTTAGAGCTATTTCATTCCAAAGATACCAGTTTTTAATTTGAAATGTAGAACTTGGATATAATTATGCAATTTCCACAGATTAAACATTTTTATTTTGTTTGAACAAAAGGATCATTCAAAGTGATGTATATATATATTTCACTGAAAATTGCCCAGAAACTGTTAATGGTGACGCATTCACATTTTCAAATCAGTTACAGTGATATCCTTCTGATTATGTTCTGACTGTGAAAATACACTTAAATGGCAGCGGATACATATGTATTTACACAAGTAATGATTACTTAATGTGTAACGAGAGTTATTGTAATGGTAAAGTGATTGTAATTAGATTGTTCATTACAATGTAATAAGAGTCCTATAAAGCAAAAAGTTATACAAAGCCATTATATGTTAAAAATTCAAATTCAAAATTGTGTTTGTATGTGAGAATGTGTGTGTGTGTGTGTGTGTGTGTGTGTGTGTGTGTGTGTTGTCTTACAGCTAACAATCTCTCAGGCTCTCGCAGGAAGACGGTCCTCTCTTTGGCGATGCTGTTGATTCTGTAGAAGTCCACCAGCTGATTGAGCGAGCTGAAGACTTCATCCCATATAAAGTACTGCCCTAATCCGTCCTTCAGTACCTTGAAGTGTTGCACGTGGTCCCCATAACTACAGAAAACGTGGGCGCAGGTGGGGGAAGGGAAGAGAGGAAGGTGACTATGAGATCATTTACCAGAAAGATAGCGAAAAGTACTTGGCAGTTTGATTTCATCTGTATTTTATCTGGAGACAGCTTATTGTTTTGTCTACTCAGTGTGAAAAAATGATCAAAGCTTTGGCTCAGTCTTCAGCTGCCAGCTTGACTCATAGCAATGTGGCCTCGAGTACTATGGACTCTCTCTCTCTCACACACACACACACACACACACACACACCCACACACTTAATGACTTTGATACAATTAGGTGGATCTGGGCTGGAAAGCTGTAAATCAAAGTACAAAAAGAATGGAGTTGGAATGTGATGTGTGGAGAACTGAACTTGAATTCTATAGTAAGGGAGTACTCCCCTGGATAAATTTGACCCTATGTCATGATATCACACGCACACATACGCACGCACTGTGACACATGTACACACCCTTTTCCAGCGGGTTCACTTTCATCACCTGCCAGCCACACCCCGCCACACCTGACAAACAGCTTTCTCTCAATAACACACACGCACAGTGCTTTAGGGCACATTCTGCCTGTGCAGACAGAAAGAGGAACTGCCATAGAAGGAATGTGTTCTTGTGTAAGAGAGAGAGAGAGACAGATAGAGAAAGAGAAAGAGAGAAAGAAAGCCAATCTTGTTGATACAATCTCGTTTTCTCACATTAAGCATTTATCTTTATTATTATTATTATTATTATGAATGGGGGTGGACAGAGTGTGTGAGCTCTCTACTCCTACTTTTACTTTTCAGAAATCCTTATACTTCTGATACTGTTCACAGTACATTTACATGGTGAGTAAATGGGGATTCCAGAGAAATGTATTTGTACCTGTACCTGTCCTTAAATGTAGAATTACATTTTCTCTACCACTTCTTATGGTATTTCTCTGGCTTTTGTCCAAGCTTCTAAAGCCCCACCACCCCACAAACTAGTATAAAAACCAGTATAATATAATGAGTATACAAATACATAGAACACAAAATGTTAAAAGTAAGATTGAATCATCATTTAAAGTCATTTTATGTTCACTTTAGTGGTGTAAATAGGTTTGTTTGTTTTTAATCACACCATCTTTTAAAAACATTTTTTATAAACATGTTAACATATACAACTGCTGTTGTCTACGTGCTACAGGTTGTTATGATGAGTGAATAAACTAATCAGACCTATGGCCGAACAGTTCTACTTGGAAACGTCAGTGTTCTAAACAGGCGGATTCTGAGAGCCAGGGTTTCATATGTCATACACCTATTGAACCAATTCCATCAACTTGTGAAGTGGGGCTTTCAAGCTTCAGGCCAGCAGCAGAAGGGTTAATGGCAATGGAGATGTAATAATTCATATTGGTATCAAGGTGAAAATGCACATGTTACTAAAAGAGCATTCCCCAGTGATATGTGAATATCTGGCAACATGGCGTGAATAATTAGCTAAAAAAATTAACTATAAACCTACAACATAACCCTTAACTTTACCCTAACTCTAAACATAAGGGAAAATGTAACTGTAAAGTCAGGAAGGTTAGAAAAGCAGGGCTTTGAGTTTGTGTAATGCTATTGCTAACAAAAAACTGCACTGTTTTTGTAGCTCTACTTCATGTACATAACTGAGGCTTTGAGTGTATTTAGTGAAATAGCTCCACCAGTGGATGGGAGCTCACTTAGTGAATACAATAACTACAAATCAAGATGAAGCAAAGAGTCCTGAGCCTGGTCTGTTTATGTTTTAAAGTTGATACCAGGTTTTACTAAACACATATGCATAGGTCTGCAGGTACTGTTGAATCATTATGGGATTGTTCTTGGACATATCTTGTAAACATGATGTTTTGATGAACAGAGAGGAGTTTTTAGGGGTTTAATTAATGACTATATAATGCCGTCCACTTTAACTTTTAGAGTCATTCTGTATAAGATCATCTGCCAAGTGTCATGTGTGTTAATGTAACAGTGGAAATGGTGAACTAAAAATGTACCAGTACAGACTCACAGTTTTCTCCTTCTGGCAGCATTGTAGTAGTTTTACACTGTAACAGATGTTACAGTGGGCAGATGCTATGCTCAGTTAGACTACAATTATGTGAGGGTTCACAGTGACTCAGGCTCATAATAGTCTCAAACTCCAGATGTTTCAACTCCTTTGGGCTTCATTGTCTAGGTTCCAGCAGTAAATTTGTCAGCGACAACACTGTCTGAGTCCGTCACTACGACTCAGCAAAAATAGTTCCAGTCATATGTCTGACTCAAACTCTTCACCCGTCCCCCAACAATTCACAACTTCCTGTTACAGCGAGGGCAGTGAGTTTACTGGGAGTTTAGGTTATTTCTTTGAACCCACGTTCCAAAAACACACGTTGGTAGGTGGATTGGTGACTCAAATGTGTCCATAGGTGTGAGTGACTGTGTGTTGCCCTGTGAAGGACTGGCGCCCCCTCCAGGCTGTGTTCCTGCATTGCGCCCAATGATTCCAGGTAGGCTCTGGACCCGCCGTGACCCTGAACTGGATAAGCGCTGAATATTTTCAGCATAGTGTAGTGCATTATTTAAAAGAGTTCATCACATTAAATACAAAAAATGAAACATGAAATATTAAAAGTTCTGTACAATTTTACAATATGTATTACTATGTAGACTTATTTCCTGGTCACATATCATTTGATCAGGGTTGCCAAATCCTTGAATACAACCTGATATCATTTTGAACTGAATCATGTGCTTAAACTTTTGGAGTTAAAGAATTAATGTTTTGTTTTCCTCAGTGAATACACTGACACTTTAATACTGACACCTAGTGGCCGTCATGTCTTAATGATTCCATATTAAACCTGTTTTAACATGTAGAGGACCCACTCTATGGAACATAAACAGGGACTACAATGCAACCTGTAGTTTAATCTAAAAATAATGTGAAAATAATACATTTTCACTACATTTCTATATATATATATATGGTTTGGCAGTAATAGGAAAAGACTGTCCCTTTATGGAGCTAGGCTAAGGGAGGTTAATTTGGGTGAAACAGGCTGAAAGAACTCATTCAAAAGGATGAAAGTGAATAGTGTTTGCCTCCATTCTTTCCAGGGTGAATTCCACTTAATTAAGCTTAGTTTGAAGCATTCATGTCATTCATCCTATTTGTTATTAATACTTAAATCAACAACCATGACCAAGCATGATCATCAGTCAGGTGATTCATGAGCCAATTCTGACCTTCCCACTGATGCCAGTCTCATGAATCACCTGACTGATGATCATGCTAGAGAGAGAGAGAGAGAGAGAGAGAGAGAGAGAGAGTTGTCCGCCTTCCTTTTTAAATGTGAAGCCCATGCAGGTTGCCAGGTTGAGGAAGAACCGAATGTACACAAACAACTTTGGATCATAATACTTAAAAAGAATGTGCCATATTCAAGCCACTGCTATTTTAACACTGCGAATTAACAAGCGTTAAATTTCCATTCCAACTGTTCCACCTTAAAAGACTCAGAGCTTCTGAATGTAAACAAACCAGAGAGAACTTCAGTTGCCCACAGTTGTAGACGTTCCCTTAAATAAGGCGACTATGTGAGGCTGAAGACAGCGTTTGGAACACAATGCTTATTCTTCACACACAATCCACCTTTACACCTTAATACACCTTAACTTCACACGTACGCCTCTGTTCCTTTCTAGTTTTCCTGAAATTACTTGCTGTTACTTGTTCGGGAGAAATTATAGCCAAGTCAACATCCCTCAACATCCTGCTGGGTCTTGCAGGGCTGTAAGCGGTCTCCATCCTTTAAATACAGCACCAGTATTCCCAGGAACATGTTGTGTGGGCCAGACCTGAGCTCAATGTCGACATCTGGCCCATATAACGGGGACCTGTGGGCCCAGACTCACACTGAGTCAATGCAGTCATTCCAGGCCAAATGTGGCCCATAAGAGAACAGCAGATGTACCACATTTTGGCCAAATATTTTTTTCTAATCTTGGTTTCTTCTTGTTTGTTTGTGGTCACCTAGATTTTTTTTAGAAGAACACGGAAGTTTTAAATCCAGTAGAAGTTCCTTTAAATAAGAATGAGCCTCTGTTTACCCCAAGCATGTGTGCCCAGGAATGAGGAGGGAGGAGCAAGGTGCAGCTCTGGATTTTAGCCATTTTTGCTCTGTCTCTTTCTTCTCCATTCTCATTTTTTCCATTTTTACTCAGTGCTGTAATATCCACCGTGCTCTTTGTGTTGGTTTTATTCCATTTCAATTAACACATATCTTTCTGCTCTAACATTAACACAAATCCAGCGCTGTGATTGAACAGATTCAGATGAGAAGGTGGGGGTCAACTCTGAAGTCTCTTCTCTCTACATACAAAGCAGCACAAGTTCAGAAGGAGCCATGTTTGCAGACTAAGGCAGACCACAAAAAGACTGAGTGGTCTTGTTTTACAGTCTGTGGGTTGGTGGACTCCAGATCCCAAAGTAAATGTGCAGAAGCACTTAATCAGTTGTTCATTTATTACTTGTCCCCTTTAATTGCAGGGAAGGGATTGTGTACATTTGATATTTGGCACTCTGTTCTGCATGAGAAATCCTACCATACTCCAATATACATTTGTCTGCAGCAGTTTTTCGGTTCTCTAACCCTGTAATGAGCGGAAGTTCCATGGATGCCCCAGAGAATCCCTGCAGTAATCTTTATTATTATACACATGCAAATTAGCTTTCTTTCTCTCTCTCTCTCTCTCTCTCTCTCTCTCTCTCTCTCTCTCTCTCTCTCTCTTTCTACCCCTAGCTCTACCTCTCCCTGTGTCTGAGTCATTGATAAGCGCCTGACTTATTAGTGCCAACTCATACTGCCAAACTCGCACAGCAGACAATAGTCAGACAACGTTGAGTCAACACTGCTCAGAGCAGACCCATTGATCTGACTTTAATGAATGCTGCTGGTGTAAGGTCTCTTTTCATCACTGTTGATCCTACTTGAACAATCTTTGACCCAAGTAACGAACCAGGAGATTACAGTTGAAATGACTAGGAAAAGGAAGACTATTTTGAGATTAGGTGGCAACAGTGTTCATTTTGGCAGCTGATTTTGATTTAGACTTTTGACTAAAATGTGTATTAGTTTTAGTTTAATCTGTTTATGATTGGTGGGCGGCACGGTGGTGCAGCAGGTAGGTGTCACAGTCACACAGCTCCAGGGACCTGGAGGTTGTGGGTTCAAGTCCGGATCTAGGTGACTGTCTGTGAGTGTGTTCTCCCTGTGTCTGCGTGGGTTTCCTCCGGGTGCTCCGGTTTCCTCCCACAGTGCAAAAACAGACGTTGGTAGGTGGATTGTCCACTTAAATGTGTCCGTAGGTGTGAGTGAATGTGTGAGTGTGTGTCGCCCTGTGAAGGACTGGTGCCCCCTCCAGGGTGTGTTCCCACCTTGCGCCCAATGATTCCGGGAAGACTCTGAACTGGATAAGGGTTACAGACAATGAATGAATTATGATTAGTTTTAGTCGACAAAAAAACTAAATACATTTAAGTGTAACTTTAGTCCATTAAATAAAATTTAATGCCTAATTTATTTTTCATGTATTTTTGAGGGTTTTACTATTTTTTAAGAATGATTTATTACTAAGTTTCATAAACAATATCTTAAATATCGTTACACCTGAAAATTAGGAATTTGGCCACTCCTTTGTTCAAATACATGGTGCATTTATTGCCGGACCGCCACCAGAGTTATTTTCCCTTACTGACTGACTCCTAAGCTTGAAACACACATGTGTGATTAGGAACGTTATTTCACCTTCTGCTGTTAATTCAGCCATATTTCACATAGCACTTTTCCACCAGCAAGGAACCGGAATGTTTCCAGTTCATGGACTAACTTTGGAACCGTTCAGTGTGTTTCCACCAGCATAAACTGGTTCGCGAACCACAAAAACTTGTTCCCAGCTGGAACCAAAAAAGATTCATGGTTCTCCAGCGCAAACCATGGCTGATTAATAGGAAACAAGACAGGAACACGCTCTTTTTGAAGAGGTTTAAACACTCCTTGAGCCGATGAATGTGCAACAAGGAAAACTGAATTGTGAGAACTGAAGCGGGAAGTCGTGTTCAGTCCAAAAGATGAAAAAACAACAAAAACAACACACAAAAACACGATGAGTAAACAGCGCCTAACTTTATCACCCACACCGTTGTGGATTTCAAAGATTCCGTTAGAGACAGGGCTTTGTGACATCACCAGCTCCATTTCACAGGGGAGTTGTGCTAGTGGAAAAGTGCTAACCTAAAAGCGACTCGAGTCGTGTCGAGACGATTCCAATCAGCGGAACAACACCAAGAGAGAGAACTGTTCTTTCAGTGTCTGTGTGGGTATCCTCTGGGTGCTCCAGTTTCCTTTCACAGTCCAAAAAAAGACTTCGGTATATGGATTGGCAGTGTGAAATTGTCCACAGGTGTGTGAGAGTGTGAGAGTCACATTGTTGCGCTTGCTTCTTTCAGGTACTCCAATGAACATGACGAAGTGTTTACAGAAAAAGAATGAATTAATGAAAGGGATATAAAGACTTGTGCTGTTTGACTCTGTTGACTAGACATGGAATAAATAATGCATGGGCTCTGACATTTGCGCAGTAGTGAAGCTCATGTTTTCCCAATGTTCAAAAAGCCCTGCAAGTCCCTGTCTGGATTTGGCATAGCTGTGGGTTTTTGTCTTTATTTCGTGTCTTTCCCTTGTGCTACATGTTTGTTATTCCTCCAGTTTTGTCCTGGGTTATTGCATCATGTTTTTTTTAGTATTCACTCAGCGAGTGCACAGATGATTTGTTTGTTCACTGGGATAGTTTTCAGAATGTGTTATGAAGCCATGAGGCTTCAGCGATGCTCCATTAGTTCAATATTTCATGGAGTGCTGCATTTATAAAACACAGTATCATGAAAAAGATTTCATGTAGCAGTAATTTTGTTATGACAGTGACTTGTGAATTAATGTGTTGCTTCCATAAAACATTCTCAGTTTCTCTCCAGAATAGTGAGCAAACATACACATGGCGTCAAAATAGGTTCTGAAGTACCGTAACCAATACATGTCATTTTGTAATTGAGAAAACTCTCGTTGATATTCAGAGTTGTATAAACAGGTTCGTAAACATAATATTTCTGAATATAATCCTCTATTTTGAGTTGAATATACTTGAAGAATACGTCTTCGTTTTCATGCCACCTTTTCTCAGTTGGGCTCAGTCTCGCTTTCGCCTCCAGAAGTTTCTCGCTTTTGACTTTTGACGGGGCTCGGGATCTAGACAGTCATTGGCTGCTTAAGTTAAGCCCCGCTCACCCATCTGATTTAGCACACCCTGTTACATCAGCGAGAGTGTGGCAATCTTACACTGACTGGAAAAAGACCGACCGACAAACACTGATAAGCCATATCAAATATTTTTAACAATGATGTATTTTAGTAATGCACAGTTCCTCATAGAGGCTTAGAGTCATTTGGCAATCAGGGTCAGGGTGTGCAGAATCTGCTGGGTGGGCGGGGCTTATCTTTAGCAGCCAATGACTATCTACATCCCGACATCGTCAAAAGTCAAAAGCGAGAAGCTTGGAGGCGACAGCGAGACTGAGAGAAGCACAACTGAGAAAAGGTGGAATGCAAAAATGGATTCCTCCATGAAATATTCTGTTTACAAACGTGTTTTTATAACTCTCAACATCAATGACTCAATTATAAAATGACATTTATAGGTTAAGGCTTCCGGTTTTCGGTTCTCAGAACTTTAGAACGTATTTTGACGCCATACACACACACACACGTGATTAGGGGCAGCAAAAAACACACCTGGAGCAATGGGCAGCCACCTCTGTGCCCAGGGAGCAGTAGGGGACTTGTAGAATTAGCTGAAGCTGTTGTAAATTTTAAGGTGGAATGGAAATTCTAATAAATAGGCAACATCTTACGGCTACTTAGCTCCTGTACCCTCGAGTCTGTACAGTCCTCACCAGATGTGTGAATAAAATGTATATGTGCAATTATTTGTCATTGTACAATTTACAGTGAATTGTTATTCATTCATTCATTCTTTCATTCGTTCATTTAAAGAAAAGCTATCTTTAATTTGGGGCGTTTTACTCCTGGGGCTCCCCCTAGTGTAATTTATATTTACAGCACTGTATTGAAAATAATAGAAGGGAGTGGATTAGCGACTCAGAAGTGTTCTGTAGGTGTGAATCTGTGAGTGTGTGTCGCCCTAAGAAGGACTGGCACCCTGTCCAGTGTATGTTCCCGCCTTGTGCCCAAAGATTCCAGGTAGGCTCTGGACTGCATAAGGGTTAAAGACAATGAATGAATGTTGTATAGCGTGTGATCCCTAGTCATTTAATATGTGGCAGCCATGTTCTGTCATCCTTAAAATCGGCAAAATTCAATTGAAAAATTGTGAGCTGCCCATCCTGTCTCTACTGTTATGGCTTCAAAACCCGAGTTGTGTGTCTTAATCTTTACCTACACAAAGCTGGAGTTGCTTAAGCTTCATTACACTCCTGCAACTTCATTAAGACTCATTACAGTAATAATCCCAATGATTCCCAAACCATGCCATTCATTACAAACGATGAGATAACCTCAGCTAAGGGACTTGGTTATGTAACTGAAGGTCATATTCCGTACTCACAGCATCCCAGCCAAGGAGCTTAAAATATTGCAGCATTTATGAAAATTGAAAGAGTGTGTGAGCATGTGGGCGTGTGTGTGACGTGCTGTAATTTAATGTGTGAACTGTTGATTCATTTCTGCACTTAAATTTGTTCCAGAACTAATCGCTGGATCATACAGAGCATTTAATGTCTGATATAACACCTCTCTCTCTCTCTCTCTCTCTCTCTCTCTCTCTCTCTCTCTCTCTCTCTCTCTCTTTCATTTATAATTAATGCCATGATAATTAAAACAGATATTAGATCTGAGCTGTGAAAATGTGTCTCTGTGCAAGTAAAAGTGTCCTTAACACAGTCAATCTTTGAAGTGTTTTGTTTTCCTGAGTACAAAGTAAGTAATAAGTCACAATTACACGTTTTTATTTATGATAAACATTGTTGGGTGTAGGCTTTTTCTGTACAAGGAATATCACTGCTATATCTCTGTATACTGTGTGTTTTCCATTATTCATACACTTTTAAACTTTTCAGGAGATAAAAGACATACATAATACATTAAATGCTTATAAAGGAATAATGTTATAAATATAAAATATAATCCTCAAAAATTCATTCATTCATTCATTATCTGTAACCCTTATCCAGTTCAGGGTCACGGTGGGTCCAGAGCCTACCTGGAATCATTGGGCGCAAGGCGGGAATACACCCTGGAGGGGGCGCCAGTCCTTCACAGGGCAACACACACACACTCACACAGTCACTCACACAGTCACTCACACCTACGGACACTTTTGAGTCGCCAATCCACCTACCAACGTGTGTTTTTTGGACAGGGCCTATTGTTTACCCTCCTCCAAAAGTTACATAGTGCAGTTTCTGCAGTGCTGAGCCTGGAGTAGCAGTGACAGAGGCTCTATTCTCCCTGCTCCAGGTCAGTGGAGCAACACAAGGATTTTAAAGTTGTAATTTGTAGGTAAAAATATCACACATTGTTGCTTTAAGTGTAATGTTTATGTATATCTTGCTTTAAAAATCAACTGATTTTCACCCTGTTTTTCAGCAGTCAGGATCTGCCAGGACCACCACAGAGCAGGCTTGATGCGAGTGGTTGGTTAATTCTTAGCACTGCAGGGACACTGATTTATTGGTGGTGTGTTAGTGTGTGTTGCAGTGGTGAAGGTGGATCAGACACAGCAGTGGCTGCTGGAGGTGTGGACGGTGAGGGGACACAGTGTTAACTAAGCAACAAACTATATATATGCTTACATTTCTAACAATTTATGACATTTGAATGAATTTAAGACTTACTGAATGGCCATTTAAGCTGGAGTTAACAATAAAAGAAAAACGTAATTTGAAGAGTTTCTATTGGTCCATTCATCATCAGATGTTCTGAAACGGTAAAGGGCTGATGGCACTGTCAGATGATTGTGATACAACAGAGGTATTACACGGTTAAACTGCCTTCACTATGTTTTTTTTTTAAAGCTTGGTGAATTATGCAAGAGAATAAGAATCACTCCAACGCGTTTGCCCTCACTGCTGCAGAGACAGAGGAGAGGCAGCTCGAGGTCATCAGCGAGAAAAGAGGATGAGCAATCATGTGTTCCTCAAGAGGACTGAGAGAGAGAGAGAGAGCACAGGAGAGAAAAAAGAACAACAGAGAAAACTAGAGAGTAAGGATGGAGAGAAAAAGCAAAGGGGAAAAAACTGAAAGTGAGAGTAGGAAAATCAAGGGAGAAAAATAGAGAAAAATGTGAGAGAGAAGAGAGAATGACAAGATAGAACGATAGAGTGAAAGAGCAAGTGAGAGAGATAAAGAGAATGAGAGAGTGAAAAAGCATGAAAGAGAGAGAGAGAGAAGAAAACAGAGTGAAAGAGCAAGGGAGTGAGAGAAAGAGAGGGAATAGAATGAGAGTGAAAGAGCAAGAGAGAGAAGAAAACAGAGTGAAAGAGCAAGAAAGAGAAAGAAGAATATGAGAGAGTGAAAGAGCAAGAGAGGGAAAGAGAAACAGAGAAAGAGTGAGGAGAGATGTGATGATATCTGGTGAGCCGTGCTGGAGTAATGTCTCTCTGTTATTTATATCTTCACAGCGACAGAAAATTCAATGTAAAATATTCAACGTAAAGTATAATAGATGCGCTGTGTTGTTCATATCCAAAGTATTTTTAGTAAACGCCATTCTAAATGTTTTAAAAGCTGAACGCAGAACTGCTGAGTGAGAGAAATGTGGAGGCGAAAGCACAGATACATGTATAAAGTAATAATAATAAAATTATAAAAAAATACAACCCACTCTGCCACACAATATTAGCTCTGTGCTGCATAATAAGCTGCTATACCTAAGGCCAGTGCAGATATTTCAGTGTGTGTGTGTGTGTGTGTGTTTATTGTCCAAAGCAAAGAGAAAAACAAGTTTTTTTACAAAAAAACAATAGAATAAAATAAATAATGTAAATAGTGTCAAAAAACAATAAATAAACAACAGAAGCATCCGCCACTATATTTTTTAGAATTCTTCTGTTATTATTATTCATTCTGAGGTTTTCTGAGGAAAAACATGGGCAAGAAAATGAAAAGAACAGTGCTTGCTCCTCCCTCAACATCCACGGCTAATGTGTCTCAGAGCAAGGCTTCTACCCCCAAATGCTCCCTGGACGCTGAGGAGTGAAACTGCAGGGACATTATGTGTGTTGAGGGGAACCTAGGGAACCATCGACCTGTGGGGCAAGTGGAGGTAGAGGCTAGAGCTAATTACCTACATTTTTCTATGAATAATAAATAAAGGCCTGTTCCCCTAAACACACCACTGGACAGCTCAACGTGCTTGGATGAGAACACACTGCAGTTACACTACAAACATGTAGCACCTTGTGTAGTTCACAATGTAGGGGTGTGGTGATGTTAGATTTAGATTTAAAGTGAATTATTTAGGGAAATAAGAAAATAATATTGTTTATTTGCGATTCCAGGAAAGAAACAAACATAAAGCAGACATCCAGCACAAACGTGCCATCTGTAAAATCTCCAAGATACAGCAGAGATCACATTTGTTTTGTTACGACATGGTTTTGGAATGTGCTGGAAAGTACATCTTCAGAATCTGCCTCAAAGGCTGCAGAGCATGAGAATATTCTGCAGCTTCCTCTGTGGCAGTTACATTATCCTCCATTTTTGTAGCACTTCCAAGAAATTATGAAACAGGAGTCTAAGGTGGGTGGCATGGTGGTGTCGCAGTCGCCCAGATCCAGGGACCTGTCGCAATCGCAAAGTCGCTAATGCACTGTTTAAACAAGATGTAGGTACGATTGCAAAAGTGTGTGCATATGTCAGTTTGAGCAAGATGCACTTATGGTTTACTACTACATTTACTATTTTAACAGTAGTAATTCATTCATTGTCTACAAGCAATTCATGGTCATGGTGGGTTCGATACCTACCCAGAGTCACTGGGTACACTCTTGAGCCGCTAATCCACCTACCATCGTGTGTTTTTCGACCATGGGTGGATACCGGAGCACCCGGAGGAAACCCACACAGACACAGGGAGAACACACCAACTCCTCACAGACAGTCACCCAGAGGAAACCAACGCAGGCACAGGGAGAACACACTACACTCCTCACAGACAGTCACCCGGAGGAAACCCACACAGACACAGGGAGAACACACCACACTCCTCACAGACAGTCACCCGGAGGAAACCCACGCAGACACAGGGAGAACACACCACACTCCTCACAGACAGTCACCCGGAGGAAACCCACGCAGACACAGGGAGAACACACCACACTCCTCACAGACAGTCACCCGGAGGAAACCCACGCAGACACAGGGAGAACACACCACACTCCTCACAGACAGTCACCTGGAGGAAACCCACGCAGACACAGGGAGAACACACCACACTCCTCACAGACAGTCACCCGGAGGAAACCCATGCAGACATTGGTAGAACACACCACACTCCTCACAGACAGTCACCCGGAGGAAACCCACACAGACACAGGGAGAAAACACCACACTCCTCACAGACAGTCACCCGGAGGAAACCCACGCAGACACAGGGAGAACACACCACACTCCTCACAGACAGTCACCCGGAGGAAACCCACGCAGACACAGGGAGAACACACCACACTCCTCACAGACAGTCACCCGGAGGAAACCCACACAGACACAGGGAGAAAACACCACACTCCTCACAGACAATCACCTGGAGGAAACCCACGCAGACACAGGGAGAACACACCACACTCCTCACAGACACTCACCCGGAGGAAACCCACGCAGACACAGAGAGAACACACCACACTCCTCACAGACAGTCACCCGGAGGAAACCCACACAGACACAGGGAGAACACACCACACTCCTCACAGACAGTCACCCGGAGGAAAACCACGCAGACACAGGTAGAACACACCACACTCCACACAGACACTCACCCGGAGGAAACCCACGCAGACACAGAGAGAACACACCACACTCCTCACAGACAGTCACCCGGAGGAAACCCACGCAGACACAGGGAGAACACACCACACTCCTCACAGACAGTCACCCAGAGCAGGACTCGAACCCACAACCTCCAGGACCCTAAAGCTGTGCGACTGTGATACTACCTGCTGCGCCACCGTGCCGCGGAGTAGTAATAATACTCAGTTTTAGAATTTTGAAAGTAGTTAAGAATTAATAGTACAATGTAATGTACATAATACAGTGTTTATACCATACACTGAACTGGAAGAGTTTCCACAGAGAAATCAGAACTGTTTAAACAGGTTCCAGATAGCACAGAGTGGATGATTACATCACAGCAGCTTCAAAGCCTCAGGCTGAAAACACACACACACACACACACACACTCCACTCCAATTAGAGCATGTATTAACACAACAGCAGATATAGAGTCAGACAAGCACATGCACACACACACACACACACACACACATATATATATATATATATATACACATGCACAAATACACACGCATTTACTGTACATATTCACAAACGCATATATTCACACACATTAGAATACAAACACAAACATAAGCTCACTCACACACTCCAATTTTGGAGGACTTCCGTACACATCTGTATTACTGTCATCGAAACCTAAACAGGAGGGCGGGAAACCACCCCTTCTCCATCTGACCTCATCCTTGATTCCATGGCAGTGCTATAAAGGCGGATTACACTCTGCTTCTATAGGAGGGGCCCAGGAGCAACCCCCCCCCCCCCACACACACACACACACACACAAATCTTACCTAGTGTTCCTCTAACTCCAGAAACCGAATGACAGTCGTCCTAATCATGTTTGCTCTCCCAAAAACTTAAATGTGCCCTGTCTTATCTGATGGAGGATATTATAAGCCAAAAAAGTCATTAATAGCATATGCTAATAGGCATTATCCTCGGTGTGCTTAAAGAACCCCAGAAGTTAACTGTGAAAAATAAGTGTTATTAAAACCCCATCCAGACTGGATTAGTTTTTCAGGAAGTCTGTAATCAAAATTTCACTTGCCTCCTCTGTGATAGAACTCAGAATGGCAATGAAAAAACTGATGATGTCAGTGTTTCTAATTCCTGAAATATATCGTGTTGTCACGTGATCATAAGCGAGGTGATGAAAATGTGCTTATGTGAGTGTAAATGTAACAGTATATACCTGCAGCTGCCATTATTATTGCCCATTTTATCAGCCTGCGTGATCTCCCTTTTCTGATTTTAGTTTTTCCTTCTGTTAACAGTGGCTCGGGTGAAATCTGGAGACTTTTAACAACTACAACAATAACAGGTTCAGAATCCCTTCCAGTTTCTTATTATTTACCTGCTCTGAATATATATTTTTGGGAGTGTCTATGGAAACGCATGTTCAGAGGCTAAATACGGTACGCAGCAGCACCCAAACTCCTATTTTATCCAACGAAAGACTGGGATCTGCATCCAGACAGGATTAAAACAAGATGACTGCTGAGTTCAGTGAAAAACATTAGGTAATGCAGCCTGTAATCTTTCCAGTGAATGTTGGGGAAAAACACAGACATGGTAGATTCAGGTGGAAATAAAATTACAGAGGAATATAATTACCCGAGGACCACATGGAAATTTGTCCATGATAAAGCTTAAGTGCCTAATCACTGGGATGCGAGTCTCTGATAGAACATTTACTTTTAATGGAGCTGGACTGGTATGGAGCCAGGCCAAAGCAGAAAAGGACCACTCAGGATCTGTCATGGTATGGGGGTGGACACATAGCTTCCATTATGAATGTAGCAACAGAATTGTCTATAGATAGTAGTTTAGACATTGTTTAATGCAGTTGTGTCTGAGGGATTGAAGGTGATTGGTTTTCAGCTTTGCTCTTTATTCTCATAGATACGTCCAGATTTCTCGAGTCTCTTGAATTTGGAATACAATTAATTAACAAAATTAATTCTTGCTATTGTTCTTCACAGATCATTGTTCTCAAGGTTATTCAAGTATGAATATTTGAAAAACGTTGAGCCTAGACCCACCAATGCTCATTAATGCCTTTCCTGGATCATTAGCAAAGATTTGAATGAGAATCACTGATAAAATAGGTCAGAAATATCTAGCATATCTACGTTTTTTTTATTACATTTTTTTCTTTAAAGGTCAGTGTTAATTTACAAATCACTGCTTTTTGTTTTGGCTGCAGTTCACATACGGTCTCAGCTTTTTTGGGAGGTTGTGTGTGTGTGTGTGTGTGTGTGTGTGTTCACCTGACAGACACTGAGAATTCTCCCGGTGTGCTCTCACTCTCTCTGATGAGAAATGCTCCACACTCCAGTGGTCTCAGCCGGCTCTCTGCAGTCTGCCGAGAAATTCCTCCCACAAACCACCTTCAGAACATGAGATCATTTGCCTCAACACCACTTCATCAGCTCATCTGCTCACTGGCAATTTATTCTGCACAGTGCTTTTACTCCAAAATCATAAATATTCAGAGAGTGTGTTTATTACAAAATTATAGATATTAAAATAAACTGTACCCAGTGCCATCTTTTAGCTAGGATTACCCTAATCACACACAATGCCAACAACCTGGAAGGGTGAGGACACGCATGCTTCCTTTGATACATTTGAAGTCAACTACTGCATCTTTTTGTACTGCTGCTAACACAACACAACAGGACAGCTCAGCGTGCGTGGAGGAGAAAACAGTGTCCAGATTTGCTATGTCAGATAACAGGCTAATAGATGGCAATGCTGGCATGGGGAGGGAAGGGAGTGCCATCCTACCCAGTAAGTGTAAGGTCAGTTGTGCTCTCTAGGACTCCTGACCTCAGATGGCCACAGCACTTTTGAGGATCTATCCAATTAATAATCTAATATGCTTACATCAAGGGTCTGCCTTAAACCTAGTGAGCTCTCTGCATGGACCACATTTCATATCATTATATGCACTGCTCAGATAAGAAAGTTAACTCAGTCCTTAAATATAAGATGTTTAAAATATGCTACCTACTGAGGTACTTTATTTTGACAAAAATTAAGGAGGCAATACTGCTCATTCCATTTCTGAGGCATCCCTGCAAGACTTCTATTTTGAGAAGCTCCATTTAAAAGGGGTAAGTGGCTATGAGCTGAGGAGAATAAACTCTGAGGTGATTGAGAGCTGAGGAGAATAAACTCTGAGGTGATTGAGAGCTGAGGGAGTAAACTCTGAGGTGATTGAGAGCTGAGGGAGTAAACTCTGAGGTGATTGAGAGCTGAGGGAGTAAACTCTGAGGTGATTGAGAGCTGAGGAGAATAAACTCTGAGGTGATTGAGAGCTGAGGGGAGTAAACTCTGAGGTGATTGAGAGCTGAGGGCAGTAAACTCTGAGGTGATTGAGAGCTGAGGGGAGTAAACTCTGAGGTGATTGAGAGCTGAGGGGAGTAAACTCTGAGGTGATTGAGAGCTGAGGGGAGTAAACTCTGAGGTGATTGAGAGCTGAGGGGAGTAAACTCTGAGGTGATTGAGAGCTGAGGGCAGTAAACTCTGAGGTGATTGAGAGCCGAGGGCAGTAAACTCTGAGGTGATTGAGAGCTGAGGGGAGTAAACTCTGAGGTGATTGAGAGCTGAGGGCAGTAAACTCTGAGGTGATTGAGAGCCGAGGGCAGTAAACTCTGAGGTGATTGAGAGCTGAGGGCAGTAAACTCTGAGGTGATTGAGAGCTGAGGGAGTAAACTCTGAGGTGATTGAGAGCTGAGGGAGTAAACTCTGAGGTGATTGAGAGCTGAGGGGAGTAAACTCTGAGGTGATTGAGAGCTGAGGGCAGTAAACTCTGAGGTGATTGAGAGCTGAGGGCAGTAAACTCTGAGGTGATTGAGAGCTGAGGAGAGTAAACTCTGAGGTGATTGAGAGCTGAGGGCAGTAAACTCTGAGGTGATTGAGAGCTGAGGGCAGTAAACTCTGAGGTGATTGAGAGCTGAGGGGAGTAAACTCTGAGGTGATTGAGAGCTGAGGGGAGTAAACTCTGAGGTGATTGAGAGCTGAGGGAGTAAACTCTGAGGTGATTGAGAGCTGAGGGCAGTAAACTCTGAGGTGATTGAGAGCTGAGGGCAGTAAACTCTGAGGTGATTGAGAGCTGAGGAGAGTAAACTCTGAGGTGATTGAGAGCTGAGGGCAGTAAACTCTGAGGTGATTGAGAGCTGAGGGCAGTAAACTCTGAGGTGATTGAGAGCTGAGGGGAGTAAACTCTGAGGTGATTGAGAGCTGAGGGGAGTAAACTCTGAGGTGATTGAGAGCTGAGGGAGTAAACTCTGAGGTGATTGAGAGCTGAGGGCAGTAAACTCTGAGGTGATTGAGAGCTGAGGGAGTAAACTCTGAGGTGATTGAGAGCTGAGGGAGTAAACTCTGAGGTGATTGAGAGCTGAGGGCAGTAAACTCTGAGGTGATTGAGAGCTGAGGGCAGTAAACTCTGAGGTGATTGAGAGCTGAGGAGAGTAAACTCTGAGGTGATTGAGAGCTGAGGGCAGTAAACTCTGAGGTGATTGAGAGCTGAGGGCAGTAAACTCTGAGGTGATTGAGAGATGAGGGCAGTAAACTCTGAGGTGATTGAGAGCTGAAGAGAGTAAACTCTGAGGTGATTGAGAGCTGAGGGCAGTAAACTCTGAGGTGATTGAGAGCTGAGGGCAGTAAACTCTGAGGTGATTGAGAGATGAGGGCAGTAAACTCTGAGGTGATTGAGAGCTGAGGGCAGTAAACTCTGAGGTGATTGAGAGCTGAGGGCAGTAAACTCTGAGGTGATTGAGAGCCGAGGGCAGTAAACTCTGAGGTGATTGAGAGCTGAGGGCAGTAAACTCTGAGGTGATTGAGAGCTGAGGGCAGTAAACTCTGAGGTGATTGAGAGATGAGGGCAGTAAACTCTGAGGTGATTGAGAGATGAGGGCAGTAAACTCTGAGGTGATTGAGAGCTGAGGGCAGTAAACTCTGAGGTGATTGAGAGCCGAGGGCAGTAAACTCTGAGGTGATTGAGAGCCGAGGGCAGTAAACTCTGAGGTGATTGAGAGCCGAGGGCAGTAAACTCTAAGGTGATTGAGAGCTGAGGGCAGTAAACTCTAAGGTGATTGAGAGCTGAGGGCAGTAAATTCTGAGGTGATTGAGAGCTGAGGGTAGTAAACTCTGAGGTGATTGAGAGCTGAGGGCAGTAAACTCTGAGGTGATTGAGAGCTGAGGGCAGTAAACTCTAAGGTGATTGAGAGCTGAGGGGAGTAAACTCTGAGGTGATTGAGAGCTGAGGGAGTAAACTCTGAGGTGATTGAGAGCTGAGGGGAGTAAACTCTGAGGTGATTGAGAGCTGAGGGCAGTAAACTCTGAGGTGATTGAGAGCTGAGGGGAGTAAACTCTGAGGTGATTGAGAGCTGAGGGGAGTAAACTCTGAGGTGATTGAGAGCTGAGGAGAGTAAACTCTGAGGTGATTGAGAGCTGAGGGCAGTAAACTCTGAGGTGATTGAGAGCTGAGGGCAGTAAACTCTGAGGTGATTGAGAGCTGAGGGAGTAAACTCTGAGGTGATTGAGAGCTGAGGGCAGTAAACTCTGAGGTGATTGAGAGCTGAGGGGAGTAAACTCTGAGGTGATTGAGAGCTGAGGGCAGTAAACTCTGAGGTGATTGAGAGCTGAGGGCAGTAAACTCTGAGGTGATTGAGAGCTGAGGGCAGTAAACTCTGAGGTGATTGAGAGCTGAGGAGAGTAAACTCTGAGGTGATTGAGAGCTGAGGGAGTAAACTCTGAGGTGATTGAGAGCTGAGGGAGTAAACTCTGAGGTGATTGAGAGCTGAGGGAGTAAACTCTGAGGTGATTGAGAGCTGAGGGCAGTAAACTCTGAGGTGATTGAGAGCTGAGGAGAGTAAACTCTGAGGTGATTGAGAGCTGAGGGGAGTAAACTCTGAGGTGATTGAGAGCTGAGGGCAGTAAACTCTGAGGTGATTGAGAGCTGAGGAGAGTAAACTCTGAGGTGATTGAGAGCTGAGGGAGTAAACTCTGAGGTGATTGAGAGCTGAGGAGAATAAACTCTGAGGTGATTGAGAGCTGAGGAGAATAAACTCTGAGGTGATTGAGAGCTGAGGGAGTAAACTCTGAGGTGATTGAGAGCTGAGGGAGTAAACTCTGAGGTGATTGAGAGCTGAGGGAGTAAACTCTGAGGTGATTGAGAGCTGAGGGCAGTAAACTCTGAGGTGATTGAGAGCTGAGGAGAATAAACTCTGAGGTGATTGAGAGCTGAGGGGAGTAAACTCTGAGGTGATTGAGAGCTGAGGGCAGTAAACTCTGAGGTGATTGAGAGCTGAGGGGAGTAAACTCTGAGGTGATTGAGAGCTGAGGGGAGTAAACTCTGAGGTGATTGAGAGCTGAGGGGAGTAAACTCTGAGGTGATTGAGAGCTGAGGGGAGTAAACTCTGAGGTGATTGAGAGCTGAGGGCAGTAAACTCTGAGGTGATTGAGAGCCGAGGGCAGTAAACTCTGAGGTGATTGAGAGCTGAGGGGAGTAAACTCTGAGGTGATTGAGAGCTGAGGGCAGTAAACTCTGAGGTGATTGAGAGCCGAGGGCAGTAAACTCTGAGGTGATTGAGAGCTGAGGGCAGTAAACTCTGAGGTGATTGAGAGCTGAGGGAGTAAACTCTGAGGTGATTGAGAGCTGAGGGAGTAAACTCTGAGGTGATTGAGAGCTGAGGGGAGTAAACTCTGAGGTGATTGAGAGCTGAGGGCAGTAAACTCTGAGGTGATTGAGAGCTGAGGGCAGTAAACTCTGAGGTGATTGAGAGCTGAGGGCAGTAAACTCTGAGGTGATTGAGAGCTGAGGAGAGTAAACTCTGAGGTGATTGAGAGCTGAGGGCAGTAAACTCTGAGGTGATTGAGAGCTGAGGGCAGTAAACTCTGAGGTGATTGAGAGCTGAGGGGAGTAAACTCTGAGGTGATTGAGAGCTGAGGGGAGTAAACTCTGAGGTGATTGAGAGCTGAGGGAGTAAACTCTGAGGTGATTGAGAGCTGAGGGCAGTAAACTCTGAGGTGATTGAGAGCTGAGGGAGTAAACTCTGAGGTGATTGAGAGATGAGGGCAGTAAACTCTGAGGTGATTGAGAGCTGAGGGCAGTAAACTCTGAGGTGATTGAGAGATGAGGGCAGTAAACTCTGAGGTGATTGAGAGCTGAAGAGAGTAAACTCTGAGGTGATTGAGAGCTGAGGGCAGTAAACTCTGAGGTGATTGAGAGCTGAGGGCAGTAAACTCTGAGGTGATTGAGAGATGAGGGCAGTAAACTCTGAGGTGATTGAGAGCTGAGGGCAGTAAACTCTGAGGTGATTGAGAGCTGAGGGCAGTAAACTCTGAGGTGATTGAGAGCCGAGGGCAGTAAACTCTGAGGTGATTGAGAGCTGAGGGCAGTAAACTCTGAGGTGATTGAGAGCTGAGGGCAGTAAACTCTGAGGTGATTGAGAGATGAGGGCAGTAAACTCTGAGGTGATTGAGAGATGAGGGCAGTAAACTCTGAGGTGATTGAGAGCTGAGGGCAGTAAACTCTGAGGTGATTGAGAGCCGAGGGCAGTAAACTCTGAGGTGATTGAGAGCCGAGGGCAGTAAACTCTGAGGTGATTGAGAGCCGAGGGCAGTAAACTCTAAGGTGATTGAGAGCTGAGGGCAGTAAACTCTAAGGTGATTGAGAGCTGAGGGTAGTAAACTCTGAGGTGATTGAGAGCTGAGGGCAGTAAACTCTGAGGTGATTGAGAGCTGAGGGCAGTAAACTCTAAGGTGATTGAGAGCTGAGGGGAGTAAACTCTGAGGTGATTGAGAGCTGAGGGAGTAAACTCTGAGGTGATTGAGAGCTGAGGGGAGTAAACTCTGAGGTGATTGAGAGCTGAGGGCAGTAAACTCTGAGGTGATTGAGAGCTGAGGGGAGTAAACTCTGAGGTGATTGAGAGCTGAGGGGAGTAAACTCTGAGGTGATTGAGAGCTGAGGAGAGTAAACTCTGAGGTGATTGAGAGCTGAGGGCAGTAAACTCTGAGGTGATTGAGAGCTGAGGGCAGTAAACTCTGAGGTGATTGAGAGCTGAGGGAGTAAACTCTGAGGTGATTGAGAGCTGAGGGCAGTAAACTCTGAGGTGATTGAGAGCTGAGGGGAGTAAACTCTGAGGTGATTGAGAGCTGAGGGCAGTAAACTCTGAGGTGATTGAGAGCTGAGGGCAGTAAACTCTGAGGTGATTGAGAGCTGAGGGCAGTAAACTCTGAGGTGATTGAGAGCTGAGGAGAGTAAACTCTGAGGTGATTGAGAGCTGAGGGAGTAAACTCTGAGGTGATTGAGAGCTGAGGGAGTAAACTCTGAGGTGATTGAGAGCTGAGGGAGTAAACTCTGAGGTGATTGAGAGCTGAGGGCAGTAAACTCTGAGGTGATTGAGAGCTGAGGAGAGTAAACTCTGAGGTGATTGAGAGCTGAGGGGAGTAAACTCTGAGGTGATTGAGAGCTGAGGGCAGTAAACTCTGAGGTGATTGAGAGCTGAGGAGAGTAAACTCTGAGGTGATTGAGAGCTGAGGGAGTAAACTCTGAGGTGATTGAGAGCTGAGGGAGTAAACTCTGAGGTGATTGAGAGCTGAGGGGAGTAAACTCTGAGGTGATTGAGAGCTGAGGGGAGTAAACTCTGAGGTGATTGAGAGCTGAGGGAGTAAACTCTGAGGTGATTGAGAGCTGAGGGAGTAAACTCTGAGGTGATTGAGAGCTGAGGAGAGTAAACTCTGAGGTGATTGAGAGCTGAGGGAGTAAACTCTGAGGTGATTGAGAGCTGAGGGAGTAAACTCTGAGGTGATTGAGAGCTGAGGGGAGTAAACTCTGAGGTGATTGAGAGCTGAGGGGAGTAAACTCTGAGGTGATTGAGAGCTGAGGGCAGTAAACTCTGAGGTGATTGAGAGCTGAGGGCAGTAAACTCTGAGGTGATTGAGAGCTGAGGAGAGTAAACTCTGAGGTGATTGAGAGCTGAGGGAGTAAACTCTGAGGTGATTGAGAGCTGAGGGAGTAAACTCTGAGGTGATTGAGAGCTGAGGGAGTAAACTCTGAGGTGATTGAGAGCTGAGGGCAGTAAACTCCGAGGTGATTGAGAGCTGAGGAGAGTAAACTCTGAGGTGATTGAGAGCTGAGGGGAGTAAACTCTGAGGTGATTGAGAGCTGAGGGCAGTAAACTCTGAGGTGATTGAGAGCTGAGGAGAGTAAACTCTGAGGTGATTGAGAGCTGAGGGAGTAAACTCTGAGGTGATTGAGAGCTGAGGGAGTAAACTCTGAGGTGATTGAGAGCTGAGGAGAATAAACTCTGAGGTGATTGAGAGCTGAGGGGAGTAAACTCTGAGGTGATTGAGAGCTGAGGGGAGTAAACTCTGAGGTGATTGAGAGCTGAGGGGAGTAAACTCTGAGGTGATTGAGAGCTGAGGGGAGTAAACTCTGAGGTGATTGAGAGCTGAGGGCAGTAAACTCTGAGGTGATTGAGAGCTGAGGGGAGCAAAATCTGAACTGATTGTGAGCTTAGGTGAGTAAACAATGAAGCAAAAGAGAGCTAAGGGGAGTAAACTCTGAGGTGACAGTGAACCAGTGGAATAACATCAATTCCCTAGACAATATTATACCAAACAAGTAAAAAGACATCAAGAAATACTTTATAAATTGATTGAAAAATAATTTTCCAAACAAAACCTTGTATGTCCAAAATGGTAACTTCTGGAGAAAGAAATATATAATTTCACTATTTAAAATAGTTATTTTTTTGAGCCATTTCTAATGGTCCATTTATCATTGAATTTTAACACAATGCAAATGATAAGAGTTTCCAAATAGGGTTTTCCATTTTCAGTAAATTACTAAATTGAAATACAAGGTCTTTGCAGAGTAGCATTATGTACTTTGTTACTGTTCACCACTGTATAAACCCAAGAAGTTACATACGAATACACACAGACATACACACGCTCACAGAAAACCACAAGTTCATTCACACTTATTCAGTTTGATACTTACGCATGAGGCCTTACATTGATATAGTTCTTGGGCACATAGCCCCTCCTCCCTGAGAGTTCAGCTGTATACCAGTTAGGATCATCGTCCATATTTGTCACCTGATATAACACAAGGATCAAAATTGCAATTATTTCTTATGCACTTTGTAGAACATTTCTACTTTAAAAATGTCAGTTGAATATAACATATTCTCTTTAGTTCCCGTTATGACTATGTAAGAGCATGGCAAATATGTTAAACATAAAAAATAAATGTTTTATTAACATAAACAAGAATACTATAGCAGTTTTCATAAAGTGAAGTCTGAAGTAAAATAGAATTTCAATTAATTTTTTTTAAATAAGTGTTATTTTTCAATTTAATTATACAATAAAATTTTATTTATTTGTTATTTTTGTATTTGAGGCTCCATGACAAAGTATATAGTATTTGTTTTATTAAATATAATATAGCTCTATAAATTAAACTGGTCAAAAGTAAATATAAATAAAAGGCATAAGAAACCACAGATGTAAAAAATACCAAATACAAAAGGAATAGAAGAGGGACAGAAGTCATTTATGTTCATAAGATACATTAAAAGCAAAGGGTATACAAATAGTTTGAAAACTTCGTACAACCTAGAATTCATAAACAGATTCTAGACAGATTTGACTGTGACACCCACAATTCCATATTTTTAACTGTACATTTCAATGTATTTCAATGTGCATTGTAAAATTTCTGCAAAACATTAAAATAATACATAGACAGAAGTATTTCAACTTCACAGCTGAATTATTGAACACCAGACTGAAATGTTTCATCTGTAGACTGTCATCTATATTAATCTACAAAGTAAAAATTTCAACTGTAAACTGCGATCTATTATTTATTGACTAAGATATTTCAAATATGCAGTGGAATATTTCATTGGACATTATTATCTAAATATTGTTATGAATCTAAAATCACTAATATTTCAGTTCAGTTCTAATGTAAACTTTTAATGGCACACTCATATTTCAACTAAACACTAAATATTTCCATTGTTCACTGGAATAATTCATCAGTTCAGTGAAGTATTTGTACACTGTACACAGAATATTTTATATTTATTATTGATAGGGTTTTAATCTAGAAAACAAATTATTATTTCCATCAAATAACCCTTGCCCTCTTTGCTACATTCACTTATCTAAATCATTAAACTAAAACACCTTGTTTTATAATTATAGATTATAATGATTTTAACTTACTATTTTTTTTTCATTGGTATAAGCACCATGTAAAGAGTTAATGTGTATTAAATAAGTGTAAAAAACAAATTTGCTTATTGCACATTTATCATATTTATTATGAGTACAATGTTCTGACACAGTTAAAGGAAAGATGAATAAAACCAACAATAGGAATCATCAAATGAGTGCCATCATCAGTACCTTAAAAAATGAGCAATATGTAAATTAAAATGGCCCAAAAATTGAAATCTGGGGGACACCACTCAATTTTTAAGAGGCTAGACTAAGTAGTGAATATATTTTAGACAGCAAAAATCTATCTATCTATCTATCTATCTATCTATCTATCTATCTATCTATCCTTTTGCCAAAGTCAGGAACCACACCGATTTTATAATATATAAATATATTTAAATTTCTACATTTCAAATCTCCTTTAATTTTCAAAAACACAAACACCCAAAAATAGTTCAAAATACTATACTGCCATATAAAGAAAATTTGAACCCTAGCAACCATCAGATAAACACCACTTAAAGCTTGCATTCTTGCTTCAGATCTGAACACATCCAGAGGAGTTTGTGTCTGTCCTTTCACCATGAAAATAAAACAGAACCCTATGGGTCTGAAAGAATGTGGAGCAGTCAAGATGTCCTTACTGAGTAAAAGAAATAGACACTAAAGTCAAATGAAACTGGAGCTCTGAGATTTAGAGCATGCTTTATTTATTTTTGTGGCGATGGGTTTAGATTTGTAACGGACATTGCTTGGGTTAAGAAAGACTGAAAGTATAAGGAACCTTGAAAGAATTAACTTAGATAAAGTGGAAATAAACCCCTGCAGATGACTATGGAAGGCTGATAGAATGCTTCTGGAAAAGGATGGAAAGGTTGGACACAGTAAATAATGAAAGTTTCTATATTATATTCAGGTATTAATGCTTTAATGCAGAATATATTTATTTAAAAAAACAACTCATGTGTAGTAGCTGTTTTGATAGGAAAATTAATTGAATGAAAGGGTGGTCTCTGACTTTTGCACAGTGCTGTATCAATCTATAACCAAGCTGTATATGCTCAAAGATTATAAGACATATGTCACACGCACACACACAGACACACACACACACACACACACACACACACACACTCACCTTCAGGATGTCGCCCTTCTGGAAACTTAGCTCATCACATTCTGTGGCTCTGAAGCTGTAGAGCGCCTCAGCCTCCATCAGATAGAAAACAGAGAGAAAAGAATGAGGGATTGAGTGCACACACACACAAACAGCCCAAAAATAAATAAATAAAGGACAAGAAAGAGGAAGGGAAAGGGGTGATGAAGCGATTGAGTAACAATTTGGTATGGGTGAAAGGTGAGAGAAGGAAAAAGAGGGATGACAGAGGATAAGGCTAGAAAAATTGTGTGTGTGTGTGAGAGAGAGAGAGAGTGCAGATGGATGAGTAATATCCTTTGGAGGGAACTGGAGCTTGTGAAAAAGCAGAGAAAATGTGACTCCAATACACTGCCGTACAGCTGTTAACTGGGAGAGAGAGAGAGAGAGAGAGAGAGAAAGAGAGAGAGAGAGAGAGAGAGAGTGGGGGAGGGAGAGAGAAACAAAGGATTGGTGAAGTTGTGAAAAATGAAAAAGACATGAGACATCCAATATCATAATGCTTTAGTGTTATAGAGATAAAAAGAGTGAAAGGGATAAAAGAGAGAGAGAGAGAGAGAGAGAGACACTAATCTCTCCAGAGAACAGATATGTGTGATTTCCTCTGGCAGTTTTTCACTCATTTTCACAGATTTTAGTGCACAGCCCTGGTATATATTTGTGTGTGTGTGTGTATCAGTGGTCCAGATTTATGTCACATAGTGGGGACCAAACCATGTCTATACAATGAAATGTCCCCATAATGTAATTGAATACATTTGAAAGTAAAGACATTTAAAATATCTGCTAGTAGTGTTGTTGTTTAAGATTAGGGTGAAGGTTAAGGTTCAGGTAATGTTAGTGTAAGGTTGGGTTAGAGTTAGGTTGAGGGTTAAAGTAAAGATTAGGGCTAGGGTTAAGGTTGAGGTAAGGGTTAAGGTAAAGTTTAGGATTAGTTTCAGTGTAGGGTTAGGGTATGGATTAGAATTAGGGCTAGGCTAATAGTAAGTTGTGGGTGAAGGGTCAATATTAGTGTGCCTTTCACCCTTTATCATGGCCAAGGACTGCCTCCTACTTCAGGAAATAAAAATATGACTGACACTCAAAAGGAACAATCACAAGTCTACTATTTCAGCATGACACGTAGAAGGAGGCTGAGAACCAATCAGAACGCAACTGGCAATCCTGACAGTGAGGCCAGCTTAATGCACTGGAAGTATCAGTCTCTCCGTGAACTTGTGGGCGGAGCATCTGAGTCTGAGACTAAGTCAGTATCGTCTTCTGTGTTGCAGATGTTCATTAAACTCTGCGTGATTCAGAGCCACATGATGTTAATAAGCTCAAACTATCAGCCCTACGCCTCAGTGTAGCTTGATTAATTCATTTTAATGAGAGCACACTTCATCTCAGAGCCGTTTTCAGACACTGAAGCAGTGCTTGTTAGAGGGCTAACAGTCAAAGAAGTCATTTAGTGTGTGGTGTGAGTGGTGGAGGGGCATCACCTGTATCTGATATCTAACAGACATGTTCTCTTTCTCAAAGCTTTTGTATGTGATAGCCAAATATCTCTCTCTCACACACACACACACACACACACTCATTCTCCAACTACAGCAGATAGCAGTGCAAGGCAATATCATTGGCAGGTAAGTATACATTTTGTAACAGTTTCTTAAGAAGAAACCACTATAAAACTGTAAAAACATTTGAAAAATCATTGGCCTTAAGATAAACCCCTGAGGCACTTCATTATAGTGACTAGTGAAAAGTGATAGTATCATACGGAACAGCATGTATTCATTTTTCAGGCAGCTTGGAGCAGATTGTCCCCTCTATATATATATGTGTGTGTGTGTGTGTGTAAATGTGATATATTCCTGGCTTTGTTTTTATGTGTATAATCTCTATTTGGATATAATCCTGATACTCAAGATGCTTAAAATGACCAGGGTAGTCCCCCTGAAGTGTGCATTATACACTGATTAGCCATAGCATTAGCCATAGCACTGATTAGCCATAGCATTAGCCATAGCACCTTCTTGTTCCTATAACCACTTTCCAGCCATATAGGTGCACTTTATAGTTCTACAATTGCAGACTGTAGTCCCTCTGTTGCATACTTTATGAGGACCCCCGCTCTATACGACCACAGCTGAGCAGGTATGATTTGGGGGCTGCTTCGTTCTTAGCACTGCAGTGACACCATGTTAGTGTGTGCTGCCCTGGTATGTGGATCAGACACAGCAGTGCTGCTGGAGTTTTTAAACACTAGTCCTGTGGGGGTCCTGACCATTGAAGAACAGGGTGAAAAGGAGCAGGGAGGAACAGGTGGACTACAGTCTGTAATTGTGGAGCTAGAAAATGCACCAGCGATGGTCAATGGAGCTGAGAAAATGGACAGTGAGTGCAGAAACAGGGCAATTTAAAAGGGTTTTACTGAATTGTATATGTTAAAAAGTGTGAAGACGCATCGTTTTACTTTAGATATTCTAAGGTGTGTCCTCTGTATAAAAATTCTTCTGAAATGAAGCAATAGTGGTCCATACACTGCTGAACATAGTGTATCTGTGCACATGTCTGATCCCATATTCCCTTTCCCTTATTTCATCAGACTGAATTTCACGGTTCTGTAATCCATACTTGGTCTTTTCTTATGGTTGCCATAGTGATCGCACAACACTGATTGGCAGCAGTGCTGTTTTGCTCCTCCTTCTGACCGGCCTGGTTTCCATGGCAGCGCTCCAGAGGCTGAAGGGTTTGGATATGCCCCGGAGAGTCCAAACATTACTGACCTCCTTACAGGGAAGTTAAGGTCCAGGATAATGAGTATTTATCATACTCTAACATCTGGATGTATCCGAAAGGTTGTCGACACCTTAATGATTTCAGGGGCACCCACTGCACGGTGCGCAGAAAAGCACTGACTAGTTGAGCAGGACAACACATTAGTCTAAAATCACAATGCCCTAGAGGGGTGAAATGTGTGAAACTGTGCACAAGTGTGACTGGGCGAGTGACTGGGCGAGCGAGTGAAGTCATCCACAGGTGCGTGAACTTATCCATAGGCGTGAATGTGTGAAAGTCTCCACGGGTGTGATTATGTGTTCGTGTGAGTGACTGGGTGAGTGTGTGATGTCCTGTTCAGAGTTCCTATTTTGTGCTCTGATGCTCTGGATCCATCGCAATCCTGACCAGGACAAAGCAATTTCAGAAGAGGGACAAATTAATTACCGGTTTCATTTAACGGTTTGTGCTCTATAAATGACAAGACACTGAAGTGGTGTTGCCCTGTGAAGGACTGGCGCCCCCTCCAGGGTGTATTCCCGCCTTGCGCCCAATGATTCCAGGTAGGCTCTGGACCCACCGCGACCCTGAACTGGATAAGGGTTACAGATAATGAATGAATGAATGAATGAATGAATGAAGTGGTGTTAAGAGCAGTCGTCATAACCGTCTGCACACAAGTAGTCCTGGGTCGTGCAGCTGCTTGCCAATGGTTCTTGCACTAACAAGATGACTCATGGAGGGCAGCACTGCTTGATGACGGTCTGCAATCGTGACTGTTGGGTCACTCCACGTATGTCAGACAATCTGTGGTTCATCCAGGTTCTCCTAGGTCCTTCATGTCTCTAGTGCCTTCTTCTATCCATAGCCACCAACAGCATGCTATACTACCATAAGCACAGCAGGTATGGCTCTCAAACTCTCCCAACTACTTGAATTGTTTCACTTTGCAAAGAATGCTACCAGCACAACTGCATCAGAATGGAAAGCACGTGCAGTGGGACTTATATAATCAGTAAAGTACAGCGCTTAAGCCTGTCCTTGCTTACGCCACATGCACAGCTGAGCATGAAACTTCAATCACGATGTCAAACCAACCCAGCAGGTATCATTCCTGTCGGTTGATTCCTTCTGGTTGCAATCATTTATTTTATTTTATTTTTTTTACGATGAGTGTATATCAGTGGAAATGTGTGGTGCACCCATGTGAATTCTCTATGCAAAAGTTTGACCTGGATAGAACTGGATTCTCTGAAGTAGCTGCACATGAGTCTAAGCTCACCAGGCCCTAAGCCAAGTCTGTTAAGAGTATTATATTATCCCTGATTTGAGCTTTTTCAGAACATGGGCACAGCACGTAGTCCTCTCCCGCAGTAATGTGTGCAGTCACCTCCTACCCCATTGGACAACAGGGAGCCACAACCCTTGGTCCTGCCTCAGCTCTTCAGGGTTATGAAAACTCCAGCAGTGGAAATAGTTCAGTAAGTTCAGAGAAACCGAGTCAAGTGTAAACTGTTTTAACCTTTCGCCAAACAGAGTTCAGAGCTCATGTTTGCTTCTTTAGTTTAGCGCTGGAGCTACGAGGCTAATTTAATGGAAGTAATGCAAGCTTATATTCACCAATTAACATGCACAAATACACAACCAACTTGCCTACAACCAAGCTGAGCTGTTAAATAGTCTGAAATGGACTCCCTTATCTAAAGAATGGACACAACCACATAGATCATTCATTCATTCGATGTCTGTAAACACTTGCAGTGTGCCTCAATCTCAGAACATTGTCTGTGGACAATATCTCACACTCGCCCAGTCAGTGACACGTTCTCACAAGTGGACATAATTTGTCCCTCATAATCTCATATTATACCCATGCAATAACAACAGCTGTTATCCTTCAATGTTTATGATAGCATCAGTGCCCCACGTTTAGCTCCACCTTTAATAAATACTGGGTTGTTTTACAAATGGCACACTCAGGTTGTTCCCACCCTACTGTATCTATGTTGCCACCAACATTATACTCAGAATCTTTCATGGTTTTCCTCATCTTTGCTTCTTTAATTTAGCACTGAAGCTACGAGGCTAATTTGATGGAAGTAATGGAAGCTTATATTCGCCAATTAATATGCACCAATACACACTTGCCTCAAACCAGGCCGCGATGTTAAACAGTAGGAAATGGACTCACGTTTGTGGTTTCCTGGTGTGATATTGTGATATGTATAGAAAAGCCAACATTATTTGTACATACATTTTTTTTTAAATATGAAAGCTAATCTCTAAATCGAACCATAACCAGGGTTTGAAAAATAGAGAGGTCTGTAGGTAATAAATAAGTGCAGCTTTAGGTTTCATCAATATCATTGACCAGGTGGTGTTATGGTCCAAAACACACAGTCCAAAAACACATGTTGGTAAGTGGACTGGCTGTGCACAGTTGCCAGTTGTCTGCATAAGCTGTCAGGTGCTATAAAATCAAACCATGGTCTAGACCTCAGTGACCTCATAGCTGAGTACAGGCCTGATGTTGTCTACATCTTTCTAAGTACTGCCATAGTGATGTAGTGTTTAATGTACATAAACAATCATACATGAAAAAATATGTAATAAAATATCAACATCTGCTAATGTAGCAGCTACTTTAAGTAGCAAGAAACCATTTTATACGGTAATGTAGCTTTGAAACCACCACTATACTGACACCTAGTGAGCTGGGTAGCTCATAGGCTTCGTCCCAAATGTGTACTACACACTATCAGCATCACTGCTGGCTGACTGACGTATTTACCTCCTGAATCATGCTCATAGTTTATTTCCAACTAGGTGCAGTTTTTGATGCCGAGTGTGCTCTGTTATGTCTTGGGAGCTCCAGGAGTCTGACCTTGGCCTGTTATGCTACTAGTAATTCTGGTGAGACACATCCGAGCATTCCTATACTTATGTTCTCATGTTCATCCATAAACATACTGTATCTAGTTGTACTTTAAATAAATGGCATTCTGCCTCTGCTGCCCTTGACCTTCTGGTTACTGGTGGGTATATATGGGGAAAGGCTATGCTTCTTCAGCTGGGACTGCAGCCAAGGGACTGGTTGGTATGTGCGTTACTATGGATACCGCACAGGAACACGCTCATATTTACTATGAGATTTTGATCAGCTTTGGATAAGCTATGAAAAACACAGTCTATGACCATGTAAAAGTTGATTCTGGCGGAAGGTGACCTGTGGGTAATTCTTGACAGCGCTGGGCTGGTGGTCTTTCTCAAACAGCCAGGGTAGTGCACAGCCTGGGCTCAGTCACAGTAAGAATGTGTGTGTGTGTGTGTGTGTGTGTGTGTAATCTGATTCCGTTGTTAAGACCACTGCTTCCCAACTGCTGTGCAACATCTCATATTCCTCTGCACTGCCACGATAACATCATTACTACTGGGTAAATTCAAGCAGCACAACAAGAGAATGAAACCTACACTCAGTGGACACTATATTGGAAACACACCGCCTTGTTGATGCACGGTTAGAGATTGTAGCTCATTTGTTGATGTTTGGTTTGTGTTAATCATCATTGTCCATTTCTGAACTTCGAATGCGCATGGAGACATCCAAAGACATTGATTACTGGGCCAGCATCGCCTCACTTAAAAACATAGTTAGTCTGGTTTCCATATAAAACAGACCTGTTTCTCCAACATTTATACGTCTAATGCCAGGGTATTCAACTAATTAATTAAGGCCTTCCCAACAATGGACTAATGGTCAGTACAGAAACAATGAGGAGGTTTTATTGATAAAGCTGATAATTGTTTTATATTGTCACAGCTGTTACATAGTAACAGGATAGTACTTTACAGAAGGAAAAATCCTTCTTTCAGTTGAAGTCATTCATTCTTTCATTATCTGTAACTCTTGTCCAGTTCAGGGTCACGGTGGGTCCAGAGCCTACCTGGAATCATTGGGCGCAAGGTGGGAATACACCCTGGAGGGGGCGCCAGTCCTTCATAGGGCAACACACACACACATTTAATCAAACACTCACACTTACGGACACTTTTGAGTCGCCAATCCACCTACCAACATGTGTTTTTGGACTGTGGGAGGAAACCGGAGCACCCGGAGGAAACCCACGGAGAACACACCACACTCCTCACAGACAGTTTTAATAGATTTACTAATCTAACATTAAATGAAGTCATCAAAAGCCTTCTTCAGTATTATTCAAACAGTACCTCAACCCCAGGGGTCCTGTGGTCAGAGACTGTCCAATTATGAATGTGGTAGAGGGGGTATGTTAAAGGATGCAGCAAGATACAGTCTATAGCCCAGGTGTTTATGCCACTGAGAACCTCCAGTCAGTTTTGGACATTGACCATTGTGGGGGGAGCGTCTAACAGAGTGGACAGTGAGTGAACACAGCCTTTAAAAACTTAAGCAGCACTGCTGTGTCTAATCCACTCATAGCAGCACTACACACCACCACAGTGTCACTGCAGTGCTGACACCACCCACCACCCAGATCTTACCTGCTCTGTGGTAGTCTTGTGGTGTTCTGACCAATGATGAGCAGGGCAAAAGGGGTTAACAAAGTATGCAGAGCAACAGGTGGACTACAATCTCTAATTGTAGAATTACAAAGCATCTATCGTCCACTAGCAATGCCCTCTCTGCAATTTGGAGAGGCTGAGGCTGTCCGTGGGTAACACACACTTTAATGACATGCAGGTGCACCTTGACAACGTACAGTGGCAGTGCAATGACTTGTCCCTGGGGCCGCTGGGATTGGCTGTCCAGCTGCTGCTCTCTGACCCTGCTGTGGGCCGAGTGCACCGCATCTCAGACCGTTTTACTCACTCTGCGCTGCTGTGAACATGCTCCCAATGCCAGCCTGTACACCTACCCTGGGGTCCTCAGCAGCTCCCCACCATACTGGGTGAATCAGGGTCATCAAGGCCAGACCACTGTCCAGCACAGATTCACTGGATCTAAATAGGGTGAGTGACCTCTCCATGCTCTTCCTGCCACTGTGTTCAGAAAATGTAGCAACTGTTGTGGAGTTAGACAAGCTTTACAGACCACAAACCAGAGGTCTTGGTTCCAGGCCTGTTTTTAAAATGACTGGCTGGTATGACATTATCCATGGGCTGGAGTCACATGTTGGTTTTTTTGTTTTGTTTTTTGCATGGGCGCCATATTGGGTCAACTTGTCCGGTTTCAGAGCACATCTCTGAATCAGCTAATATAAATGAGATGAAAGACAGATAAAATTGTCCTGCACCGCTCCTCTCCCTGTGCTGGAGAGAGTCTCACAACACTCGGAAGCACAGACGCCCACCTCCTCTTTGTGTCAGGGGCATAAAAGATCCAGTGTAGCATAATGAGGAGAAAAAGACTGTTAAAATCAGTTAGCCACGTTAGCATTTTCATCATTGGATCTAATGGAAAACTTAGCACGTCAGTCTCTAATGTTTGTTTCCTCTTCTCTGTGAAGAGGAAGTTATTCTGTGAGTGAGTTATTCAGATCATATACACAGATCGTATACAAGCTTCAGTAATCCTCGTATTTCACTCATGTAAGAGACTACAGACACAAGCCACATATTCCCTCTGTTTACAGGTAAATACTCTGATCCTGCTGTCCGTGCGAAACCCAAAAGTCCCCCTACACCCTCCGTAGGGCACAGAGTCAGTCATAAGATAATGGTTTGTCTACCCACATGTTCACCGTCTAATTACTGTTTGGGTGCATTATTATCAGATTTGTTATCTGTGATGTGCAGTATTTAGGGAGCATTGTGCTGTTTTGGGCCACAACCCAAGCTTCTCTACTGACCGACAAAGATGTTACAAACGTGGTGTGGATAAAAAGGTCAGTGATCCATACTTATTTAGATGTTAAATGTAAAGAAATATAAGAAATGACAATGTTGTTACCTTTTGCTGTGTTGTGAAGACAGGTGATGGAAAAGAATCTCCGCAGACACGGTTAAAAGTGTAAATACATCTTTATTTACCAAAACAGTGTCTTACGGGTTCTTAAGGATCCCGTGAGAGAGTGTTCAATTGCGAGCTCAGGTCATCTCTCCATTTCTGAGGTCTCTCTCCTCACATCTCGCTAGAACCCAATTTATATAGGTCTTCTTCTTTCCAAATAAGGCAAACATAAAGAATAATCCACATTAGCATGCTCCAAAGGGAGGGTGCAAAATTGATAGTTTCCTGCCTCTGACAGCTCATTCCAAACATCCCTCTCTGTAGCGCACATACTTATGTTCATATGGCTGAGCATAAAAACACACTGAACATTTCTTAATACTGTATTATGAGGCCGTCTGATAAATATACCTCATAATTTCCTCCCTTCGAGACTGTTAAAGTCTCGTAAAAATTTAAGCAACCCATACATGTAAATGTCATAACAAATAAGTGATACCTTCCTACACACAATTTTAACATCACTTGCATTATGATGTAACAAAATTTCATGGAGTGTGAGGGCGAAGAAAAAAACCTGTCCGGCAGCAATCTTTCTTGAAAATCCTTCAAACATTTTAGACAGGAAAAATTCCCTCAACGATCCCTCTCCTAGGCGATCATAAAATTGTACTTCAATCCAATTAAATGTATTCTATATGTGTAGGGATTTGACTTAAGTAAATGTATATAAAAATCTCAGAAAATAAAATCAAACCAATGTCCAAATTCAGGCTGGTCGACCCATCGGACCTTCCAGTGGACCTGTCCCTACCTGACATACCCCTTGGCCCTAACATCGATAAAACAAACAAAAAACTCTGAGATTTCAATACACTTACACAGATTACATTTCATCAGTCTATAAATCTTCATAATAAACAGTTGTTACAATTTTTAATATCACTCATATAATGGTTTATCACTATCAAAGATTACTAATAATAAACAATTCAATAGAGACATATGACATAATATTGTCTTTTCAGCAATTTTGTCTTCTGATGTGATGTTGATGACATATTGAGCTTCAGCAAGTCTTCACAATTCTTTTTCAAAGTCCTTCTGTTTTATTGTCCTCTTTTGAGTTTTTGGATCCCTGTAGCATTTCAGGAATCTTGAACAACCATCCTCCCTTACAGTGATCTTCCCCCCTTTTTCTTTCTGGAAGAAAGAAACAACAGCCAGTATCTTTTGCAAAAATGATAGATGCAAATAAACATCAAATAAAACTTTAATAATAGTAACATTAATGGATTAATACGTTTAATAAGCTACAGTGTATACTTTCATCCTACAATCTTTATACTTGATTACTAAATAATAAACCTAACAAAATAAAAGATAATATCATAAGTGAATGGAAAAATATATAAAAGTGGATATTCAAAATGGATATCTTTCTACCAGGTTGTTTTCCAACATTTCCTCCTCATGTTTGTCTGAGTCGGTTCTACTTAATAATGGCATCTGTACTTGATTTCCAGGCATTACAACTCCAACCCATTTCAAAATCATAGCTTTCGCACAAGTTAACAACAGTGTACAAAAACAAAACATTATACACACTGCTAAAAGAGCTGCTCCAAAAACTTGAGCCAACATTGCTCCTAGTGGTCCTAATTTCTCCAATAACCAAGCATTCACAGACCATCCAGCTCCTTTTGATGGACCAAACGCCTCCCTTATATGCTTCAATGCTTCTATAACACTAGTCATATTATCAGAATTATCCGGAATCAAAGTATAACAGGCATCCCCTGTCAGATTCAAAACTACACATAAACCCCCTTGCTTAGCTAAAATGTAATCCAGAGCCATGTCATGTTTCAACAAAGTTAACCTGTGACTTTTTTGAGTATTTGACAAAAACTGAAACCCTCTTATTGTTTCATTAGCAAACCCTTGTAAAGTGTACGTAATATTATCTATATGATCTGCTAAAAATGTCACACCATACCATGGGAATAATCCTATACCCCATTTTTCTCCTATACTGATTCTCCAATGGTATGCTTCCAAGTTATGAAACTGAGCCATTTCCCTTTTCTTTCTTCTCACAGAATTACCTTCAGAATTCCCTTCATCAGTTGCTTCAACTTTTTGGAGAGTATAAACCTCATAAGGAAGCTTTAATGTTGCCATATAACAACAGCCTGTCCACCCATATGGTAGAAATATGTATGCTTTATCTCCACAAACCCACCAAATATCCTTAAAATTTCCTATAGTCACATTTACAGGCAAAATGTCATACTGCACCATTAATGTTCTACTCTGTTTGCTATCTGGTGTATGAAAATTCACTTTAAACAAAACGTCCTTAGGTTTAGGCTCTTTAAAATTCATCTTATAACAAGCACAATCAGATATTCCCGTAAACATCCCCTGTCCATTGTGAGTATCATTGGAACAAAAACAGTCTTTAGTCTTCACAGATTTTACTTCCATCGCATCAGGCCGTGCTGTCAGTATATTTTCATGCCGATTAAGGAAATTCACATATGGTAACTTCATCAACCAAGTACAATTTAATCTAGGTCTAAACAAATGCACTGACAAAGCCATTATTATATCTTCTTCAGAGTTTTGCTGATATATTAACCACGATAAAGCATAAGATTGACACATAGAATGCAATGGTTCTGGTACTGTCTCTAAAATTGATGGCCATGTGCTTGGTGATGGAACTTTCACCACACATGGACCAGTCAACCTCGTACTCATTCTTACGGAATGGGTTATTTGCTGAAACCATAAATTTCTAGATGCCCATGGGTCTGTGATTTGTAACACTGAAGAATCAAATCCATATGCTTTCCATTTTGCTTCTCTTTTCTGTAATGCATGGTAATGGTCAGTCATTTCTTCTGATGTCCAGTCAGAATCAAAAAACTCTCTCTGCCCTTCTAAAGTAATTTTCTCAGTGGTTACTAAACCCTTTGAATCCATGTCTTCCATTGGGTTTCTAGCTTCAAAAGTCACTTGACTGATATTCACTTCATGCTCCATATTTAACTCTGGACCCTGTGTTATGTTTACTTCCTTCTGCAATGGAAAGGACATTAGTTCTGGAGTCTGGGTTACTTTTACAACATTATGTGATCTTGTTATTTTTCCATTTTCAACAGTTGTGCTAGATTCAGATGTACCCGAAGCAGAAGTCATCATTGGCAGTGTAGTGCTATTCATCTCCTTTAATAGCATATCTAAAGTAGTAAACCGATTAGTTACATTATTTCCTTTACTTATTTCTGGAGCTAAAGTAATTGGCTTAATTTGTTCTTTAGTAACCTTTAAAGTCATTGCCATAGTGGTTTGGTCCTGAACTCTTTTAATAGATGTAAAAACTTCAATAGGACTCTGGTCCTTTATCATCACTATCACTGTACGAGTTATGTACCCTTCTCTCCACACATTTTGAAATGGCACAAACTTAAGCTCTGGTTCCAAATAAGTACAAGTGTATTCCCCTTGATCTTCCCATGTAACATTACGTAAAAGAATTGAACAATCATCTCTAACTCTGAACCACCTAAAGGCATTAAACAAAAGATACTTTCTCTGGTCATGAGGCAAATGATCAACTTCAGGTCCTGTTAACACCACTTTTTCACCACGACTATTTTTCCACTCAGGAGGACTATTACCCCCTGTATTAAATCTTCCACATTTACAGGGAAGATGAACTGCTTTAGCTAATTTAGCTTTGACCACTGTCTTGAAAGGTGATGACGTTGTTGAAATTATCAAAGGCACTAGTGTAGTTAGATGTGATCCATTTACCCCCTCACTAACTTTCGACACTGAAAAAGTAAAATTCTTTAAAGTTTCATTCTCTTTGGTTCTCATACCGTTTAGGTCTGACCTTTTTCCGAACTGGTCTTGGACTCTTCTCTTGATCCAAGTCTCTGAACTGTTTTGAAATGGAATTACTGCTTTCTGAAATAGGACCTGCTGTTTCTGGGACATATTGAAATTCAATTTCTCCGAACCTTTTGTCTCGTTTACAATCTGCTGTGTCATGTCTGGCATCATCAGAAATATACACAGAGTCATCAGCATCATCCAAACCAGGGACAATCTCCTCTCCAGGAGATCTACTCTGATTTGTTTCTTGCATGTTATTTTCAACCTCTTCTCCCTCATGTTCTTTTGGTTCTCCTGAACCTGCAACTTCTCCTCCCTTTGAGAAAGGCTCCTCTTCACTTGGTGCTTTAACACAGTGAGATAAATGATACCACGTTGGAGACCCCTTGACTTGAACTGCCGTTCCAGTACTGCGAACAACTTCAAAAGGTCCTTCTCTGCGTTCGTTATACCATTTTCTTCTAAATACCTTTACAAACACCTTGTCTCCAGGCTGCACTGTATTCTTCCTTTGCTCATCCAGTCTCTCCTGCTCCTCCTCTTTTCTTTGCTTTTCTGAAACGTATGTGGATATTCTTTTATGTAAATTAGCTAAGTATGAAACATATGCTCTCATGTCATCTTCTAAAAGAGCTAAACTTGGACCTTTCCCACTTGTACGCAAACATGGCGTTGGCATTCGTCTGCCTGTCATCAACTCATGAGGAGTCATGTGTAAATCACGCAGCTCACTTGAGCGACAAACCATTAATGCTAATGGAAGGGCTGCTATCCAATTTAACCCCGTGTGCTGACAGATTTTAACAATCCGATTTTTCAAGACACCATTCATTTTTTCACAAATCCCTTGACTTTGCGGATGGTACACAGCTCCCAGACGCTGTTTAATTCCTAATTTTTGCAAAATTAATTTCACCGTTTTATCCACAAACTCTCTCCCATTATCGGAGGATATTCGATCTGGAAGTCCCCACCTGCTTATGACTTCTCTACACAAAAACTTGGCAACCGACTGAGCATCCTTACGCTTGGTTGGACATGCCTCAGGCCATCGTGAAAACCTGTCCACAACAACCAGCATATACCTCTTACCTTCAACTGGTTTTATCATGTCTACAAAGTCCACAACTAACTCACGCATAGGACCCCTTGGTGTTGGAATGTAACCAGGCGGAACCATCAACCCCCTGCGAACATTATTTTTCAAACAAATTATACATCTGCCAATTACGTAATCAATCTGTTCAAGCAAATATGGTGCCCAAAAACCATACTCCTTTGTAATCTTCCTCCTAACTTCTCCCCTAGCCACATGAGCTAACCCATGTGCCTCTTGAATTATCAGACCTAACAAGTCCGGGGGTGCTACTATCAGCCCCTCATGGTTTCTCCAAAGACCAGTAGAATCCCTGCTGGCACCTCGATCTAACCACAATTGTTTATCTATTTCAGGAACAGCTTCCTGCATTAAAAGTACATCATTAAGTGTCACCTTCTCTTCGAAGTCCACTTCATGAGTTACCAAAAACACTTCCCCGAGTTTGTCCGCTCCTGTAATGGCTTTGGCAGCTCCATCAGCTGCTCTATTCCCTTGAGAAACTCTTGATGCATCCATTTTATGAGCTGCACATTTAGCTATTGCTATTTCTTTAGGTTTCATCATAGCATGCAACAGTTTCATTATTTGAGCATGATGCTGTATTGGTGACCCATCAGTTTTCTTAAACCCCCTGTTTTTCCACACTGATCCAAACAAATGACACACATTATGGGCATACGCCGAATCTATGTATATGTTCACTCGCTTACCTTCAGCCAACATACATGCTTCTGTTAACCCCACAAGTTCAGCAAGTTGTGCAGATGCAGGCTGTGGAATCACTTCAGCCTTTTCAACAACAAATTCTGTCCCCTGTGCTCTTACTATTGCATAGCCAGCCCTCAATTTATCTCCTACACGATAACAGGACCCATCAGTCCAATATTCCACTTCAGCCTCACGCAACGGAATAGCTTGCAAATCAGATCTAAGTCTCGAATACCTCTCTACGTCTCGTACACAGTCATGTGGTTCACCATCCTCTGGAGTTGGCAAGTTCTCAGCTGGATTGACTGTTACACACCTCGCTAGGGTGACATCTTCTTGTTCTAAGAGCCTATGATAATCTCTAATTCTAGGCATAGTTAGAGTATATTTACCAAAATTTAAAAGATTTCTAAGACTATGATGTGTAAGAATTGTCACTGGATAACCCATCGTGACAGATGATGCTTTCTCATACATTAAATACACTCCCACCATTGCTCTGTAGCAACTTGGTAACCCCAATTCCACTTCTGAAAAAGCAGTTGAATAATAAGCAATTGGTTGGGGATTGGTTCCCGTACCTGTTGGCTGACAAAGAACTGCACATGCATATTTTCCTCCAATAGAAGTGGACACGTATAACAAAAAATTCTTAGAATAATCTGGCAGAGCTAATGCTGGAGCCTCTTGTAACCTCTGTTTTATTGTCTCAAACGCTAAAAGGCCATCCTGTGTCCAGGAAAGATTACAATAAAGTTGAGCATTCCCTGTATCTTTAATCATAGCTCTCAAAGGTCTTGTTAAACTAGCATAGTCCTCTACCCATGCTGAGGAATACCCTGCAATACCCAAAAATGTCATCATTTCTCTAACTGTTCTGGGTTTGGGAGCTTTGCAAATAGCTTCTAACTGCTTATCAGAAATACATCTGTGTCCCTGTGTTATGGTCTGCCCTAAATAAACTACCCTTTCCTGACAATACTGCAATTTTTTCTGAGAGACTTTGTGCCCTTTCTCTGCCAGCACCTGTAACAAAGTAATTGAATCCTTATGACATGTTTCCTCATCTGGTGCACAGAGAAGAATATCATCCATGTATTGAATGACAGTACTTTTTAACTTCTGATCTACCCCAACTAAATCATCTTTCAATACTTTATTGAAAATGTGAGGACTATGTTTATATCCCTGTGGTAATCTCTTATACTCATAGAATTGTCCCTTGTAAGTAAACCCAAATAAACCCTGACTTTCTACACTTAGTGGAACACTAAAAAATGCACCACATAAATCTAATACTGTGAAATACTTTGCATCCGGAGGAATTTGGGCTAACAAAACATGTGGATCTGGCACTTCTGCTGGAAAGTCTGTGACTACTTCATTTACTGCTCTCAAATCATGTACTAAACGATAAGAGTTATCTGGCTTCTTCACAGGCAACAAAGGTGTATTACTCTGCGGATTCTGTGTTATCTTCAGAACATCTGCCTTCACAAGACCTTCAATTTGTGGTTCGATCCCTTTGATTGCTTCTTCATTCAAAGGATACTGAGGCTTCCATGGAGGTTTTGTTCCTGGTCGGAGTTCAACTTTCACTGGTTGAGCTGACTTCACAAATCCAATGTCAGTGCTATGTTGTGACCATAAACATTTTGGAACACATCGCAGCATTTCCTCTTTCAAAGAGTTTGAATCCATCTTCTCATTGTAAAGTGATTCATGTGTCATCCTGACGACTTGTGGCTGTCCTTGTCCTTGAGCAGTAATCATAATCTTAATAAATCGCTGATCTTCACTCCTCCAGATGGAAAGATTCTCTTTAAGCGGTTTAAAGACAACTTCTTCTGCTTCTGCCATCATTTCACCTATTTGTTTCTGCTCACAATCTTCAGACACCAGTAAAGTCACATGTGGTACACTTTTTCCCATCTCAAACTCTTTATGCAAGTAATCATTTTTGTCTATCTTCATAGCAGCTCCTTGTGGTCCTAAAATTATGCAACATGAACGTAATTCAACTTGCTTTGGTTGATGATTCAGCCATTGTTCTCCATCTGATTGTTCAGCATCCTTAAAGTATTTCAGTGTACAATGAAATGGATACTCTGGAGTCTTTGCATCAGGCATGTTTGCTACAATAAACTTCTCCCACATCTTGGCTGGTTCCAAGAATTCTTCGCTAAGATTTCCAATCCAAAATACTGAAGAAGCATCAGTCTCTGTTTTCATCATCAGTTGATTAATCATTTCACTCGGCACTTCCACCAGGCAGCCGTCTGGTGTGCATTTTATTGTACAGTTCAGTTTGCACAAAGCATCTCTTCCCAAAAGTGCAATAGGTGTATGTTCTGATACCAGTATGGGTATTGTAGTCTTCAGATGTTTATAGCAGAGCTCAATTGGTTCTGTGAGAGGAATCAGCTGTTTTACTCCCTCAAACCCGATTGTCCGAATCATCTGACCAGACCTGGGGAGGTGTATAGCATCTTCAGGCCGAATACAGGTGAAAGCAGCTCCACTATCTGCCATCATTGTCAATGGTCGATTATTTATTTTCACCTCTATTGTTGGATCTCTCTCCGGCCCTATTGCTACCAGCTGACACCTCCCACACGAGTTCTCCGGGCATCCCTAGAATCCTGGTTCCGGGCCCCTATAAGGGTTCACAGGTCCCTTGATTGACCTTGGTTGTCCTCTGAATCCTCCTCTGAATCCTCCTCTAAAGTATCCCCTGAAGTTTCCTCCTGGCCGGTTGCATTCACGAGCAAAATGACCAAACTGTCCACAATTATAGCACACTTCAGGAGGCTGTTGAAAGTTCAGACTGAATCTTCCTGGTCTTCCTCTTCCTAGATTTCCTTGACTTCTTCCTCTCCATGTCTGCACCTGACCAAACACTGGCTGTGGCCAGGGAGTCACTGGAGCAACTGATGCTGACTGGCTCACTTGAGGTTGAGTCTGATCCAGATGTGGTCCTGGCTGATTAGGAGGCTGACTTTGTATGACTACAGCTTGTTTCTTTTCTTTTTTCTTGTTGTCCACCAGTTGTATTTGGTTCAGCTTTCTGAGGGTCTCTTCATCCTGTATTTTCTGATCATGTTCCTTCTTTCTATATAGCTCCACTTGATGGGCTATATGATCTGTATAGACACTCTTTGCCATGCTTCCGAGACCCACTACTTCTGCCAGTTTACTTCTCACTGGTAAGGGTAGTCCCTTCTGTAATTTGGCTCGCAAAATTGACTGTTCCATCTGATTTAAATCTGGATCATTTCCTGTGACATTTCTCCATACCTGATGGACTCTTGACACATAGGCTCTCGGGTTCTCTTCTTCTCCCAAAGGCTCAATCAGGATATTGTCAGGATGCACATTGGTTGGAAATGAATCTTTCAATGCTCTCCACATTCGACCTCTGATTGCAGCAAACAGCTCTGGATCATTAACAGCAGTTCTTACATATCGTTCTAGGCCCGCTTTCTGTAGAATTTCTTCCATGGCTGGAACTCCCAGGAGATTTGCTAAAAGTCTCTTTATGTCACCTATTGCTGGCTGCGTTCCCACCAGAAGCTCTTCTAATTTTGAAATCCAAGGATGTGCTCCTTCTTGCAAAGTAGGCAACTTTTCCATGATATCTGACATATCTGTATTTTGCCAAGGCTTGTATTCCAAATTCCGTCCTCGGACTATCACTGGACATATCTTTTCAAGTGATTTCCCTTTCCTTGGACGCAGAGTGTATTGTCTTTCAGATTTTTTAGTGTCTTCATTTTTCAGATCCTCCTCATATGTCTGCAACTCTTTCAGTTGTGTCTCCAGTGAGCTAGAAGCATTATCTAAGTTCAATAAACATTGGTCTATACTTTTTTCTACTTCTCTCAAAGCTCTTCGTCTGTCTTCTCCTTTTGTGCTGGATGTTTCAGGAAATAGTCCTCTTTCAGAGAAAGATCCCTTACTCTTCCATCCATCATCACTTTCTTCATTCTCTGTTTCATCAGAACTTCCATCTCTTGAGTCCTCTTTCCTTCTACTCACATCTCCTCTTTTTTCTGCTTTAGCTAGCATTCGTCTGATGGCTGGGTCGTATCCACCCATGGCCTCCTCCTGGTCACTCAGATCCTCATCTCCAATGGTCCTCCTTCTCATTCTCAGTTCACCTCTAGTCTGCAGACGTCGAGTTTTCTTCTTGCTTTTGGAACTCGGATACAGCTTTATCGTTGTCTCTGCTTGTCCTGTTTCAATGATGCATTCATCTTCATCTTCAATATGATAATTTCCTCCTTGACTAATCACTGGAAGCTGAGGATAGGCTTTTTCACTTTTCACTTCCTTCTCATAAGGTGGTGGTGTCTTAACTGAGTCCACATGTGAAAAAGACACATTAACTTCGGCCATTTGTCTTTCGGTTTTTTTCGTAAGTTGGTTAATCGCGTCTACACTCTTCTCCCTCTTGTCCTTCGCTGCCTTCATCAGTTTCTGACTCTCTTGTTCAAATAACTGGAGAATGCCAAGCTCTATTTCTCTTTTTTCCTTTCGCTTTTCACCTTTACGCCCTTTCTTCTGTCCTGCTTTATATGTTGCTACAAGTACCTCTATTGTTTTAATTACATCTGGGTTAAGTGTCCCCTCTACCGGCCATGGTTGGTCTATGTCAGGCCATCGCTTATAAAATTTTTCTGATATTCTTGCAATGCCTTTTATTAGAGGATTATTTTTCTTAACTATATCAACAGGAGTAACCCCTTTTGAAACATTAGTGCCCATTTTTGGCATAATAATGACTAAATATGTTCCCAACTTACACTTTTTTTTTTTTTTTTTTTTTTTTTTTTTTTCTGTTTATATGCCACTATATTACCACAATTAATAAAAATCAATCCCCAATTGAATTTGCCAACTTCAGAGAAATCAAACCTTAATATGCAATACAATTCACACCACTAAATCCCCTTTATTAAGTGATATAACTACTAAGTGCACCATAAACCTAGATTTATTAAACATTCAGTAACTACCTTGTAATTAAAGAATATACAAACTTATATAAGACTCAACAAGCACTTCTAAATATGATTACCACTAAATATTTGCAACCCCATACACTTATAGCAAAGCTTAGATCAGAAATCCCTTTTTAAATAATAATTTTTCTTCATAAACCACGTTGTTAATTCTTTATAATCCAATTATTACCTTAAAAGTGAACAACCTGTTGCCAAGCTTTCTTTGAAGAAGTCTATGTCATGTACTATAGCACCTCTAATGAACTAAATGCAAATAGATAAACAAATCAATGAATTTCCAATTATTACTTTTTAATAATGAGACTTATTAATGATTTAATCTAAATGTATCAATGCAGGTGTTTGTGAAAGAAGTTTGTGGATAAAACGACTAGCCTTTGTGCAGTCTGCTCTGCTCTGGGCAAATTTGACCCCCCTTTTCTCCTCCTGGTCTTCTCACCGTCTCCTTTAAGATGAGACTCACACACATATACACACACACACCCCACAGGATAAAAAGACAAATAGAAATTTAATACATTCAGCTTACTTCTTAGTTCAAACATTCAATATGCTTATTTGTATTTTATTAACCAATATTTAGTTCATTCATAACATTTTTACCCTTCATTCAATATTGTAAACACCTCCAACAACTCTTCATTGGCTTGAAGCCTAAACAACCTTAATCTCAACCCCCCTAAAAAGGTCTAAAGTGATTGATGGCAATAAGTTCATCCTTAATGCAGCTCCCTCCATATAAGGCCATTCCTCAGTTCCACTGGCCTAAAACAATTACCCCATTCAATGTATCTCAATTTCATCAAACTATTGCATTAAAAGAGAACACAAACAAATTACTGCTCCACCAATTCACTCTCACCCACTATGTTAAATTAATCCTCTATTCCCTTTTATTTTAGATCATAAGCACAACACAAGCACCACACCCATTATCAGGAGCTTCAAACCCCTGCACAGCACTATACATCAATATTTTCTGATTTGCCCAATAAATATTAGTTTCTATTTAAATCAAATCAACGTGGCTTTTATCAGTACGTCACAAATCAAAGTCCTGCCATTTTTCTCTTTTTCAAGAGTGAATTCTAGGCCTTACACACTTGCAGAAAGAGACCCCTCCGCAAAGCATAAGATCTCAAAAATTCAACAAAATAAGAGGAACCAGACCCATGAACAATTTTTTTCTCCCAATAAAAGCCATCATATGGAGATTTCAAAATGTTTCTCCTTTTTCTTCAATAACAATTTTCCCTTTAGTTCCCATGATTAAACCTTACAGTTTCCCCAATGTACCCTATTAATTACTCAGTTTTACACCTTGCTCTCCTTTTTCCTATTCTCAGCATCTAAAAACGTCTTTCTGGAGCTCATTGTCTATATTTTCTTAATGTATAGTCTCCAAGAAAGCTCATAAAATCGTCTCTCTGGAGCTCATTTTCTACTGTTTTCTTTAATTTACTGTCTCCCAGAAAGCTCATTTATTTTTACTTTATATATTTTTATTTTAAAAACATCTTCAGTTCAGGCTCATTGTCATAAATAAACAAACCCCTCATTTTATTGAGGTTCATATTCATTTAAATAACTGTCCTTGAACGAAGCTCATAATTTTTACCATTACAAATTTCTTTCCCTATTAATTTCTAAATCTCTTATTCTTTATCACATTCCCTTTTTCTTTAAACACACCCACAGAAAAAATCATGGCTTTTTTACAGCGCAAGGGAGAAACCAATTCACCCTCACACACACACTCAAAAGCAACCACAGAAGGGAGGGGGTTGATCACTCCCCCTTTTTCTCCTTTTTCTCTCTCTCTCTCTAAACACACACTCAAAGGCAACCACAGAAGGGAGGGGGTGAGTCACACACACTCAGCTGACACACACACATGTACAGCAAGACACTCCTTTTTTCTTAACTCACTAGGCACACACACATACTCATCATCCAAACAACGCTTACACACACTCATCATTTTCAACACAATTTCTCATAGTCGACCCATTCACACATTAACAGCATGCTTTTTATTGCCGCCCTTACCTTATTTCCTTATTCCTTTATTCCTTATTTTTAATTTATGCTACCTTATGAGGTGTAATAATTCAAAAAGAGGCAGCATCAATACAGTGTTCGTCAACAGTGTTTCGAGTGGGCACCCCTAATTAAATCTCTGCATCACACCTCCAGTTTCTCATCAAACTGACCCAAAAAATCACCTAGTGAATTTTTCAGGATTTGCGGCCGGGCTATCCCGCCTCCACGAGGGCTTATTCAAATCAGCGGCTTCCTTTCTTTATTTAAGTCTCTTTTCCTCTATTTTCCATATATTTCTCTTTTATTCCTTCTCGTTATCCTTAAAACCTTAAATACCATTTAACCTTAAATAAATTTTAACCAAATGCCACTGGGCCCAGGGCTTCTCATTATTTCAATATAATCCAATTCCAAAAAACTCAAAGCTTACTTTCACGCAATGACTGTGATTCATGTCTTACAGTTTCAAGCAAAAATAGGGCCCTGTTTACCCAAACGTGCATGTCATCATCAGCTCACCTTATCGTTACTAATTAAGCTATTCTACACTTATACTTCAACATTTTCTTTCCTTTTTACTCTTATTAATTATTCCCTTTTATTTCCTTTCTTTATTACAATGACTATAGTTAAAAATTTAGAACGGAGAACTTTATCCAACACCATCAACACAACACTACATACACTATTGAGTCTATTTATGAGTGCAACCTTTTCTGCATCAGACAGCCCAAACACCCAACCAGCGCTCAAATTTGTGAAAATCTCACCTTCTATTTGCCGGCTTTTAAGCGGTAGTTCGGATGCAGGGGTCATCTGAAGCAGAGAGGTCACAGCTCAATCCCATCCTCGTCGCCAAACTTTGTTGTTACCTTTTGCTGTGTTGTGAAGACAGGTGATGGAAAAGAATCTCCGCAGACACGGTTAAAAGTGTAAATACATCTTTATTTACCAAAACAGTGTCTTACGGGTTCTTAAGGATCCCGTGAGAGAGTGTTCAATTGCGAGCTCAGGTCATCTCTCCATTTCTGAGGTCTCTCTCCTCACATCTCGCTAGAACCCAATTTATATAGGTCTTCTTCTTTCCAAATAAGGCAAACATAAAGAATAATCCACATTAGCATGCTCCAAAGGGAGGGTGCAAAATTGATAGTTTCCTGCCTCTGACAGCTCATTCCAAACATCCCTCTCTGTAGCGCACATACTTATGTTCATATGGCTGAGCATAAAAACACACTGAACATTTCTTAATACTGTATTATGAGGCCGTCTGATAAATATACCTCAACAACATTGACAGAAACAATAAAACTTAATTTACATTTAAATTTACATTTACAATTTTTTATTTGAGTTGTTGAGTATTTGAGTGATAAGTAGGTCCTCAAAATGGCCGCTACTCTACACTGTGACACAGCTGCAACTCATGGATAGCGGCAACTACTAATGAACCTGGCCAGGTAAACGCTGAGTCCAAAATTGTGTCCTATTCACTATATCGTGCACTAATTTGCGGTTCTGCCGTTGTATAGTGGTGTCTGAAAACAACACATAATCTGTGTCTGAAATGGTTCCCTACTCACTATTCCCTGCTGTCAACGTTTGTCTAAGTCTCTTCCTTCTCCTTGTTTAAATCTTGTTTTCCTGTTCCATTTCTTATTTTTTTTTCCATGCGTTCCGTCTCCCACGCATTGACTACTCGTGTCTGTGCCAGCCACGCCCCCTTCCCCATGTGACTGCCCTAACCACGCCCCCTTCATCATGTGACTGCCCTAACCACGCCCCCTTCACCATGTGACCGTGTCCCTTGTCTGTCTGTTTATTATAAGCTCATTCTCGTCGGTCTGTGTCCTGTTACTTAGTAGTTTCCTTGATGGTCTATTTCTGATTACTTTGAGTTTCTCTCTCCGTAGTTAGTTGTGTGTAGAATTTTAGTTTTTGGGGCTGTTCTTTGTGGGCTGTTTGTGTTTTAGACTTTCTAAGATTTTCTCTTTCTCTGTGTATATGCGTAGTTGTTTCCATGCCTCTGCTGCATGCTTTGTTTATGATTATCATATGATATCTAAGCATATCTGCCTTTTGCTTCTGTGCACCACATCCTGACCTCTACATATTACTCACTATGTAGTTCATTATTATTGTAGGGAACTGAATTCAGGAGGGCAGTGAAAGATTACAGACACTACCTCCTGTGTTTTGACCAAACATTGCAGTGTATTATGTCTGCTACTGTACACTACTCATGGTGGTGCATTGAGGGGTATTTTAAATTGATTTATTTATTATTTTAATTTGGCTCTGTTTCAGTTCAGGAAATGGTTAACTTACAAACACAACACACGTATCAGGTCTAAAAACGACTTTTTAATCAACACTGCATATACAGTGTTTTCTACAGAGGAAGTGTAATTATTTTCCTGTTTATTCTTCTGTATATTTATGTTTCATATTTACAGCTTATTTTTCATTTCAGTTCCTTTTTCTTTGGAGAGAGAGAGAAGGAAGAGGCTTGCAGTCTTCAAACATTAAGTAATTGTCCATCCATATGGGGAAATGGAAATTTAAGAGCTGTTGTAATTGGACAGGTAGTGTGTGTGTGTGTGTGTGTCAGTGAGAGAGAGAGTGGGAGAGAGAGAGAGAGAAAGAGAGTGGGAGAGAGAGAGAGAGAGAGAGAGAGTGGGAGAGAGAGAGAGAGAGAACATGTTGTAGCATTTGCTTAATCAAAATGAAGTGCCACTTGGAACATAAGCTCACTTTAATTCTGTATTAACCCGAAAACCCTCAAAGCGCCATCAACCAAATCACGTCCAGGTTTTAATTTCTTTCACACAACACTTAAGGGTGTGTGTGTGTGTATTTACGCATGTGTGTACCAGAAATGTACTACATTGTAGGGACTAAAACCTGTTTACACACTTCACAAGGGGGAGGGGGTTGTCTTCCTTGTGGTTCCAGCTGGTTCCTCCAATTTGAATTACTTCATTATATGGTGAAAACATGTTTTAAGTTTGAGTTAATGTTAACTTCAGGGATATGCTAGGAGTGTCTATGGAAAAGTTAATAATAATGCTCCATAAAATGAATGGAAGTGTATGTGATGTCCCCACAATTCACATATACAAGATTGTGTGTGTGTGTGTGTGTGTAGTGTTCCTACCTGAGTAGAGAAACAAACCCCAGTCTGCTAGTATCAATCTGTAAACTTGACTCACTCTGTGTGTGTGTGTGTGTGTGTGTGTGTGTGTGTGTTGGAAGGCTTCTCTTTGCAATAGCTCTTGTTTTTACAACTAATCTCACTCCTGGTGCACAGTGGTGAGCCCCTGTATACTCACACACACACACATCTTCAAACATTTGTGTATTTATTAATAACTAGATGTTAGAACATTTCCGTGAAACATTCGTCCCAGAATTATTTGATGGCGATCTACTGCTACAACACATTCATTCATTCATTCATTATCTGTAACCCTTATCCAGTTCAGGGTCGCGGTGGGTCCAGAGTCTACCTGGAATCATTGGGCGCAAGGCGGGAATACACCCTGGAGGGGGCGCCAGTCCTTCACAGGGTGCTACAACACAGTTCCACTGTTTCACAGCCTGATTTACACACCTCTAGCTAATGGTTAACATTGGACATGTTGACCTTAGGCTAACTCCACATTCGGCTCCTTCCATTTATTAAATATAACAAACTTTATCAGATTTGCCTGGATTTTACATGATCATTAAATGATCAAATGTATTTATGACTACTGGAGGATTACTGTTCCTAGAGTAAATCAAACACCCCCCTTCAATTTGTGTTCATTCGGAAGCTCTGCGTCGTTTAAGGTGGAATGCTATGTTTTTTTAAGTTTTACTTGTCTGTAAGTTTGTGTTCACTGTTTGAATTATCACAGAAACTCATTTGAGCTGTTTTGTTTTGCAGCACTTACAGTCTGTGTTTACTTTCACGCAGTTTGTCTCCTGATTATGAGTAAATTCCACCTGAAGTAATACACCTGTAACAGCAAAAAATAAGTCAGAGTTACCTACATAAGGAGTAGAAATATCAACATTCTCATCTGTTTTACCCTTTCCAACGTTCTGAGGCCTCTGCCCACTCCAAAAACATCCATATGCCTCATTTTACAGTCACCATACCTTTTTCTAGCAAATGATGAGGAAACATTCTCTGAATTTTATGAAAAGTTTATTGAATTAAAATTGGGAACATCTCCTTTAAGAACTCAACATACTTTGAGATAAGTATATGATCACTGTGGCCTACAGTTTCCACAATGCTAAGCTAACAGCTATGGCTAACCTTAGCTCTGTAGATGCAGTGTAAAACTAACGAATCAAACTTATTTTGACAAATACGTCTTGACTGATGGACTGCTATTTGAGGTGAGGATGAAAATGTGGGAATTAGATTTATTTATTTATTTATTTTTGTCTGAACACACGCTTTAACTCTCTTTGGCAGTGCAGCTCACACACAGGGTCACAGCTCCCCACCCTCCGCGGGGAAAACACACACAGATTCAGACTGACCTCTTTAAACCCAGCTCTCTGACTCATCCCTGCAGCAGACCCCAGTGTCAAACTGCATCAACCCATGATAACTAGTCCCTGCCCCTCTGCGACACACTTGTCCTGATACATGAATCCACCCAAACCTTCTCACGGCAAAAAAGCCATTATATTCACTGAGGGGCTTTTTATAGTTCAGGCAGCTGACGTCACATTGTCTCTTGCTTCAGTTCCACTGGATTTGTCCATAGAGAGAGAGTGTGTTTGTCAGAATGATCACAAATACACCATGCAAGCATAAGAAATACAGTATGTTCTAATGTTTTTGTAGCTTCTTTTCCTCTAGCCTTGATCACTGCTGCTGTAAGTCCTGGTTATGACCCTGTGAATGTGGAAACAAGTCATAGTTCAGCTGGTTTTCAAGTGTAACCAGTGGCTGCATCTCTAAATCTTTACTGAAGTAGTCACTGTAAAACTGAAACATAAATGTGTCCTGTCTAAATTACTTACATTTTTAATGCTATTTAACCTTTTTTACTAAAACACACAACATCCCATAAATTAGACTGCATTTTATTTATGCGGAAATGTGTATTATATATCATAACTGACTCTCACTCTTACCCTTCCCTCTCTCTTTTGCTCACTCAGTCACTCTTTCACACTCTCTCCCGCACACACACACACACACACATGCCACACCTCCCATGGTCCAAAAACATACGTTGGTAGGTGAATTGATCCACCACAACCCTGAACTGGATAAGCACTTACAGACAATGAATGAATGTGTTGATCTAATAGAATGTGCGTCTATTTTACATTTGTCAGATTGCACAAAAGGATAAAGGTGGAGCACATAATGAATCACAAGATGGGAAAAGGGGGACAGGACAAGGAGAAATACATGACCTTATGACAGACACAACCCATTTCAATGGGTTAGAAATCTGAATATCCAATATCAGTCTTAAGAGGGGACTTTAATTAATCACAACATATTTTGTTTAATTGATCAACAGTCTTTGTTAAAATATATTTAAATGTCTTTCATGAGCTCCAAATATCTGCAGCCAAAATTATTTCTACGAACTTGCGTTAGCTTAGCGCTCTTATGCTACTTCAGTTCTATAAGGGTGGTAACTCATATAGCTCATATCTGAGGATGTGATGTAATTTATGTTGTTATTCTGGCCTCCAGGTGAAATTTACCTCTTCTCTTATGGCTCTGCTGACGTGGTATTGGGGACGTGCACTGAATTCTGGGACAGAGAGGATCTTTAGCCCCTGACCCCTGAGGGGATGGTAGAAGCTCTTTTGGTTGGTGTATGCATAATGCATATATGGCGGTGGATTCTTACCAGTGCTCCTGCATGGCTGGACAGTACATTGCTCTGTCCTTCAAGCCCCTGCTTCAGCCTTATGACCCTGAGATAGAGGAAATGTGTGTAGAACTGCCACTGAATCCAACTGCTGAGAGCTCAGGCTCTTACCAAGGTAACTAACAGGTTCAGTACAACATTATGCAACTACAACTACACTGCAGCTATTTGTGATTGAGATATTCATATGAATTATTCATGTGGATGTGTTTGTGTGTGTGTGTGTGTAGGGGACGTTTCATTGTCTCCCCTCAGGCAGTAGGCATTTCTAGGTCTGGTCTCCTCTCAGTACCAAGCACGACCGGATATCCGTAGACTCATCTCCGGAATGGACAGTGTATGCATTCGCTGTGTTTATTTCTCCAATGAAGACGTTTGGAGGCTGTATTTTTACCTTCAAATTCCAGCTTCATATTCATTGTGATGCTCCACAGAGCTGTAATAGGGAGAACAGAGCCTCTGTCCTTACAACTCTGGGTTCAGCACTGCAGAAACCACACTGTGTAAGTTGTGGTGTAACTACCCTCCCATCTCCCCTTGATTGCAGTGCTGTAAACGTTAATTACACTCTGCAACTGTAGGGGGAGCCTGTGAGCAAAAATATAATCGCTTACCTCGTTCCTTTGGCAACCATAAATGTTATATAGTTTATAACTATTGTGTATATAATATGTATATATACACGGTAAAACTCCTAGTATTTACGCATAAAATACAAAGAAACATTGTTTTGTTGCACAATTAACTAAATAGTCTGACAAATGTAAGAATGGAGACTAAGCCGTACTGCAAAAATAGTCAACCTCTTGATTCAGCCTTTACAAGGGCGTAGTGCAGAAAGGTGATCAGATTCAGGGGGTGCCACCCTCCAGTGCTCCAATACAAGCTGGCTGAAAACTCCCCTAACCAACACACATCTCCTTATGCACCAACAACACACACACACACACACACAAACCCAAAATAATCCTGCCAAAGCAATCCAAACACAAAAAGTCCCAAACAAAAAGAGCAATCCAGAATGAAACAGAAAAACAGAGAAAAATGGGAGCCGCTAGGCATGCTGGGAGCTCCCCCAACAGTCCCAGCTCCTCCCAGTCCTTGGCCACTTGTACCACCCATAATAGTTTGTGTATTTAACCATGACAACATTTATCTTTCATAAAACATTTAATAAATAAAAAACCTACAGTGTTATCTGTTACATGAATATTATTTCTGTTGTAAACATAATGCAAGGACGTTTAACATTGGAATATTCACATTTTTTCTGCTAAAGCGATGTAAAAAATAGTTTTGGCTGTATATATATATATATACTGTATATACTCACGCCTTTTATTCGTTTCTCGGTTACAGTAATCATATTAAAACTTTTTAGAGTTTACATTCGGGAGGAAACACCCCTATCTCCCTCCAGTCAGAATGCTTCCTTCTTGATCCAGACAACACTGAGGTACCAGAAACTGAAGTTGAGAAAGAGATAGATGTGTTTAAGAAGCCTAAACCTTGACATGCTCCACTAATTACACTGTTTTAGCCTTTTGGTTCATAAATGTTGGATATCATACATTATTCATCGGTCTCAGAGGATTCATGTCTTCTTCCTGAATCAGAGTCAAGGGCAACGGAACTTGACGGGACTTCTCTGATTGAGGATTAGAACAGGGTGAGACAGACAACAACACACACACACACACACACACACACACACACACACATTAGCTATATTCGAACAAGCTTGTATTATTAATTAGTTAATTAATTCAATCTGTCCTAATTTAGATGTTAAACTTAGAGAAATATATGCATGGATCCCTAACCCATTTATCCATGTCACATCTGTAAACAGACTTCAGCCCTGAGCCACATCCCAAAGTAGCACCATACTCCCTACATAGTGCACACTTCACAGCATACATTACATTCACATTTATATACAGTACAACAATAACATTATCAACCTGCTACTGCTGGTGATGACGTGAAGGGTCTTGCTGGGCTTCAAAGCTATGGCTGCCAGTGGTTCCTCAGCGAATATTGGTTGAACAACTGATGGTCTTCAATGCAGTGCAATGCCTATGACCCTGTTGTGTCACTGCTGTGGTCAATAGTGGTTTTGTTGTCAGTAACTTAATAAGACAGTATATGAAACCCATTCTTTCTCATTGTAGATCTGGGGCAGCCGTGGTCTAATGGTTAGAGACCAGGCTTGGTACCAGAATGTTGCTGGTTCAATCACCAAGACCGGCATGAACATCCATGGCTGAAGTGCCCTTGAGCAAGGCACTGAACCCACAACTGATGGATGTGTTTTGTTGGTGGGTTTTTATGAGATTAAAGAGCCCATGAGGTACTGCATAATTTCTTGGCATGTATTCTCACTGCTATATGGAATAAGCTGCAGTCCATCATATTCTTAAAGATGTATGCTTTCTGATCCTTCTATTGTCCCCCCCAGCTCAGTGCTGCCCCTGATGTAACTGACCGTATAGAACTTGGCATAGCAATTGCTCCTCAGGCATTCATATAACATGGTCAGTCCAGCGGAACTGATATTGTCTTATTTTAGGCTCCAAACACTTGCAGCTGTTTTTGAGTATTGTTCTCTGTGAGATGCAATCGGGAATGTTCTGGAGACATCTTTATAGCTAAGGTGCATGTAAGGCAGTTGTCCAAGGTATTGCCTGGACGATGGTACAGTTGTTAGAGGTTAATACTCAATGATGAATGCTGGAGCAGTCTACAGTCCTCCACATAATGCTAACCCTAACCATCCCTACACTTTTGCTTTCAGTCTTCGTGTGAAGCCACTTGGTAGAAATGGAAGAACAGATACACAAGTGTCTTGCTGGGCTCCCAAAGTCTTGAATGCTTCAGTAAATGTTGGTGGTAGATCCATAACAATTGTCAGGTATTCAAAGTATATCTCTGAACAACTGATGGCGCTTCATTTAAAAGCTTCTTGCTGAAATCAGTAAAGTTCTAAGTCAGAAGAGAAACAAACATGTCCTACAGACTCTACTTGCTTTTTTTTGGGACACTGTACTTTTGAGTTGTAACAACCCTCCACCCACCCCACCTCAAAATTAAGCTGATGAAGTCGCAATACACTATCTCTAACTCAAACCCTGGCCTTTAGAAATCACTGTTGTGTTGTTTGTATGTTGTTGTTGTTGTTATTGTTGTGGTAGTTGGGACTGAACACAGCTCAGCGCATCTGTTCCAGCAGATCAGTCGAGTTTGTTGTGTGATTTCGATCTCTGGATTCTTTTGTCGAGGATTCCAAAGACCATGGTGTAATTTTACAAGCTGCTGTTGTGAGTTGGATAAAAACTAATGTGGTCTCTGCTGTAGCATGGAGATTTTACAGATTAGATAGTTTGTGCAGGATGTCTGCATTTCGTCATAACTGACAACTCTCCATTGTCCAATCAGCTCTTTGCAAGGTTTACACATCACATTTATCCCCTTCTCAGCTCACTTGAAACCATCAGTGAGCTATGAATAAATGTACAAGTAAAAGTACCCAGTTCCAGGTGCCAGATTTACCTAACGGACAATCAGAAATTCAGAGTAGAGCAGAGTTGAGTAAAGTGGGTAAAATGCAGTGGAAAAGCACCAATAGAGTACATTTTCACACGGCTACACTACTGAGCATATTGTTTGAAAAAGGAAGGTATCCTTCACCCAGAAGTCTGTTTTCACTCAAGGCACAGATATTAATACCATAGCACGTCCGTTTTTCTTCATGGCCTGTCAAGATAGCCATCCACTTGACGTTTTATGTTGCTAGTTCTAAAGGGACTGCAAGCTTGGCGACAGTGTCTTGTCAGTGAGAGAGGCTTGTCTGAATGTACTGTGAGCCTGCAGTCAAAGCCTCTAAAGAGTGCATGGGCACTAGTAGCTGAGATTGAGTGGCAGCTGCATTTGACAGACCTCTCTGAGACTGGACGGCCCTATGGAGACAATGCTTCTTAATTGGTGATAGGACAGGCAACTGTGGCTTAGGTCACTGTTGTGTCTAGCATTAAAAAAAACTGAGCCCATGGCTGTGTGTGGCATTAAATAGAGCCAAAAAAAACGAGTCCTACTATTCCTCTAAACTCTCAGCATGATTCTACAGTCAGAGGAAAGGGTACAGGTTCATTTTAGTTTACCAAACCTACATTGTTTTAAAGCTAATTCTTAAGGTCCAGTTGTGAAGGTAGGTTACACTTACGTAAGATGCTTTTTTTTTTCATAAAATAATGTAATAAATACGTCTGGAGACAAATCATGGGGTAGATTAGGGTAATTCTGAGGTAAATACTGTAATTGTCCTTTTTTCTCTGTAAAGCTGCTTTGTGACATCATTATGATGTAAAATACACTTTATAAATAAACTTGACCGTGCCCTTGTTTCATATTTGGCTGCAATAAATCTCATTATTTTTTTTTTTCTTAAACGAAGGATAATGTAAGTCGCTTCATCAGAGGCAGATCTGGAAGAAGTACGTTCCTGCACACTTAAGTTATGACTGCTGTGCAGGAAAGTACTTTTTCAGAATCTGCTTCAGAATGAGCAATGCGTTCTGCAGCTTCCCCAGAGGCACAGAGTTACATTGTCTTTAACAAAACACTGACATATATGAACACTTCTAACAAATTATTAAACACAACTAAGTGTAGAGTTACTTGCACATTTCTGTTACAAGTCATTTCTGGCAGCCGGAGCAGGCAAACTCAAGGGTCTAGATGGAGTTTCACTGGTTTATAGTGCAATATTTGAAAATCACAAATCACATTCATCCCTGAGGCAGCCATTTTGAGTAGTGCTTTTAATTTGAAGTAAGCGTTCGGTTCTAAGTGTGTAAATAAGACGATTTCAGTTGTGGCCTGTTCAAAATATGTTGTGTTAATGAATTCTGCTGTTTTCAAGCTGCCTAAAGGCATTGAGAACGCACATACACAGACACACACACACACACACACAAAACACCCACACATATAGTGAGCAAATCTAAAGGGAAATTTTTCGATATGATTTGACATAGATAAGATCATTCCCTTATTTGCATGTCATGTCATGATGAATGAACTAGTGTTACTGAGCTGTGAGATACTTCCTGGGCCAGTGTAATGAATTTTAATTTTTAAATCTACCATGTCACACCATGAACCAGAATGCTGTGTTTCTGGAGAATTACCTCAAGGAAACAAAGCAAACCAATACTCTGTCGGCTAACTTGCAACCTGCTCTGATTAAGACGAGGCTGACCTTGTGTTTACCTGTTTGCTGAAGAGTAATGCAAGTACCAAAGTGGAAAATATTCACATACATTTCTGAATATGTGTGACACAAATGTCTAGCTAACTCACAATAACTGTAACTCTCTTTTTCCTGGATGATGTTAAATGCTAAAGCTAGCAGTATAGTTATGTTGCTAACGACTGCTTCTGGTCTTTAATAATAAAGGGCAATTATTTACACATTATCTTTGAGCTGACTTCATATTTAAGCATTTAACATTATTAAACATTGCAAAACATGACTTTTAGAAGAGTAAATCCAAGCCTAACAAGGAAACAGGAAAGGAAAGGCAACTGATGCACTAGGAGTTAACTTAGTCTATTAGAATTAAATATATAGACGGTCCAATGCCAGATGTTGTATAGTCCTGTGTAGGTAAGTGTGTGTGTGTGTGTGTGTGTGTGTGTGTGTGTGTGTGTGTGTGTGTGTGTGTGTGTTGTAGGTAAGTGTGAGATTATGAGTGTGTGTATTATGCAGGAGTATGGAGAAGTTTGGTTGGGAGTAGAACACCATTAACAGCTGTATCTTCTTGCAGAGTGCCATTAGGTGAATTTCCCTATAATCTGATTGTCTTTGTTGTATGTATAAGTAGTGCTGGGCAGTATAACACTCACAGTGTAATAAACTGTTACTCTACACTTTCCTTTTCCAGATTTCTCCCAATTTTAGTCATCACCTGTTCCAGGTTATTAGCTAAAATGAATGCAGGGTTGTTGTAAAGAAAGTCTAACTGAATGTTACTGTTTGAATTGGATTTCATACTATTGACTTATTCTTTATACTTTTGTAACCACGTCATCCTGTTCATCCTGACTGTGGTGGGTCCAGAGCTTACAGACACCAAAAAAAACTAAATATTGTGATCTGTGTGTTTCATGTGATCATGAAAAATATCATGGCCTTGTCCACATTATCCACCTATAATTGACCATTGCTCTTCTGACTCTGCATCGCATTTCATTAGATCCACTGGCTCCCACCTGTGGACAGACGAGCTCGGTGGACCCTCAGAGACCACTAGATCCTGACTCAGCTCTCCAGTAGCATCTGTGGACTGTCCTGCACACTGCGGCTCCAACAGCAGGACGACAGCATGGTCATCATACTCATCAAATAAGTGTGTTCAGGACCTAAACTTAAACCCAGGTTTACAACACCAGTATTAGCATAGTTGAAATTTCCAGGGGGGACATGCCACATGTCTCCAGACGCCTACTGAAGCTTGCCATTAAGACAGATACAGTTATATCATGTGGAATATATTTTATCAGTAATTTCAATGGATTTACTATTAATATCAATATTAACGCGCATTCAGTAAAAGTCACCAGTACTCTGCTGACTCAATAAGTGCAGAGATCCAAGCCTCGTTATAGCTGACAAAGAGGAACCGACTCCATTTTAATGTCTGTGGGTTTAGACATTGGGATGTAACAGACTTGTATGTGTAATATTATTATTTAGATGGTGATTTACGTAAATACATATTGATGCTTAGTGTAATTTCTTATACATGTCGTACTAACGAGGAACATTTTGGTTCTGACTCTCAGACATGTCACCTTACTTTCATTCATTCATTCATTGTCTGTAAGCGCTTATCCAGTTCAGGGTTTGTGGTGGGTCCAGAGCCTACCCAGAATCACTGGGCGTAAGGCAGGAACACACCCTCGAGGGGGCGCCAGTCCTTCTCAGGGCGACACATTCACTTTTTTGAGTTGCCAATCCACCTACCAATATGTGTTTTTGGACTGGTTGAGGAAAGAGGAGCACCTAGAGGAAACCCACACAGACACAGGGAGAACACACCAAACTCCTCACAGACAGACACCCGGAAGAAACCCACGCAGACACAGGGAGAACACACCACACTCCTCACAGACAGTCACCCGGAGGAAACCTACACAGACACAGGGAGAACACACCACACTCCTCACAGACAGTCACCCGGAGGAACCCTACACAGACACAGAGAGAACACACCAAACTCCTCACAGACAGACACCTGGAGGAAACCCACACAGACACAGAGAGAACACACCACACTCCTCACAGACAGTCACCCGGAGGAAACCTACACAGACACAGGGAGAACACACCACACTCCTCACAGACAGACACCCGGAGGAACCCTACACAGACACAGGGAGAACACACCAAACTCCTCACAGACAGTCACCCGAAGGAAACCCATGCAAACACAGGGAGAACACACTACACTCCTCACAGACAGTCACCCAGAGTGGGACTCGAACCCCGTGTGACTGTGACACCACCGACTGCGCTGTGCAGTGTCAGCTCTCTCTAGTCCCGATCCAGGTCCTCCATCCACACACATTTTACACCAGCAATGCACTCCTCTTTCAGAATTGCTACTAAATAGAAATATTTCAGTGTTCACTTTAAAAGATGGATGAGAACATTGCCAAAAAAAACATCTGAGCTGGATACACCAAAATACACAAAGAATGTGCAGTGTGTGAATAATGTGAATGAAGATGAAATGTGTGGTTATATAAGGTCTCGATTGACATTATCTTTCTATATGTAACACTGTAAAAAAATGGTAGGTAGTAATTAATTAATTATATATTTATTTATTTTTTTTATTAAGTACATGTAAGTAATTGATTGATTTGTACTTTCCTGAAAAATGTTGTAAGGATTTTTTTTACTGACTTTTGTTTTACTATTTACTATAACATCAGAGTCAGAGTCAGTGCTAATGAACCATATGCTTCTGATGCAGCAGTGTCCCTGTTGTGTAGAAGTGAGACTAACAGTGTGTGTTTAGATTCTGGCGAGTGTGTGCCAGCTGCCCCCTCCTCTGGCTACCAGTGATGCCCTATTTATCTCTTGTTTATATTTCACTATGCTCAGGTGCACACAGATTTGTATGTCTGCTTTTTCTAGAGTTTTCCTATTGCCTACTACATTATTATTACATTGCTATGGTCAGGTGCACACAAAAACAAACACACTCACATTTGTATTTCTGTCATTCAGAGCACCTTCCTTTCTGTATTACAGTATAATCCTCTGTGGTATGTTTTCTATTTATTTTCACTTTTACATTTATTGACTCTCGACATACAACAATATTTGTGTTACTATTATTAAAGGTATATATATTTCTCATGCAAGAATTTTAGTGTCGCAGTCACACAGCTCCAGGGACCTGGAGGTTGTGGGTTCAAGTCCCGCTCCGGGTGACTGTCTGTGAGGAGTGTGGTGTGTTCTCCCTGTGTCTGCGTGGGTTTCCTCCGGGTGACTGTCTGTGAGGAGTGTGGTGTGTTCTCCCTGTGTCTGCGTGGGTTTCCTCCGGGTGACTGTCTGTGAGGAGTGTGGTGTGTTCTCCCTGTGTCTGCGTGGGTTTCCTCCGGGTGCTCCGGTTTCCTCCCACGGTCCAAAAACACACGATGGTAGGTGGATTGGAGACTCAAAAATTCCTCCTATTTAACATGAAGATTTACTACATAAACGCTTGGAAAACCATCTGACAGTTCCATCATGGGAAAAAAGAAGGAAAATCAGAGTTCGATTTAAATTTAGTTTAAGACATTTCAGTATAAACAGCACTGATCTAACTACAGTACCCAAGTATTAAGTTTCTAGGTTTGAACAATATAAGTATGAAGTACAGGCTACAAAATGCTATATTATCTTGAGTACAAAGTATTAAGTATCTGTGTGATGTACATGAATACTATATGAACACTACAATGACTCATGTAGTACCCAGCGGTGCATTATCTTTTAATAAAACTGTATCTGTGATGTAAAAGGAAGCAGTCATTGTGTTGCTTTACTTCAGAAACTAATAATTGTTTCAGCTGAATCTCATAGCCTATCAGAGATTATGCACTAAACCTGTTTTAAACATGGAGACCCACTCTGTGGAGTATAATTTGGTTCATTCAGAGACCGCAAAGCTGTTTCATTCTTCTAAATAAGTTAAATTTAAGTGTTAAAATATAAAACACTTCTAGTGATAAATATCTTTTGCAACTTTTTGGTGGTGAAAATGACTTACCGCTAACTTAAACATGTAGTAAGTTGTTTAGGTATGTATTTACATACTTACAGATATATTTTGCTATATATAATGACCTACAATTTTTAAAGCAGTTCAGTGTAGTTCATTGTATAATCCGATGGGAAATTACCATCATATTATACAGAATAAATCTCTAGTACTTTGGAGTTTGTACCTTACATTAACCAGGTCAGTACCCAAAAAAGAACTAAATGAAAGTGTTACAGACACAATACAATAAAAAGGTATAAATGCTAGGTAGTGAGTATTGCAGGTTAAGGCTCAATGTTTATTGGCTTTTATTTAATGTCTAATGTACAATTTGGGTGTGGAAAATGTATAGCCATTTCAGATTCAGACATGTGTTTCCTATCTGAAATTTGCAAATGTAATGCTTTGCCAAAAGGTGGTGCTCTATCAGTGAATTAGTGTAAAAAGGGGCTGACGTTTTTATTGTATCTTTGTAGATGGTCGTAGTGACATCTACTGGCCAAATAAAGATTTGCTTTTAAAATGGATGTTTGGGTTTATGGGAGATTTTTATTGGAGTCCTTTAAGTAAACAAGTTGCACTGATATCTATGGAACCCAAGAGAAACCAAGAGTAAGAACAGATTTATATATTTTGGAGGGGAACAGTTTGCAGTCTGTGTATATATTTTCTCAGTTTGTGGCCTGATTTCTTTTTGGTGGCACAAATTAACATATATTTATATATGATTTATCTGAAATGAAAGAATGGCTGGTACATTTTTCTTAAGCCCAAAAGGGTTTAAAAAATAAAAAGAGTTGTTTATAAAGTTATGAGCTAAACTAGCAGCTATTCTTGAGAAAGTGAATGGAAGCAAACATAGCTAACTAATATTGGCTACTAATATTAGCCGAGACGTCCCATCTCACAACCCAAAATAAATCCATTATATGAAAGTAAATCACACATGTATATATTTATAGGAGTGTTTACTTACTAATTCCATGCCAAACAACAACTTTTTAAACAAATTTACACTTAACCCAATTTTAGTTAATCAGCCAAGACTGATGTATTCTCAGTTTAGCTATGAGGCTAATGATGCTAGCAAGTCAATGTTCACGTATATATATTTCAAATATGCTTTATTTCCAGAAGTTATTTTAATGTGCAAACAACATCCAAGTATTAAATAAGGTTGCACAGATTTGATGTTGTTTAGGTGCAACATGACAACATTTATCTATTCGCCTATCTAATATGGCTGACCATCAGCTGCATAATTAGTTTTTTGTTTGTTTGTTTGTTTGTTATTTCCTTTGAAACTGGTCAGCCATTTTAGATAGAGTTCCGTTCTGGCATATGAACAACATAAATTACTTTTGCAAATTTTATTATTTCTTTTCATGAACTTGAATCCTATATTTTTGAAATGAGATTTGAAATGTTTATTATTAAAAATTATGCAAATTGAACATGTGGTGCCTGTGATGTTTTTAAATGTAAAGGGTGGGGTCATATTCTGCAGGGGAATTCAACACAACATATGGAGTTATGATATAACAAAGACCCCGTCCACAAGGATATAGATATTTTTAAAAATGAAATATCTTTTTGTGAAAAAAAATATGTTTTTATCTGCATTTCATACAAAAATGGCTTTTTAGGTCACTGAAAACTGAGGTTTTTGAAAATGCTTATCAAAGTGGACATTTTTAAATATGCCTTTGAGGATTCATGAAGATGGAGCCTACTGTTTGGGAGACCCTGCTCAAACTCCTCCCCTACATTACTATACACCATATAAACCCACTCTTCTCCCCTCATTTTTCATGATGAAAATTTGAACTCAAGGTCCTTCTACTCTTAAAAATCATGTTCATTGTTTTCACAGCAAATGTAGGATTTAACTTTTAAAACATTAACATTTTAGACAGATGTAACCAACGAGAACTTTAGCCCTTGTTTCTCAGAGAATCCCCTTCCTTGCCTCAGCCCACGATGAGCATGGTGTGCACTTCGTAAACTGTTGTCTAAAAAACTGCTCACTGCTACTACTTTTTTTTAATTACTTAAGATAATACCTTCAAATTTATACCTTAATGAAAACTTGGTGACTACCGACGTTTGGTGTTAGCCTAGCAATGTTAGCACCGTAGCTCCAATGGAAGAAACAGAAGAAATTTTGGGCACAACAGACTCCATCTGATGCACAGTAAATTCACCAGTGTTAAATCAACACTGTTAGTGTTAAATTATTACACTAACAGTGTTAATTTAACACTAATTTTAATGTCTGATTTTTATTAAACTGCCCATGTAAGCCTTGTTTTGTAAGATGTATTTTTTAGGATTTTTTGACAATGTGCTCTCCAGACTGGTACACTAAACATTCTGATGGTCTGGCCCTAGCTCAGAAAGTCTCTATATAACATTTGATGGATCTGGTAGGCTTAGAAAAAATATATATTCTTTTTCACTGTTGTTACATTTTGTTTTCTATAGATTGTATATGACTGTCTCAGATGCTAAACTGCGTGCATGCAATACCCATTTGTATGTGTTCAGTGTCTTTGTGTGTGTGTGTGTTTAATGCTTGTATGTAATAGTGTGCACATCTGTCAGTTACGTTCATCGCTCAGCCCCCCTGTGATAGCAAAGTCCACTGAGTAGCCACAGCTGGTGTTTACTGTGTGATTTTTACAAGCTTTTAGAGAATATTTATATATTTTAAACACGGAATACAACACAAGGCTGTTACACAGGGTCAGTATCAAGTGTGATTATTAATTTTCAGTGCTACACCATTAAATCATTATCAACTTGTAAATTATGTATTATTATGTTATAAATTACGACATGTCATTCTGAGCATATTGTGAGTATTGTCAATATTTTGGATTTCTCTATTAACTGTAAATATATAAACTGCCTAGTAACAAGTTACAAGATGTGAGACCATTATGAAATTTACTTCACTGTATTTTCCCAATTGTTCTGGGTTCCCCCCAGTTTATTCTTAAATAAATGTCATTCAGTTTTCATTAAATAATAAAATGTCCTTGCTTATACATTTGTTTGTTTGATTGATTAATTTAACCATATTGGGAAAACCTAAAGCATGAAATCTTAACCATACAAAAGTTAGGGCACATTTAACATTTTTTAGTTTTATATTTTATGGTTGATCTTCTCCTGATATGTTCAGCTCATCTGAACACAACAGTTTTTTTAAAAGCCAGTTGTTAAATTGTTTCCTGCTCAAGAACTTATTTTCCGTACTGTTCTGTTCCGTACACCTGTATTGTGTATCAATAAATGCTTTTAATGTGCCGTCCTCTTTTTCAGGCCGATACTCAACGTTTCCATAGCGACTGGGTCTGGTCTCCTCTGGTGTGACTCAATGTCTGACCACTCTTTTTCCATCAGTGACGTTCCTCTAATCACGTGGCTGCTGGGCATCTTCTGGCTCATCCCTCTCTTGTTTATCAACGAGGGAATAAAACTTCATGAGATCAGGTAATAACGTCCATATCATGGCCCAAACATTTGCAGAACATTTTGCATATTTTGTCTATAATTATACTATATTACTAGTATTGTATAATAAATATAGTCAAATATAATTTGCAGAAACTGTCAAATACATTGAGAAATGTAATGTCAGGAAAGATGAACAGAGCTATACATAACATTATGTAATAATTTAATGAATATATAGTTTAGTACTTATAAGTACTTATTAGACTTAATGTAGACGATTCTGGGAAACTGCTGTTCTCACAGCAAAATAAACTCCCCCTGTTTGGGTTCATTCAGAAGCTCTGCATCTTTTAAGGTGGAATGATACATTTGAGTAAGAAACCCACTGTACCTTGTTCATGGCTGAGGTTTGATCTTCTGTAAGTTTTTATTCAGTTTGAATTTCCACCGAAGCACATTTGAACCTCGAGATGTTTCGATTTGTAGCGCTTTCTGTATGCGTTTATTTTCATGAAAAGTTAGCGTCACCTGGATTTGGAGTTAGTTCCACTTTAAGTAATACATCTGAAACAGCAAAACAGCCATTTTTTGTTTCTCACTTACTGAGCCAGGGCTGTGTACAAACACCAGACCTTTTTCCAGCGCATAAACAGAGCGGAGAGCTGCAGATAGTTAAAAAGCATTCTCTGACATTTATAAAAAGTATTTTAGATTAAAATCAAAAGAACGTTGCCTTTATTTTGTTTTAATATATAAATATTCAGAGTTGTTTGTAAACAAACAAACAAACAGGCAGTTTGTCTTTCCTAATCATGTAAAAAAAAAAACGACAACATCCAAAATCACGCACAATACAATAAAACATCTAATGTCACATTCAACAAAATACAACAAAATCTAAAATCTCCCTCAAAAACATGTGAAATTCAAACTGCATAAGCTACATGAACCAAAATTACAGTGACTAAACAACATTACCCAAAATCTCCCTCGATAAACTAATATCCAGAGTCCAAAATAAGCGAAAAAACATACAAAATTCCTCTCAGGAAATAACACTCAATGATCCACAAAATCCACAATCCCCTTCAATAAAGCTACACAATCCAGGTACGAGGAACTGTAGTGTGTAAGTTGTTTTTAGGTCACGGTTGTGGAGGAGCTTTAGTGAACACATAGGAAAGTTAGCTGGGGTGACATTGAGCGGGACAGCCTGACCTCTGGCCTGTGTTTGGTTGGGAGACAGTCAGTTGCGTAAGCGTACGGAGGGCAGATGTGTGCGGTTGGAGGTTCTAATCCCCACTCGCTCTAGCTCAAGCTGTAACTGTGTGCTCTCAGAGCTTATCTGACCTATAGAGCCAGTATAGGACAGTGTGCAGGGATAATGGAGGACTTACAGTCCAGATGTCCACAAATGAGCATTATACCCTACAATCTGACACAATACTCTCTTCCATGAACACAACGCTTCAGTCAACAATCAAAGAATGTTGTTATGTAATATTATACTGTGTAATATAATACACATAATATTAATAATATAATATGACATTGTTATATTCAAAAAAGTGTTATTTGTTAATATTATACTGTTATACACTGAGGAGCTAAAACTTTTTAGACCCCTCCCCCTCTCATCCATGTCCTTTAGTGGTCAGGACCCACCACAGAGCAGGTATGATTTGGTGGTGGATCATTTTCAGCGCTGCAACCATACTAACCTGGTGGTGGTGTGTTAGTGTGTGTTATGCTTTTATAAGTGGATCAGACACAGCAGTGCACCTGAAGTTTTTAAACCACCCTGTGTCTGCTCTCTGTTCGCTTGGTTGCACTCCTCCCTCGTTGGTCCACCTTGTAGATGTAAAGTCTGAGACAGTAGCTCATCTGTCGCTGCACAGTGTGTGTCAGCCGTCCTCTAGTCCTTCATCAGTGACACAGGACGCTGTCGGCTGAATATTTTTGGGTGATGGACTATTCTCACTCCAGCAGTGACATGGCGAGCTTTAAAACTCCAGCAGCACTGCTGTGTCTGATCCAATTTTACCAGCAAACACATTAACACACCACAAACCGTATAAATCACTGCAGACCTGAGAATGATCCACCATTAAAACCATACCTGCTCTGGGGTGGTACTCCAGACCATTGAAAAACAGAGGGAAAAGGCACAAACAATGTGCACCGAGCAACATATTGACCACAGTTTGTAATTGTAGAGCTACAAAGTGCTCGCGCTCTCAGTGGACTCTAGAGAATGGGCAGTGAGGAGGAGACATATTAACTCTATGCGTATAATAACATCAGACTCGTGTATGCGGTGAACCCCAAACAATGGAACATCTCATGAGATGCAGTTCTGCCACACAATGTACCGCAGAAGACCTGGACAAACCAGGTCACCTGTGTTAACAACTGAAAGGATATGTTACAGATGACGGCTGGACTCTAGGAAGAAGAACCCTATATGTTTTTACAGAATGAGAATAAGATACCAGAAAAACCAGAAGCTGCAAATTGAAACTAATCTTGGAATGAACTCCCATATAAGAACAGTCCAGTGCCAATTTGAGACAGCCATAAGATGGCAGCAGTGGTCTAGAAAGTTTTGTGCCTAAAACCATAGATTTTAATGTTGAAGTCATGAAAATGTTATTTATTTATTTATTTTTATTATTTATTTATTTATTTTTTATTTTTATTTTTATTTTTCAAAAAATGTACCTATTGTCATTTGTTCTCTCTGGTGTCTTTTTTGTCTGTTGACTATGAGAAATAAAGAAGTGTCCACTAATGCTTCTGTATGTGGATGTATTCTTCGGTAAGCTTCAGATCATCCAGGATTAATCACATTAAGTTCTAGTTAAGGCTGGGCAAGCCTAGATTTACTGAACAGACATCAACTGCTGCCGTTTGTCATGCAAGTGTATTGTATACTGTACATTACTGTATATAAATACTGAATGGTGGAAGCCCACATTTTACCAGACTAAGGAAAAAGGAAAAAATAATAAAATGTCCAGTAATTGTTTGAGTAAATTAATTAATCTTACTAAATCTGCTAAGTGATATGGGACGCTTATTTAACAGCAATGTTGTTGGTATGCATTGTTTTAGTGTGATATTTATTAGACAGGTTCTAAATAGGCGGCACGGTGGTGCAGCAGGTAGTGTCGCAGTCACACAGCTCCAGAAACCTGGAGGTTGTGGGTTTGATTCCCGCTCCGGGTGACTGTCTGTGAGGAGTTGGTGTGTTCTCCCCGTGTCCGCGTGGGTTTCCTCTGGGTGCTCCGGTTTCCTCCCACGATCCAAAAAAAAAACACCACATGTTGGTAGGTTGATTGGCGACTCCAAAGTGTCCGTAGGTGTGAGTGAATGTGTGTGAGTGTGTGTGTTGCCCTGTGAAGGACTGGCGCCCCCTCCAGGGTGTATTCCCACCTTGCGTCCAATGATTCCAGGTAGGCTCTGGTCCCACCGCGACCCTGAATTGGATAAGGGTTACAGATAATGAATGAATGAAAAAAAAAGGTTCTAAATAACAGACTGTGATTAGCAGACCAAGATGAGGCTAAGATCATTTCTACTCACAGTTTCTAAAAAAATAAATAAAGAAATATTTATATTTCCTCTGAATTTTATGCAGCAAATTGTACATTTTTTCAAAAATATGAGGAAAAAATGTGTCATCTTCTAGCTAGCATTCATGCTAATACAGCTAGCATTAGCCATTAAACTAGCTAAAATTACATTAAAAAAACATTGAGGCTGACATCAAAATTTCTACACTTTACACTCAGGTAAATACGTGTACAGTCAAAATTTGTTAAACTTCTATGCAGTTAAATTATACAAATTTCAACCGATTTCATGTATTTTTCACTTAATGCTTCTGCTTTCTTTTTACTTTTACTGTGATTCAATCAGTGACTCAGTAAAAGCCTCTATAATATATGTTATAATATATCATTAAGATGTATGGGATTTTTTTCACCATTCAGTAAAGCTTGACCTATTATGCAAGTTTCTATGGCAGGACACCTGGAAACTTGTGGACAAAGTAGAACCTGAAATGATGAACTGACATAAAAATCCTATACCGTTTCTCTTCAGTTCAAAGATCCCAATACATTACAGTGATTTGCTAATAAATGGCGAGAGTCCAGTGTAGATGACCATAGCTGGAGAAGATGTGCTGCAGATTTTCAGCTGTGGTCATCACTGACTTGGAGCCAGAAGAAACACATACACTTTGCTTGGTCACTGCTTTTAATCACAGCCTCCATCAGTGGGATATAGCCTCTGTGATTACATAAAAACTACTGAATATTTACTGATGAATGATATTCATAAATTAATACTAGTAATAACAAAACTAATAATTGAATTAAAGGAACAGTATGTCATATTTTTAGCTTAAAATTACAGCTTCAAAATTGTGATGCTTCACTGACTTGTTATAGGGTTAATAGAGCCTAGTGTGTCACTAGTTCAGGCTCAGCACTGCAGAAATTGAACTATGCACCCCCCCCCCTCCCATTGTTTTCAGTATAGTGCTGTAAAATGACTTGCACTAAGAGGGGAGCTCCAGGAACAAAAATCCCCAAATCTTACATAGTGTTCTTTTAATACTGGAATTGACAATCCACTAAGAATATATACGTTTTTAAATATAAATAAACCGTTAATTCAATAACATTAATTAATTAACAACTTGAAATTGACATGTAATAAAATGAATTAACTAATAACTAACACATATTAAAACTAATAAATAAATGAAATCGATTTTTTAAAGGGCTATAAGTGAAAATAATAGTTTAAAAAGGAAATGTGAGGTACTGTTTTTGTTCTGTGATTTACTAAAGGACCCACTAATGGAAATCTTTGGCCAAAAGCAAAGGCATTTACATGAAGTGAGTGACCTTTGGATGATTCTGAAATGGTCAACACAAAAAAAAAGAAAAAAACCTCTGAAAATTATAAAGGATTAGGAGCCTCTGTGGACGAATAAAATTTTTTAATAAAATTCCATAACCATAGAGATAGAGATGTGATATTTTCATGGTCTTGTTAAAATTCTTGCGCCGGTGTTTCAGTGCACGTCACAGTCAATCAGCTGCCTTCTTGGCAGCAATGTGAAAAGTGCATTACACAATCAAGTGGACTAAAAACAAAGCCATGTGTCAACTTTCTGGCACTTTGTCCCATGCTATTTGTAAGATGAAAAAAGGAAGCTTGGGTTGTGTAGTAAGTGTGAAGTTTTTAAACTTGTTTCACTGTCTGGAATTAGGCTTATCTCGTATGACTTGCCCTCAGTGTAGCGCACACTTTAAGGTTGTTCAAATCATTTTAGGTCAAATTCAGCTCTATTCCATCTCCTGGTATGATACTGTACCTTCTGAAATATGGTTTTGTGTTTGGGTTTGTGAATATTTGATTTTTAAAAGCTTGATTTATAATGTGAACACCTGGAACACTGGAAACATTCAAAATACTTGACTATAACCCCAACAAATAAAAAAGTGGTCAGTTAAAGTCTCAGCCATCAATCATCACACCCCACAAACCCAAATATTTATAATACAGATTTTATATCCATTTAAATTTACATGTATATGATATTGTCACAGTGTGGATGTAGGGGTGGAACAGGAAGTGAGGAACAGGGATGAAGGTAACTGCAGGTGATATTATTTACAAAAAAAGGACTAGACAGCGAGGCTAAACACTAGACAGAAATCAAGGGTACTAAACACTAAAAGGCTAGGATGCTAAACACTAAACACCAAAGCTAAACATTAAACACTGAGCATGAATGCTAAACACAGAACATGAATGGACAATAAAACACTGAGCATGGACACTAAACACAGGGCAAGGATGCTAAGCACTAGGCAAGGAAGGCTAAAGGCTAGGCAAGGAAGGCTAAAGGCTAGGCAAGGAAGGCTAAAGGCTAAACACTGAACAAGAACTAAACACAGCAAAGAAACTAAGCATGGACATAGGACAATACAAAGAACCAAATACTGAACCACAAAGCCTGGCCAGACTACTGACTTCTAACACATATAAATCCACAATAACCCACAACCAGAAACCACATACATGGACTATAAGAAGACAACTCAAACAAGGAACACCTGGAAGCTAATTAAAACACGTGACATTAGAAACACATGGGAAGGGTATCACATGACCAGGGAACAAGCAGGAAGACGACAAGACAGGGGGAACAACCAGGACCCAAGAACAGAACACTGAACCAAACACATGTTACAGGTATAAATATTAACATGGGGATCTTGAGTTTACCAACCCATGAACTGTGAAACAACCCAGTCACCAAGTTAGTTTACTGTTGGCTTTCTAAAAGTATACTGCTGCATCCTAACTAAAATGCAGACTTTAGAATTGTCCTGCCCGCTCGTCTTAGTCTCTCCAATCACAGCGCTGGTCCAGTGTTTATGTGAGAGACCAAACGAACACAAAGAGCAGGAAGAAATAAGAGCACTGAGTATTCCTGAGGAATTGAGAACGAAAAATAAAGAGAACTGAGCAAAAACTGCAAAAATCTAGAGTATCTACTCTTCACTCCTGGGTCCTTGTGCTAAACGGAGCTGTGGCTCATTCTCGTTTAAAAGTATAGGCGCTGAAGCCGGCCACTCTGAACAGGGCTTTTTAGACAGGGGAGAATACTGCTGTGAGGTTTTTTGATGGTAAAATGTTAAACAGATGTTTTATTAAGACCAGACCACACCAGAACAGTGGAACATTCAGTGATGTTGAGGTCTGGGCTCTGGGATGCCCATTCCATTGTTCTGACTGCTGAACCTAATTTGTTTATTTAAAAATGTTAGTCCTTTGTATCTATTTCCTTTCTCAGTCAGATGTTCACAGCTCCGTGTCCTTGCAGACCCACAGAGTTATGATGTGCATGGTTTTCCCATTCCTCTCAATGATAAAAGTTTAAGTACTGTTTGTCTTAATGGGGACAGGTCTTTTTATACATTTTGGAGACTCTGGTTTTACTTATTTTCTGTTGATTTTCCTATCCCGTTACGAGAAGATTATCATCTCTAATCTCTCCAGAAGTGTCACCTGAAACTGAATACATTTTACGTAATGAGCAGTTTGACTAGAAATGTAATAAGTATAGTACAGTTATATATGAAACACTACATAATAACATATATGTAGTTAATAGACCTGTAATGTATGTTGGACATAGATATGACCCCATGCCCTGTGTGAGTTGAAGGACGTGTGTGTGTTGAAGGGCTGGGATGGAGAACTATGACACATCTCTTACATATCTCCCCATTGATGTCTCCTTTAGAACAATAGTGTAGTAAATCTGCTGATTCTGCGGTTTGGCCCGAAAGTCTCTTATCAGCTAATTTCATTCTGCAGGCCGTTTGTTCTCTCTCTCTCTCTCTCTCTCTCTCTCTCTCTCTCTCTCTCTCTCTCTCTCTCTCTTTTTTTTTTTCTACCCACTTTGCATACACTGAATTTCCTGCTAGGAAAATGCTATTATAAAAATTGAAGTGAATTCCAATCTTCCAGAGCATATTGGTTACAGATAGAGTTTTCTTATGGCATGTGTGTGTGTGTGTGTTTGTGTGTGCGTGCGCATGTGGTCCAAGGGACGATAGACAGTTTCCTCTCATCAAGGCCAAAGGTTGCCAAGCAACCTCACTTGTGCTTTAGGACTGTTTAGCAAGGTAAGCTGTTGGGAGGCCGTGTGTGTGTGTGTGTGTGTGTGTGTGTACAACAAGGAATATATTACATTTTGGAGACCAAAACCTATTTACACACTCAAACTGTGCCCTAGAAATAATTGGATTCCAAGGTGAAGTCATGGTTTAAGGTTAGCATGTAGTACTTATACATAAAGTAAGGAAAATGAATGGAATTCTATGTGATTACCTTAAAATGTGTGGATACAAATGTGTGTGGTGTGTGTGTTTGTGCTGGTCAGTGTATGCAAGTGATTTTGCAACTTTCGCCGCCAGGTTGTTGTACCTAAATGCAGCTGTGCCAAGTCTAATAAGACTGACCTTTTAAAACACATTTTTTAAAATAATATTCTCCTCATAGATAATGTATGGGAGTCTTACAGGAAGGCTGCGTGGGATTGCTCGATATAATTTGAAAATAATTTAGTTTTACATCAATAAATATTTGATTTCTGTTTGTTATTGTTCAACTCCAAATACCAAAGAAGCTTTAAATGAACCCCCAGAATTCCTTCCATTTTGAAAAAGGTTTAGCTTCCTGCTCAATAACCAAACTGTAATGTTTCAAATAAATGTAATGTTTAAAAGGGTTTACCTTGGCATTAAGTACATTTTTACTCATAAAAATGAAATACATTGTAGGAAATGTATTGGAAACGTAGATCTGCACCAGTGTTGTGTCTGAATCTAAATATTAGCTCCAATATCAGCTTCAGTTTGTATGGAAATCTTTCAGCAGATTCAATAAATAACCTGTTTTATGTGGACATAAAACACCTGGGGACTTGCCAAAATGTCCCCATACACCTTCCCACAACATCAGAAATTATGATTCATCATGGCTACACACACACACACACACACATACATTTTTATTATTACTGTTACGTCACCAGGGGTGGGGAAATGAGACATAGTCGTACTGCCTTTTTATGCTCTTTATTTATGCCCTAATAAGGGCGTAGTGAAGAAGACCAAGTGTTCCAAGCAGTATTTGGGCTTGGTGTATGGCAGGACTTGCAGAGCCCTTATCCACTCTCATGGTGATTACTGCTCTGTCCACCACAATAGCCAATACCCCAAGCTCATCACACACCAGAAACATCCCCCAACCTTGTACACACAGTGCCCAAACATGGGCATAATCCCAAAAATAACCCTCAGAAACCAGGAACAAGGGGAACTGAACTGCAGTGCATGCTGGGATATTTACCCGAGTCCCCAGCCTTGCACAGAGTCTGACGTATGTTACATCATTATTATTATTCTGCACCTATATTGTGAATAAGTCCTTGATTACCCAAAATGAATGTATTAGTCAATAATATGATACATTCATTCATTCATTTCTTCATTTATACAATTTCTGTAATTGCTTTGTTCAGTTCAGGGTCATGGTGGGTCTGGAGCCCACCTGGAATCAATGGACACTGTTGAATGGCCAAACTACTCGCACCTGGCGGACACCCATACAGACAGGGGGAAAACACAGCACACTCGTCACAGCCAGCCGAGGCAGGTTTTTGAACCCACAATCCCAGGATCTGGGAGCTGTGTAAAAGTGACACTACCTGTAGCACCACCATGTTGCCAATGACTTAAAAAGTCATAGCATGGCCTACAGCTGTTTTATTTTCATTGAATATATTTTATCTATTACACAATGTAAATAAAAGTACAGTGCTATACCACTGATTCATTAACATTTAGGGTGAATCCCATTTCACCCCGTAGCCCTACAACTTAGCCCGGCCTCTCTGTTTTGGCTTGGCGTAGGGTGTCTCAATTCCAGTCGGGAAATAGGGTTATGGATGAGAAGGGGGTTTATATTGAAAATAGGGGCACGTGCAGATGAAGGACTACAAATGCCTTGTCAATCAGTAGCAAGACTCCACGCAAGTGACCAAATAAAGCCATAAATGTCAGTATTTTCTTTTAAATCTCGGGTATTTATTGTGTTATCTTTGTTTAAAGTAGTTTCAATGCATTATGTCCCTGATAAATATCGATATCGCAAGGCTGATTTTCTCGGAAATTCCAGTTTCACCTTAAATGCTGAAGAAATTCACTCTAGCACCAGCCACACCATTTAAGGTGGAACTGTTAGTCTCTAACAACAACAACAACAACAAAACACAATAAGCATCTGAATTCAGCTTCTTATCACTTATTATTATTAGGAGTGATAATATATGAATGTGGAACACTTTTGAAGGCATGGTGTCCTAAATATACCACTGAAGCACTGTTCTTTTTTGTGCTCTGACGACATATCAGGCTCTCGAACGGTCATCCCATTTCATCCCATTCAACCACTACATCTTATAACTCAGTTCCAAAGGGAAAGGTAACTCTCGAACAAAACGAGCGATATGAAGACTTGCACACGACCAAGCAAGGAAAAAGAACTAGCTTCAGCATTAAATATTTAGTGCCAATACACTTTACACAGCATAGTAGTTTTTTTTATTGTGAGGTTTAAGCATGCTCCCCTATTGATTAGGGCTTCAGGAGCTGAACAGAAGGCCTGCAATACGTTGAGAGTAGAATCAACCTATCCCAAGTACTAGTGAGAAAATACTACACTGTAGGAAGCTCTTGATAAGTCACTGACTGACAATATGATCACCATGGTAGAAATGGAAAACAGCAGCAAAATTTTTTTTATCCAAATAGACTTCTATTTTTTGTATAAAACTAATATAGGCCAATGTAGTGTTTAGAGCCATTTTTATTCATATATCATACTATTCCTGTCTGAGCTGTGAACTGAACCCTTAAAACGAACATATTTCACATTCATTTGAGGGTCTGGAGCCTACCAACCTCCAGACACAACAAGATGGTGGACAAAATTGACACAAGAGCGGTGAAGTGAGAGAACTCGGCATAACATGAAAACGAGTGACACTGCTGCTTATTCGAGGCTTTGGTGAGACGTGTGGCTCATTATCATTTAAAGGAACAGGCGCTGAAATCGGCCGTTCTGAACAGTGCTGTTTAGACAGCTGCTGTGATGTTTGAACCTTGTGGTATTTTGGCCAAAGCAGGTCACAGACGTTTCGTTAAGAACCCAGAATACCACCCGATTAAGAGTGTAAATATACCATTCAGCCAGAATCTGCAGCAGCCAAACTTGCAGGCCGAAGAAGGCTGCACATAGGAATGGTGAAGCAGTGTGGGATTATGGAGTGTGTTCTGCCTGCGGAGAGAAGAACACACAGCAGCTGTCATTGAAGCTGTGAATGGACATTATGTAAGCCAGGTTTTTAAGGGTTTTTTTTTCCCCGTCTGAGCGGTTTTGTTGGTGGGAGAGCTTTAGGGATTATCTTGAAAATGTTTCTAATTGTTTTTGCCCATGTGTTGGGGTGGAGGTTTATTGTTAATGGGGATATAGCTTTGCACACACATCGTAGCAAGCTGGAATGTGAAATAGATCAGAAAAAAAAAGGCTACTTTTACAGTCATGTGCAAACAATTGGCTACCCCTTGTCCAATGATATGTTTAGCTGATTATCAACGATATACATGTGATGCTAATACCAAATCCCCACACATCTGCATATGTTTCTCTACAATGTACATTGTTAGCCCCCTTTCAGCCAGTTGGACCTGTTGACAGGGTACGTTTTGGGTGTTGTTAGTGTGTGCTGCGGTGGTATGAGTGGATCAGACACACTGTGTCCATTCACTTTCCACTCTGTTAGACACACCCCACCTCATTGTTCCATCTTGATGTAAAGTCAGAGACAGTAGCTCATCTGTCGCTGCACAGTGTGTGTTGGTCGTCCTCTGGCCCTTCATCAGTGACACAGGATGCTGTCGGCTGGGTGTTTTTGGTCGGTGGGCTATTCTTAGTTCAGCGGTGACACTGAATGCTTTAAAACTCTAGCAGCAACTGCTGTGTCTGATCCACTCGCACCAGCACAACTTACACTAACACATTCAGTGTCACTCTGGTGGGGGGGTCTTGACCATTTAAGAACAGGGTGATTCACTGAAGGCTGTACCTTTGTAGAACTACAAATGGAAGCTGGAAATGGAGGTGATAAAATGGACAATGTTTAAAAAAGTAAAGTTGTATGTTCAGTTTCAACCAATTCAAACGTCCTCAAGGATTCAAGAATATTGCATTTGCTTAATGTTACCTCTGTCTCTTTCATTTTCTTCCTTTTCTGCCATTTTGCATACAGCAAATACTACAGTGCTGTGGAATACCATTATAGAAACTGAAAATGGTGGGTCTCTCTATCTATCTCTCTCTCTCTCTCTCTCACACACACACACACACACACACACAATTTTGCATGGTTCTTTTGTTTTGCATAAATATTGGGTAGAAAATGACTTCAAACTAGTCGTGTTTGGCTGATTTGTCCATAGAATAATTTAGAGTCAGAAAGAGAGAATATGTATACTGTATATTACAGACAAACCAAAGTCACTGTTTTTTCCATTCATACAACTAAAATATATATATATATATTTCTGTTTGCCTCTTTACACATGCACAAAGTCTGAGCCACAGCTAGGATCGTTTTTTTTTTTTTTTTTTTTTTTTTTTTTATGAAAGTGATCTGAAGTGATCAGACGGCCAAAAAAGTAGAATATGCCAAAAAGTACATCTGAAAATCATTTATTCGCCTTCTATAACTACTACATCTTGATCAGAGGTTGTGATGAGTTTGAAGGACACATCTTGAATGGGCTTCCACCAAAAAAAATTAAACCTGCAGCTGCATTGATACAAATTACTGACAATAATTTAAATTTAATTGTGTCTAATATTTCTCGATGCGTAATTGTTGTATGTATAATATAAGATTGGTTCACTATTTGGCAGAGAGGTTTGCTTTGCATTGTACGTTATATTCCTACAAGGAGCAAAGCCGTCTGCAAATATAGTAGAATAATATCACTTTATGGCATTGATCTTCCAACAAAATTACATAAACGTATTTATGCTCATTTCTGCACAGAGCTGAGCACTGCTTTCACACTCACAGAGTGGGAAAGAGGCTATTCCTCCAGAGAAACCATATAAAAGCTCACATTGTGATTATGTCATTGTTGTGGTTGTTATGGTAACTTACCCCAGGGCACACAACTAATGAAGACATACAGTACAGCCTAGACCCAGACCCACACACACACACACACACACACATATATGTGTTATGCAAATGCACAGGTATGCATAATTTTTTTATGTGCCCATGAGGTACCATCTTTTCCTCACAAGGGTGGAATTCCATTTGCGCCATCTGTGGATGGCACGCTAAGTCTGTGGAATGTGAGAATGTGTTCGGGTTGGTGGTGGGACTGGAAGTTTTTTTTTCCGGCAGCAGGATACAGCATCATTTCAGGGATTAAGAATCATCTCCGGAGAATGCTCTGCCAGGCCCGAGGCTTCAGAGATACTGCGTGATTCAGGTAAACACTGTGCTTCTTCACATACTCGGCCTGCCCTGGTCATCGCGGTCAAGATTACTGTGGTTGCTATGTGACATCATTAGCTTCCATATCAAGAAACAGAATAAGCCACATCCCCTGGGCAAACTGCAATATTCCTACACTGCCTCCTCTTTTCAAATCTGACATATTCATGTAAACGCAAGCGAGGAAATCTGTGTCTTCTGAAACGTTATTGTTGTGGGCCGCTCACTCCTTTTAAAAAAAATCAATATCGTATACTAAGTACAAAAATCAATACACTATGAAGGCAGCACACTCAGAAAATATATTGCAGTCATGACTTCCCATTTCATCTAAGCTGGAATGTGTCACTATATTTATGATAGGGCAGTGCATACTTTATACATATATTTATGAATCATAAAATTCATATAAAACATATTTTTTAAATAGTTTTTTCTCGCAATATGAAATAAAGTGACATATATGTGTCCTGTATTATATAACGTTGTACGAATCATCTGTGCACCTGTCAAATTATATGTTTGCTGACTTTAACAAAATAGCAAAATAATATTCTATATCATTACAATTATGCCATGTTCGATTTATTTATGTTTGTTCTAGCAGGCACTAAGTCTGACTAAGTATAAGAGAAAAAGCACTCTTTGTTGTGTAGTTCCTAACTGATTATGTGAGAAATAGCACCCCTTGTGGTGCAAATCTTATCCTTGGGTGAATGAGTATGTATGTATGTATGTGAGTGAGTGAATGAGTTACAGTCAGTTGCAAGTCAGTTCCATGAAGTGATTCACATATAAATATTTCCCACATAAGGAAATCTGAGTGGTGAATTTACAAGCAATATCTGAAAATTGCAAGCAATAATGTATCCAACAGTATGTGTGAGTTTTGGTTTAGAATGTTTAAAGATGGCGAGTTTGATTTTATCAATCATGTAGTGTATTAATACAAATTTTGTGTATTTTAACAATTGACATTTTTATTACTACGCAACAGTTACTATAAAATGACAAAAGAGCCGGAGAATTCATTCTGAGTTACAATTACATGTTGCACAAAAATGATTTAAAACTAATATGTACACCTGATATATTCCATAACACACTATAAATGTGAAAGCTGACAGCTGTTGCATTATATACTCCAGTGTACATTTCTAAAGAATGACTCTGAATGTGAAGTGATTCAGTAAAGGAAAATGGATTTTGAAGGACGACTCAGAGATGTTTTTTTTCATCAAGTGTCCTCTGTGAAAGCATTTTTAGAGGATGAACGTGGCTAGCTGGCTAAATTAGCAAGCTAGCTTATTTGCTATAACTTCTCTGCTACAACAGTAGAAGCTCAAATTTCATATTTATTCATTTATTCATGAATAAATAAATAATACGAAAATTTTATTTTTGCTTTTTATTTATTGATTTAGGGGCGGCACAGTGGTGCAGCAGGTAGCGTCGCAGTCACACAGATCCAGGGACCTGGAGGTTGTGGGTTAGATTCCTGCTCCGGGTGACTGTCTGTGAGGAGTGTGGTGTGTTCTCCCTGTGTCTGCGTCGGTTTCCTCCGGGTGCTCCGGTTTCCTCCCACAGTCCAAAAACACACGCTGGTAGGTGGATTGGCGACTCAAAAGTGTCCGTAGGTGTGAGTGTGTGAGTGAATGTGTGTTTGTGTCTGTGTTGCCCTGTGAAGGACTGGCGTCCCCTCCAGGGTGTATTCCCGCCTTGCGCCCGATGATTCCAGGTAGGCTCTGGACCCCCCGCGACCCTGAATTGGATAAGCGGTTACAGATAATGAATGAATGAATGAATATATAAAAGAATATGTTCATGAATATTGCTTACTTTATGGCCCTGTGATTTGAATCCATAAATCTTTTTGAACTCTTCCATAGTTATAACCTGAAAATGAGGGTTTTCTTTTTTTTAATCTGAGCACTGATGTTAAAGCAGATGTTAATGACATTGAGACCTGCTTGCCTCTTCAAAGGTGAAGTAGCATTAATATCTCAAATCATATTTCAACTGTGCACAATCTACTTCATGCTGAGGAAAATCGCGTGGCCTGGCTGGCCTTGATCATATCAGATGCTGTTCCTGAATCATAAAGAACAAACTACGTGTGGTAAATGTTATGTCCTCATGAATACATCTACTTGATGTAATTCATTCTAAAAGCAAAGATGGTTCAAAGCACAGTGAGATCAGATGGAAGTGTTTTGTGATAATATATCCACCATAAATCCAATAATTCAATAAAAAATTAAGACAAATGCTTCATTATGCTTCCTACTTAATATATGATGTCCCAACTTTGTTTCTTTATTTTTACACTGGTGAGCGCAGACTTGTTCATGTCTATCACTGTATGACACATTTATATGCTTAAAAAATGGACCACAAATCAGCTGTTGATGCCATGTTCAATTAAAAACCATAAATCAAAATCATCCTCTGAGCAGGAAAAATTTAAAAAAAACTTCCCAACTTGGAATTGCTAATAGAAATTTCAAGAAAGCATCATTATTTCCTGATTTTTCATGTCTCATATCAACAAATGCTTCCATTATTAAATCCATTCCCATTCCCAGCTCCAACATATACAAATTTTGAGATAAATGGTATCAGTTACTATGCTAACCTGAGGCATGCTAATAATGCTAACCAGGGGCAAGCTAACAGTGCTAACCTCAGGCATAGGTTTGGAAAACCATTTAGAAAACCTATGCCCCAGGTTAGCATTGTTAGCTTGTCTCGGGTTAGCATTGTCAGTGATACCAGCTAATAACAGAACATTATGCGATATTTTGTACATACAAACACCAAAAAAGTTTTTATACACTGTTGACAGCCATCTTGGATTCTGAATTTGGGGTTATTGTGCCTCTCCCGACTTTCCAAGTAGGAGATCTGACTTCCTATAAGTTTTCTACATGGAACTCAGAAATCCTGACATTCAAGTTCAAATGGAGCACAGCAAAAATGTCTAATTTGAAATAAGATTGATAACACAGTTTTAAAAAAAACTTTCCCATAAAGTTTAAGAAAGAAATAGATCATCATAAAAGTTACCCATATAAATAATGTTTTAAGTAAAATGAAATAATGTTTCCAATTTTTATAGAAAACTGTTAGAAATTATACAAAATATAGTAAGTAAAGGAAAAACAACATGACTGTTTAAACTACCACACACATACAACTTATACTACTAATGCTACCAAAACTAAATTTCATGGAAACCTTCTTATTTTCTATTTTGCAACTTGAATCTGTATTAAAAAGTCTATTTGATGTTAATTAACAATTCCGTTGTTTTTGAGGTGTTTATGTGAAGGACTGGTGCCCCCTCCAGGGTGTGTTCATGCCTCGCGTTCTGTGATCCCAGGTAGGCTCCAGACCCACCATGACCCTGAACTGGACAAGAGGTTTCAGACAATGAATGAATTCAAGAGGGTAGTGAGTACTCCCTAGTACCCCTCAAAAAACTGTTCAACATTATGGGACACTGTCAAATTAGTCTTTTATTTGTACACTGTATTTTACCATTTATCTTTAGATGTGTAGTAAATTTACCCATTGAATAAGTCACCTTAGCCTTCATCAAAACAATTGCCCTCCTGACATATTTGGCAGGAGTCGAGTATATTTTCAAATACTTTTATTTACAATAATTCTGCAGCTGAACTTAGAATTCATATAAAATGTTTGACTGAGTGCGTTTTATTTGTATATTGTGTCTTTCATGCATTTAACTTTAATTGTAAGACTCTTTTGTGTTATATAAGGCTTCTCCTTTGCCTGAATAGTCTCACATTTCTTTCTCAGAGTTGTATGTTTCAGCTGTTGAAGACAGGGAGGAGCAACTTCTCTCTTTTTAAGGGACTGCAGAAGATGCCTTTGTCAGCACTTGGGAAAAAAGGCTTAGTATCAGGTAGGCATAAAATCTGTACATTTGAACAGAACAGAGATGCAATACAAAATGGAGGATTAATCTCCTCTACCCTTAGGGACTCTTGCCTTCATGGAGGCTGCTGTTCAAAAGGCCTTTTATCCAAACACTTAGGAGGTTTCCAGTGAAGGATAGTGCTTTGTGTGATGGGCACAGATGAGTAGAGGAATGTGAACCTGGCAAAAATACATTTTACGCCAATGAAATAATGCATCAGTAGAGTAAAGTTAGCCTGACAACACCTTCCAAAAGACCTTAAGTAATGACTTATGAAACTGCAGTAAAAGTCTTAGCATGTTTCAGTGTGTGAAAGTACCATTGATGTTGAGTATATATTGAGGTTTTTATAGAGATGTATGCTTCCGTTTTGGGCATAGATACCGCACACTTGATGTCCGTTTTGCCTAAAAACAAGCTAAATCGTGGACTCGTCTAACTACAGCATATATTTATATTCTCTTTCAGACCTGATATAAGCTTAGGTCCAGAGAACATGGTGGTGTTTGTGCATGAATTTGCTGTATGGCTGTCTCCTGTGTAACAGAGTTTCTTAATGCCTCAGCAAGCTGTGTTAACGGTCAAATATTTCCTGATGACTTTTCCTGGGAAGTCCATGGTTATTTCAGCAAGAAAATGCCGGTCCTCATTTTGTACATGCTACAAGGGCAGGACTTGACTGACGTCTCCTTTGGTGTCTCCAGTTCATTCATTAATTCATTTATTGTGGGTCTGGAGCCTACCCAGAATGTGCCTCCAGTTGAGCAGCTAAAATCTTGTATTGAGGAAGAATGAACAAAAATGTAACTCACAACATTTAAAACAGTGTATCCTCACTTCACAGAGAGATTTAAAAATGTTATATCTTTGTACCAACATGGAATTTATTTCTTTGCTAACTTCTCAGTTAAGTAAAGGTTCTAGGGAATTAACAAATCACAGATTGTTGTTTTTAATGATTTTAACAATGTCCCAACATTTATTTTCAGCATCCACCTTATGCTTTTATTACAGTGTCATTTCTGTTCAGAGCCTTTCACTCTATTCTGAGACTTCTATTTCATGAAGAAATCATCCGGTAGCTGGTTGCATTTTCTGTTTCTTGCAATCTAAGTAATCCCATAGACAGTCAGTGATTTTGAGGTCTGGGCTGTGGGCCAGTCAGTCCATTGTTCTAGAAACCCAAGCAGCTTCTTTGTTAGATTTTTTTAGATTTGCTACTTTTGTCTCTGTTTTCCTTTCTTGACTGCAAAGATGATTCTGAAATATGAGTAAATGTTTTTAATCTGATGGGAACCCTTTTGGTTGTTCTGATAAATATTACATGATCTTAGGTGTTTATTTTGCTCAAATCTTTTAATAATTTTATTGTGAACTGCTGTTTTTGGAAAATCCTGTGTTTAATCATTATTTTTCGTTGACGTTCCGCTCAATCATATAAAATGATCATCTTATATGTGATATCTTCTGGATTACCTCCCCGGAAGATAATATATCATATTTAACATTCTGACTCGAACGTAAATAAATGAAAGGTGGTTTCTAAGTAGTTGTTATCCACCTCTGTTATCCACCTCAACTGTTCCTGCACTTTATATATTCTCTGTCACAATCAATAATGTTTTCCATGTTTTTACTCACTGTCCCAGGATGGTTCTCCCTGCTTTAAACCCCTTGGATGTGTTCACACTTGGTTGCCGTTATTTAATTATTTCTTTCTGCTTTGTTCATTTTTGGCTGCAGGTATTCCCAGAAAGTGGACTAAATGTGTTTTGGCAAATGTTTCAGTGGGCTAAGCAAAATTAGCCGCTTGGAAAAGCTTCAGGAACACTCTGAGCTTATTTGAAGCTTTGGTTTGACTCAAGTGTTTGACTATGAATTGCCTTTCATCCAACTACAAATAAAAGATATTTTGTTGTTGCTATTGTTTTTGCATTAATGTAGTGAGTGTAATCAGTATAGAATGTTATCTTGTATATATGAGTGATACAAGCAAACTGCTGCTTTAATGCTGTACATTTTCTACTAGGACTTAACATATTCTGTGTTGCATTTTTGGTTACATTTACACAAAGGATTTTGAAGACTCTCTCTCTTTCCTCTCTTTATCTCTTTCTCTCTGTTTAATTAGTTTTATTTTGGCTTGACTGCTTTACATGCACTATTGACAGTGTAATTACAAGATCACACGCAGTGCAGCAGAACTTATTATGATAATGAAAGCTGCAGAATTCTAAATATTGTTGTAGTTGGAAGAAAATCTTGCATTGTGATATGTTTGGATTTTTGCAAAGTAACAATAACAGCCTTTCTTTACATTGTTTCAAAATGTCACTTTAAATATGTTTGTTTTTAGTTATCAGAAATGAAAAGAAAATATTTATAAATGACCAGCTTTAATTTATTAATATACATTTTTAAAATTGATACCTGCAACATGCACTAAAATGTTTGGGAAAGAGTCATATTATTAACTTTGTTACATCATGTTACCCGTTAATTATATTTTTTAATAATTTGGGAACTGAGGATACAAATTGTTGCAGATATAAAAGTGGACATTTTGAATAATTCTTCTTTGATAAAATACTACAGCTACTCTGATATGTACTAAAGATAGACCAGTCAAGCACAAAAACTTTATCAGCCTGTTCCAAAACCTAGTGAGCTGTCTACATAGAGAACATTTTATGTCTTAGTATGCACACTCCAACTTAACACTTCTTATATACCTTAAATGTACTGCCTACTGAGATACCTTAATCTTCTCGTATTTTAAGGCAGCCTTGAATTCCTCAGCTGCTAAGACAATCTCATTAAGCACAACTTTATTTCATTCACCAGTACAATTCATTTTCCAGTACAGAAATGATTAAAAATAAAAACAGGAAGAGGAGAACCCATTGTGCTGAAATTCAGAGGTGATGCTAGCAACCGAGGTACGTAAACACCAGTCACGTGCAATGGGCGGGAACAAGCTGTGATGCAGTCGCTCTGAAACTAGAGTGTCTCAATATATAAATAAACCTTGTTTCCATTAAGTCATGCTGTTGTAGCATGTGCTGACTTCCCAGGAAAAGATGTCACCTGGCTTAAGTCTCACTAAATACCTTCACACATGCAGGTCATTAGTTGTATGGCAGCTCATGCAGCCCCGTACCATGACAGATGTTGACTTTTGTAGCTATTGCTGATAATATTTGGACGGTTGCTTTCATCTTTTACACAGAGAACTTAAAGACAGTTTTTCCTGAAAGCAACTGTCTTTTGCACAGTAAATTCACCAGGGTTAAATTAGTGTTGATTAAACACTGATGAATTCACTGTGTGGACAATCTGAAATGAGCTCAGGCCTAGAGATCTCAGAAATATTGCTGAATATAATTGATTTGTCCTTCTCCTTGCATTATAGATTTTCAGGTTGCATGCCTGCAGGCAAACTGTGTTAAGTGACAACAGTTTCCGAAATATTCCTGAGCCCATCTGGTTATATTTATCACAGTAGCCTGATGTTTTATGATCAGGTCATGCTCATTCAGCAGTGCAGTCCCACCTTGCCTTACACAGACTGAGATTTTTCTGTATTTCTTTTCATCTTTCTTAATATTATGTAAGGTATTAATCTTGCACTGAGAACATTTTGAGAGCTAAATGGGCAAAAAGATGTGAGCAGTGACTCACCTTTGCTAAGTATGAACCTTTTGTGGATGCTCCTCTATACATTTTACTTACCTAATTGTGTAGTACATGTAGTTTAATGGTTGTTTTGTTTGCTGTATTGTTTAATGACTAGGTCTCAAAGACATATCTGGATATGTTTAAAAACAGATACTTTCCTCCCTCCATTTTTGAAAATACCAAAACATTTGTATTATCATTCCAGTCCAGTAGTGGGCCATAGTTCCTCTAAAAGAGAGACATTAAACCACCAAGCATGAGCGAGCTCCCAAATAACTCCATACTCCCTATGTACTACACAATGCAAATCATGAAATTATTGAATCTAGATCTTAATAGTGCATAATATTTGTGGGAATTTGTGGGTATATGGGCGACACGGTGGAGCAGCAGGTATTGCTGCAGTCACACAGCTCTAGGGACCTGGAGATTCCCACTCCAGGTGACTGTCTGTGAGGAGTGTGGTGTGTTCTCCCTGTGTCCACGTGGGTTTCCTCCAGGTGACTGTCTGTGAGGGGTGTGGTGTGTTCTCCCTGTGTCCGCGTGGGTTTCCTCCAGGTGACTGTCTGTGAGGGGTGTGGTGTGTTCTCCCTGTGTCCGCGTGGGTTTCCTCCGGGTGACTGTCTGTGAGGAGTGTGGTGTGTTCTCCCTGTGTCCGCGTGGGTTTCCTCCGGGTGACTGTCTGTGAGGGGTGTGGTGTGTTCTCCCTGTGTCCGCGTGGGTTTCCTCCGGGTGATTGTCTGTGAGGGGTGTGGTGTGTTCTCCCTGTGTCCGCGTGGGTTTCCTCTAGGTGCTCCGGTTTCCTCCCACAGTCCAAAAATGATCAGGCGACTCAAAAGTGTCTGTAGGTGTGAGTGAATGTTTGAGTGAATGTGTGTGTGTGTGTGTGTGTGTGTTGCCCTGTGAAGGACTGGCGCCCCCTCCAGGGTGTATTCCTGCCTGGTGCCCAATGATTCCAGGTAGGCTCTGGACCCACCGCGACCCTGAACTGGATAAGGGTTACAGATAATGAATAAATGAATGAATGTGGGAATATGTATATGGACGGGAGGAAAACTATTTTATCTAAACAAAAATCTGGGTTGTGAAGGGTATCTGTTGTGAAGGGTATCCTGAAGGGTCCCCATGATTCCCCTTAGATTATATATATATATATATATATATGTAATTAAACAGAAACATGGGTATTTTTCTTCTCCCTATGTGTTATTAGCATTATAATTTGCTGCTAAGGGGCACTAGGTGAGATTCAAGGTATGTGATATTTGATATAGTATATGTGATATAGTAGGAAATACAATAACGACATTGTGCAGCAACAAGGAAGACAAACTTGATGGCTGCTGCTTGGTGGCTAGCAGCCTGCTACTGCTGCCGCTAATGTTGACTGAGGGAGCTTTTTAATCATTGCTGCTGTTTGGCAGCTGGTGGTCTTTTATCACTGCTGCTAGCTGCTGCTAATTTTGACAGAGAAAATTATTCTAATGCCTGCTGCTCACAGCTAGCAGCCTGTTATCACTGCTGCTGATATCGACAGAGGAAGCCTGGTATCGTCATTGCTGCTTGTCAGCTAGCACCCAATTGTCACTGCTGCTAATATAGGCAGAGGGAGCCTGTTGCGACTACTTGGTGGCTAGTATCTCATATGCTCGTATCTACAATTAAAGGAGTGACTATCAATTAAAAGAGTGTGTTTTACCTCATAGTTTTGCTCTGCTGACTAAGTGGCTACCTGCTCTCAGCATTGCATTAATAGTGTCTTTGTTCTTTGTATTATTTTTCTAGGCACTTTGGATTGTTAAAATTTGCTATATTAATGTCATTTTTTAGTAGTAGTGGCATTATTAACAGAACAAATTTTAAGGTTTTTTCAAATCCAGCTGTTGAGTCTGAAGTTGCCAGAAGTGCTTAATTAGAGCTTACAAGTACCATTGCTTCTCTTTCAAGTAATCGATAAAGGCAGTAAATCACTTATTACCAGAATCGATGTCCAATGCTAAAAATTGAGCTAATCCGGCTAAAGTTAACAGGTGCTACCACTCGCCCTCGTTCATTTGTAATTCTCAAAACCGGATTATAACACTGTCCTTAACAAAGCTTGGGTTTCACCTTCACAAAATGTACCTTCAGTCATTTAATCCACATAGCCACTGGCGAAAAGCATGTATTACCAAAATCAATGTCTAACGCGAGAAAGTAAGCTAATCCGGCTAAAGTTAGCAGCTGCAAACCCTGGCTCACTGCTCAGTAACTCTCAAAATTTGATTATAACACTTCCGTCAACAAAACTATCACTAACTAGTGATACCGCAACACATGAAAAAAAGGGCAACAAATACTTACTGTTCCACCTTGTGTCCTCATGTCTGTTTCAGCTCACTCTACTGTGTAAATTCAGTTCAGTATTAACACTTGTACTGCCGCTCATTCTCACTCTTTTTTCCTCCTCCTTGCTCTATCAATACAGAGCTAGATTTTTCTTGTAGCTAAGCAACCATCCACCTGTGAGCTATGTGCCCTTAAGCGTTACCCATATCTCGCGAGAGTCCTCCACCCCATGATTCAGAAGTTGCTTAGTGCAGTAAACCATCAGAGGACCCGGTGTAGCTGCAACAGGGGCTCTGTTCTCCCTTTAACACCTCAGTGGAATATTACAATCATTTAGAAGCTGTCATTTTAAGGTAGAAATAATACATAGTGTTCCTTTGAGTATTTGAATACTTTGTTTCATAAAAAACATTAGTATGATACATCTACTCATAATTGGGAAAGTTATAAACTTCTAAAACAGCACTGTCATCATGTTGTAGTAGAGTATCCACAAACTGTCCTCTTCTGATAAAACACTGAATCATACGCCATACACTGTATAATGCCAATTTTTTAAATTCAGCTCAGAGCAAAGTGACCAAATGAATTAAGGAGCATATTCATCTTTAAATTTTTGTTTATTTCAAGTATTATACACAGAGGATCTGAATATACAAATGATTTCAAAAGTACTTCTCCTCACCCAGAGCAAAATATACAGCCTGCTTTGCTGAGTACAGTTTTAGCTTTGAGCATGGATCCAAAGGCCAGAAAATAATAACAGGTTTTGCTTTGCAATTTACAGACAACCATTGAAAGAGTACAGTGCTTTATACATAGTGTTTGCCTACATTTCTCATCATTAATTGTGTCCACTTTCATCTTCTTCACATGTAGCAATCCTCTCCATCTCCAACACTTATTCAGTCTTGTTGTATTAAATTAAATAGCCTATCATGTAGGTTTGGGCTTCATGGTGTAATATTTTAGCCACAGTACAGGGATACCTTGGAGATGGGTCCTTAAAGGAGCACTAGGTAGTAGTTTTACCATAATATTACAGCTTTAAAATAATTGTAATGTGTCACAGACCTGTAATAAATAGAATATAGTCTGTGTCATTGCTCCTCTGGGCTCAGCACTGAGGAAACTGGGGTATGTTACATTCAGAAGAGGGTAGGTCCACCGCTCCCCCACTCCCACACACTAATGTTGTGAAACAGAATTACACTAGAGGGAGCCTTAGAGAAATAAAACAAATAAATAATTATTTATAAACATCCTTTAAAATAACTGGTTTAAGATGATATTCTTCATATTTTACAGTTAATTTGTACAAGTGAGAAAAATCATATAAATTCGCCTATTGCACCTTTAACAAGTGAAATACACCATGTTGTCTGATCTAAACTAGCTTGTTTGTGCAATCCCTCGAGTTAAAACATATTGGAGTAGGTCTTGCAGCCAGCAATAACTGCAGTGTGTGGAGGCCATGTGTAATTTGTCATATTCTTTTAATAGGATGATATCTGGTATTCTCTCTCTCTCCGAGTTCTTCTCTAAATTGCTGAACATTTTTTTCCCTTAAAGCCTGTTTTCAAAACTCTTCTTACTCAGCCTTTAAATAAACGTCTTTCTATAGTCTCTTCCTCACTCTCTCTCCCTCTTTTTTCTCTCTATCACACACACACACACACACACACACACACACACCCGCCTATACTCTTTCTTTAGGGAATCCCTGTCCTCTCTCTCTCTCGCTCCGTGTTTCTGTCTCACAGCAGATGAGAGCACCACGGGAGAGAGAGAGAGAGAGAGAGAGAATTCACTTGTTCTCCCTCTTTCTCTCCCCGTGTTCTGTCACAGAACACATCACGTGCTCCACGGAGCTCCAAACTTCTCTCTCTTTCTCTCCCCCTCTCTCTCTTTCAGTCTCCGCATGTCTCTTTCCCGCTTCCCCTGACACTCTCCCACTCTGTGTACATTTCCCTTACTGTCTCTCTCTCTCTCTCTCTCCCCCTCTGTGTACCTTTTGTATCTCTCTCTCTCTCTCTCTCTCTCTCTCTCTCTCTCTCTCTCTCTCTCTCTCTCTCTCTCACCCCCTCCCTTTCTCTCTCTCGCGCTCACTGCTCTCTTTCTCTCTCTCTCTCTCTCTCCGTTTTAACGGTTCTCTTCTAACGGACGGAGTTTTATCACCCGAAAAGCAGGCAGTAAATGTAAGTTTTATTCGCCGTTGGACCGCGGTTCCGTTGGAGAATGATTCGGTTTCGCCGCTGTGGGAACGGGCAGAGGGACTAATTTTTGTATTAAAAGATACATTTTTATTTAATTCACATTTGGTGTTGGATCGGAAGCCCGCCGCAGTTGAGGCGATGCTCCAGAAGCCGTTAAAGCGCAGGTAGGTTCATAACTCGGCACACCTTCATTAAACTTAACCAAACGACCACTCGCGGGTTGGACAGCCGTTAAATCTCAGGCACCCACATCTAAACTCCACAGAATGCGCTTAAATGAAGGTTTAGAGATGATAACGTTTTAAGGGTACGGTCTAGATCACTTTTTTTTTGGCGCCAAAGATATGATTTGGTATTTTCCCCCTCAGGTTAGCTTAGCATAGGTGTGCTTTATTTGAATATATCGAAATTTAACGAAAAATAAATGATGTGGGTGAAATTAACACTATTTTAAACCATTGTCTTGGTTTTCTGGAATTAAATGGTGTAGAGAGGGAGAATGATACACAAAAACAACACATTGAAGATGGGAACAAAGTAACCTTACATATTCTTTTGTCAGAAAAGTGCTTGGAAAAATAATATTAATAAAAAAAAGCCTTTCTCCTGGCTGCTGGGTCCCAGCAAAGATACCGGGTGGGAGAATGGCTTTTGTCCACAGGATGGTCACGCCTCAGGGTTTAAGACATTTCTGAGCATTTAAACTGAACGTATCTAAGGATTTAGTAGCTAATATATGTTCAACTGTCCAGTGAAAAGTCACAGTATGTTTCTTTGTCCACTGCAGGGGCCATATTTGTTTCCTTGTCCACTGAAGAGACAGATATTACCTGTCCACTCAAGAGTCTGAACATGTTTGTGTGGGAACTGAAAAGCCAAAAATGGTGGCTTGTCCTCTGAAGAACCAGATGTGTTCACTTGTTCACTGAAGAGCCCAATTACGTTCACTTGTTCACTGAAGAGCTAAACACGTTCACTCGTCAAGTGAAGAGACAGACTGTATTCTCTGAAGACTTGTCCACTGAATATCACTCATTCCTTCCAGGGAAGAGTCAGATATTATCGGCCCTCTCAGTAAGGGTTCGTTTGTTCACTGAAGAGCCAATGTATGTTAATTTGTCCACGGATGGTCCAGTATATGTGATGATCCCGTGTATGTTTATCAGTCCATCGAGGAGCCCAGACGTGTTTATCTGCCCACTATGGAACAATCATACCATAATCCGTCCACTAAAAAGCCAACATAGATTCACTCGTCCACTGCAGAGCCAAAATGTTCATCTGTCCACCGAAGAAGGTACATGTTGTACCTTAATGTACATTTGCAGCTCATCTGCATTTCAATAGAAGCCAGTGAGGATTTTCTTTATTTGTCTGAACACTTACTGCAGGCAAAAGCACTACACTTGCTTGGATACATATTTGAAAATAATTGTGAAGTTAATTGGTTTTTCAGGTCCGTTTAAGTTTTCTTCACAGTCTAACAGTCAGAAATAATAATTAAAAGAAATGGAGTATCCCCAAATGTCTGGTCTAACATCCGAAGATGTCTGAACAATTGGATATTTCTGTTTTAATGAGAAGAAATGTTGGGAAAGAAGCTCATTTCTTATATGTGGTCGTGTTGGGCCATTTGTGAGATATTCGGCATTCTATCAACATACTGAAAATGCATTTTGGCTGTCTGTATGTTTACCACAGTCTGTCAACATCTCCCCAACATTAATCTATAATAGAAATTGATAATGATCTGTCATGCTGTAGCTTTTGAGAAAGTCAGCCCTACTTAGTAGAGAGAGGTGTTTTAGATTGAAGATATTTTAAAGGTATTCAGCCTTAAATTGGATTTTAATTGGACAGAAACTGGACAGAGATGTATCGTTGAGTTCTGAGATGTGTATGATCTACCTTCTAGAATTAAATGGTAGGCTGGCCCATCGGAGAGTGCAGAGGGGAGAGAGGACAGTGTACATGCTGTAGAAAGTCTTATGTAGCTTTAGTGGATGTGACAGTTGTGGTGCGTGTGAGTGAGCGTCTTTGCCTCCCTCCGGCAGGGTCGCGGTTCTGCCCGTCTCTCTGTCATGAGCGCCGGCGAGGGAGTGCCGCCAGCCCCGCGGCCTCAGGGCGAGGCCGAGAAGGAGGACTCCAGCAGCAGGGGAGGAGGAGGAGGAGGAGGGACAGGAGGAACAGGGGGAGGAGGAGGAGGAGGAGGAGAGGTGGTGAGTGAGGAAGAAAACGCGGCGCTGCCGTACCCATCTCTCGCCCCGGTGGTGCTCTTCTGTCTGCAGCAGAGCACGCGACCTCGCAGCTGGTGCCTCACACTCGTGTGCAGTCCATATCCTTTCGTGAGCAGACGCCCCCTTTCTTTTTCTCTTTCAAAAATTCAGTGCGATTTATGGAGTGACCGTAGTCAGAGCAAAGACCCTTTTTCAACAATTGATTATCTCCTTTTTTTTCTGCATTTTCTCTTTTCATTTCTGTTCCTGTTCCTCCTCATCCCTTTCTCTTTGTTGGCCCCTACTTCTCCTTCTTTCTTTGATCTCGGCTTCTCTTTCTGTCTCTTCTTTTTTCTCTCCTTCTTTCCCCTCTTCTGTTCTTTTCCTCACTTCTTCAGGTTTTATTTTATTGTCTCTATTTCTTTTTTTCTTTCTCTTATTTCTATCTTTCTCAGTTTTTCTCTCTTGTCCTAATACAACCCCCCCCCTCCCAGTCCCTCCCCTCACTCTCTGGCCTCTTGCCTCACTGCAAATAATTATTTGCTTAACTTGCTATCTTTTAATTTCACTTGACAGCTTTCAGACACTGCTGTGTGGTTCTGTGAGAGCACCGCCAATTAAAACTAGCAACACAGACACATGAATATAGTGAAAAGGCCAAAATACACACTCGCCAAATCCCCTAATTCCCTGTGACCCTCAACTACATTAATGAATTAATTAATGTTACGTTTTAAACAGATGTGAAGGAATGCCTTACAATTAAGGGTGCTGACAGACTCTCTCTGTTTTTTCAATGGGAATGACTGGAGGTGTTAGGAGACGATGATGTGTTGTTACATTTGGAAAAAGAGTAAATAGCTGAAACACTAGATAGGCTTAGCTTACAGGCTTAGATGTGCTTATAATCGTGTTTTAACGGTTGGCAATGTGAGCCGAAGGGTTCTTTAAGCTTTTTTTTCTAAACGTAAGCTGTCCAGACATAAAAAAGAGGACAGCTTGTCAGATCCTGTTACTTTGTTCTGTGTCTCCAAGGCCCGGGTTTTGGGCTGATTACGCTCAGGTATCAGTGTTTTCGCTCACTGGCTTTTTTTCTTGCAAGTTGTTTTCCAGATGGCAGCAAAGCCTACATCAAGAATGATCAGTTTTTAAGAGCGGCGATGTCTGGGAGATGTGTCCCTGTGCGAGTTGTCCCTGTCAGTGAGATCACTGAGCTTTTCTGAGAAACTATGAGTATCGTCACCTCTTCTGTGACTGGCACGTCGTTTAGAAGCCATTAATCCCTTGTTCGATGCCCTGTGACTCTAAGAACACACTGCAAAGTAAAATTTGATAATTAGCTTTGAAGTGATCTTCCTTCTTCGTGTTAGTGCGACTCCTTTCCTTTCTCCTTTCTGACAAAGGCAAGGCGATCCCCGCACTGTTTCGGGAGAATTATGGAAGGCTTTTTATTTTATTTTTATGATGGTGATGACGAGTTATTCATGTGTGCTCAATTTATTCAGATCATAGGAAATTTCTCTGTCAGACTGACTGGGAGCAGTGGATCAGAACAGTGTAGTCGTGTTATGTAACGTTTGGTCGTCGCAGTTAGAGAGTCCCGTGTGTGTTTAATACCGCCTGTCATTTTGTTCATAGTTTAGGATGAGACAAAACAGCTGCTTCGGGGTGGCGTTTTTAGGAGGCGTGTGCGTGAGTGTATAGATTGTAAGGCCTTTGTCTGTTTCCTGCGCGCCACATGTTTCCATTAACAAACACCTCTTAAGTAAACAGTGTCTTGGACATATGAATGGGTGTGTGAGACAGTCGGAGCGTGGTATGAAGGCATTAGTAAACCTCTGTGGTGTATTGTTGTCACTAGTAGTGAGATGGTATATTCCAAATAAAAGTAACCCAGCAGACTTTCTTGACACTCAGAAATAGCCAAGAGAAACACGTGTGTATGAAAAACTGATGCATGGTTTGGTTAATCCTGTCTCTGCCCTCAGTAAATGTTTACTGACAGAGTGCACATTCTCCACAGGGTAGCTTTTCACCTAAGAGTCTCACGCTCTCTTTCTCTGTCTCTTTTCTTGCCCTCAGTCACACATATGCACCTATGATGTTTCTTGTGTGTTTGTGTGTGTGTGTGAGTCAGTGTATTTGCAACCAGTGAGTACAGGAATAATACTTATTTTGTTTTTTAGACCTGAATGACTGAATGCATTTAGCTGTGGTGGATAACCCTTGTCCCTGGTTTAGCCATATTCTGATACATTACCAAGACCTAGAATTTAGTAGGGCTGGGCAATGAATTGAAAATCAGAATTATAATCAACGTAATCTTGCCTATATTTATTTTATCAAAAATATAAAGTTCTGTTCATCCCTTTTTTTGTTAATCCTGTTGAAGGGGACATCAATGATTCTGGGAGCTGCTGTCTTTTAAGGTGGAACTCTATGTTTGAGGGGGATGAACCTGTGTGTGCTTTTAGGTCCTTTACACCTTTATTTGCTACACAAAACATGGGAATTTCGTTTTTAATTCATCCGAGAACTTACATTTACATTTCGACATAGCTGCTCGAGATGAGGGTGGGTACATGAGCTTTGTCGACGTAAACAAGGACTACTGACGTGCAGACTGACCAATTAAATGTTTACAGAGAAGGTTATCGACCAATAACGGTAGCTCTACCGTCAGACCGTCCAATCAGAAGATTTTAGGCTACTTCACCACGCCCGCTTCTCACTCAAGCGAACCAATCGGAGTAGGGGAGGGCGGGACTAGTTTGTGAACGAAAACGCTTCTCGAAGTTCTATGTAAGCTCTAGAAAAACGGACATCTGCCCGAACATTTTTTTAAGTCTTAAAAAGAAGACATGTCCGGGTAAAAGAGGACGTCTGGTCACCCTACCTAAACGTTTTGAATTCAATGAAAACGACCCTGAACATAAAGAAGTCAGTTTCAGCAACTAAAGCTAATCCCGCCAGTTAATCTTGTTTAAGACTTGAAGCACAGTCACATCTCCAAATATGAACAGTGCACGGCTCAAGAAAAGAGACTGACAAGCTCCCAGCCACGTTAGAAAACAATAAGCCTTAATATTCACTTTAATACTTAGGCATATTTACAGAACAATCCTTGTCAGTGAACTATAAGGCCTACACCTAAAACAATCATTAATCTTATTCGAGGTAAAATGTTCAATGAATCGTGATATTGATTTGCATTCATATCACCCCTGCATTAGCCTTTACTCTGTTAGCTTAATGAAATCTGACATTGCAACTCATTTTATTACTTTGCTTGTTTATACAGTGTGATGATTTGAGAAACTCCATGACCAACTGATCCCAGTAGCATCAGAAACTTGAAAACACGTCTTAAGGGTCTTCAGCCCGCAATAACACTGCTTATATAACTGAGAGTACACATTGGTGGACCCACTGGCCCTGAAGAGAGGTGAAACGTGAGCCATATTCTCACCCTCATTATGGCCTGAGCTTAGCCGCCAACACTGCTTGAAAGTCTCATAGCTTCAGATACACTCATTATGTTTACATCTCCTTAATCTTAAATGTGCTAAAGTATGCTTAGCATGAGCACTCTCTTGGGCCAGCATTATTTCAGAGCTGTCCAAATAAGTACACAGGACATTTAGAAGAAAATCCGAGCCGTGAGCCTTATTTGTGTCACTTTCTGTCAAGGCTGCAGTGAAGACACTGCTCTAGCAAAGCTTTGGTGCGGTCCGTGTTGGGATTAACTAGAGCTGAATGATTTGGAGAAAACAATATAATTGCAATTTTTCTGACTTTTTAAATCGCAATTATTTTCTAGAAAGGTCTGCATTTATAATGAAGTTTGAGTGCTGAGCTTAGAGTGCCAGACTGTCGTTCAGTTCTATTTCATGTCTATTTCATTCAGGGTCTATTCATCTATTAGGTTTATAAATAGTTTTAAAGCTTTTCCTGTGGAACATATAATTGTATTTCAAACTTCAAACACGCTCCTGCTCTATTTTACAGTATCTTGTCTAGTATTAAAAGTCACGGTTGTCATTGTTTTAAAGAAAAATAGCCTAAAAGTGAAATAGTTTTGGCAAAATGGTAAGTGAGAAGAATTTAATGCTCATTGCATTTGTTATGAATTCCATCAGGAAAAAGCACTGCTGAAGAATGAGTGTCGACTTGTTCTGTTCTTGGGGATAATATTGTATCCAAAAGAATGTTAGTATTGGTTTAATGATCTAAAGATGGTGATTTTACAGTTGCCATTTTTAATACAATGCAAGATTTACCATAAAATGACAAGAGAGAATGTTTGAATTTTGAATTATTATTTTATTGTTCAAATGAAGATGTAAAACAATAATAAATATTATAAAATGTAAATTTTAATTAATTTTGAAACTATTACTTTTTGCAGCCCTCGTAATGACCTTTTTCTCTCAAGAAGCTACTTCAAAAATTAAACTAAAGGTATTAACGAATGCCTAAATGAGCCAAAATGGTGCAACACTGGCTATGTCAGGGACTCTAAATGTGTAAGCCACTGCCCTGAAGGGTTATAGCTTCACAGATGAAGATGAAATGAGCCTGTTGTCAGTGCTAGATTAAGTTTATCATATTATTAACAAAGCTGCTATTTGATGTTATTTCACAAAGAAGTGTTCGTCTCGACCAGATAGTATGTACTGACTAACAATGCTGTTAAAAAAAGAGATTGTGGTAGTTAAAACCACATGGCTGCTACATGTTTCCTCTTTGTCCAACAAATCCAAACCCTCTCCTATTTATCTTGACCTCATTGTGAATAATTGTCATGCAGTAATCTCCCAAAGCACACTAAAGTCTCTCTGTGCATCACAGGATGTCATAAGCTACTCCAGTGTTTCCTTTGCAGAAAAGAATTACATTTTTATGTGACGTGCACAAATGGCGCTCTTGTGTAACATTGTCCACATTACACGTTTCTGTCCTTTTGAAAGACCCTGGTACATTACCGGTACTCACATCTGGTTCCTGTTAGCTCCTCTTCTCATGTCCTGTCCTCATTTACTGCTGAACAAGATGAGAACAACAAACCGTCTACAGTGTAGATGTTTCATTTTAACACTTTTTTTTTTTTAACAGTTGCTTTGAAAATGCTTTTTTTTGCTTTCACCACTTCTGCATTTCCAATTAGTCAGTCGTAGCTGTAGCAGGCTATAGCATAGTGTGTAGTGCAATATATCTCACAGAAACAGACTGTTGCTATGGTGTGGAAGAGGACAGTCTTATGCGTATATCTTTGACAATGTTTTTGAGACACGGGCATTTCCTTTTGAAATCCACCACACCATCATATTCCTTATTCACATGCCCCACTAAACTCACTCATTGAATGTACCTGTAAATCATTACTGCTATATATACTGAAGGAAACTTTTGGATAGTATTGTGTTGGGCAGTATAACTGTAATTCCATATACCACAATATTTAAAAATGTGGAGAGTATTTCAAAATTATGATGTGTGTGTGATTTTTGTTATGTGTCAATAAATACAAGGCCAAAGAGGTCATTCATGTGCATTTATGAGAGTAACAGGGAGGGGGTGCTGTGGGAGCTCACTGACTGGTGATGTTACACTGAAATCTGCCATGTAGCCAACCACAGTTGTGGGTTTAGTGCTGAGTTTGGGTTAAAAGAGACAAACGGACAGAGGACACTTTACTCAAATGTGTGCTCACAGGTATAAAGCCTTTAACAGTGTGGTTTTGAGCCTCAGTTTGCTGGAAAATCATCTGCTGTGATGTGTTAAACCACAAGTGCCTGTCTCATTTAGTTTATTTTCGAACTTTTCTATTACTCCAGCACAATTAGCTGAAATTGACTCTCTCAGAAACAGGTTTTTATCATTAAACAGTGTCTTGGTGTGCACCTTTGGGCTGTGCTTAACTGAACTGCACAACGCCGAAAACCCCTCGTTTCCATAAAACAGTTACCATACAATGAGAGAGGGAGATTGTTTCATTTTTTTAATTATTACATGTAAGTCTATTTGCCCACCTAATAAATGCTTGTTGGCTGATATAGTCATACAGAATTATTGACCATTTTAAATTCTTGACCAGTAAACAGTATAATCCTGGTCGATTTTTCATAGTAGTCACATGCAACTTGTGCTAACACAGTCTTTCAGTTGTTCAATCAGAAGCATAAGCTGTCATAAACACGTCAAAAGGTTTTATAGAAAGCAGATCCTTTCAGAGAATCCTGCATGTTATTGATATACTGTAGTATTGGAAGCATGTTCAGATAGCATACACCATGTCAAGCATTAAATGCTCTTGCCAGCTGAACAAAGGGAACAAAGCTAATTAGAAAGAAGTATTAATATTAATTACCGGAATCAAGAATCAAACCTGCTTTAATAGTTGTGATAAATTATTAGTTACAAAGCATATGCGAGCTCGCTGTGTGATTGAACTGCAGCAGGCAGTGAAAAGCAGCACTTACAAGAGCTGTCATCGCAGTAGCTATAGTATTGCTTAAGAAATAGCAAGTGATTGTGATTGTCTGGCTTGGTGGAAAATATTTGGATTAGGGCTGTGGATTCCTTCTCCGAAAAACTACTCCAACAAAGAGCAAGTGCTGGGAATGTTGTGTTGTTAAAATTGTTTGTATTACCGACACATATGATGACAGTTATGCCAGCTGTGTGTGGCTACTGTACATCTGAAGGAAACAGAATACTGAATATGTTAGTCTCATGTGTACACTATGTTCAGAGTTTATTTTACATTTGGAGCAGTGTTTTGATCCAAAGCTACTGATCCAAACTGATCAGTACTGCCCTCATTAAAGCTCTCATGGCATTAACAGAAGAGTAGAAGGCTTTTTTTTCTGTAGCAAAGGAAGACAAACTTCTTATTAATGCAGTTAAGTTCAGCTGATTTACCTTTGGGCATAGAGTGTATTATGCTTTTTTGGCAAGTAATTAGTAAGATTGTTTTAGACTCATCAGCAAAAGACAGAGACTAGGATTGGTTGTATAGCATGCACATCATGTTGATCAATAAAGTAAAGTAGCAGATCAACTAGGAGAGGTTTAGTGAATACAGGAATGTTTAGGAATACAGCAGAGTAGATTAAAGAGACAGAGCATAGATAATATAATGAAGGCAAAAAAGGCATGGGCAGACTTTAGAAAATTTATTTTTATGCCTCGGGCGAACACTTTCTGCTTGAAAGGCCACGCTAATGAGTGTGACACAGTCATGTTGGCATAGAGTAAGACATCTTAAATACATCTAAAAATCTCGGTTGACTAACTTAGCCTATGCTTTTACAAATACACAGCCACTGTACTGCCCTCCTGTCCACATCATTGGTCAGGCAAAAAAAACAAAAAACAATAAAACCAAACCATATAATACTGACATTATTAAGACTAGGTCCTTGTTATTTCTAAGACTTTACATTAATGATAAAGCCCTTTTTTTGTCTTCTTTTGCTGTGACAATACCCTCAAGGTTACTTCGTCAGTACATTCAGTTAGGGGACATAATTGAACCATGTTATATATCAATTATCAATTTTAAGGTGCATTGATTTCATAAATCTCATTTTAACTCCTGGATATCATTTTTCTATTTAAAACTGTTACATCATTGAAAGCTTACATATAGTCATCTCATTTCCTGGAGAAGAAAATGCAGTGTTGATTTAGGGAACACAACTGGACTGTAAAACTCTGTACACTCTCAGAAAAAAAGGTGTTGTACAGGAACACTCTCAGAAAAAAGGGTACGGTAGCATCATTGCTCACTAAAGATACACACAGTGTAAACGTACCTTTAAAGGTACAACAGTGGGGGGATATCTGTAAACTTTCTTTATAGAACTGGTCAAAATATAAGAACATAATATAAAGCTGGGAGATTTAGTGGGACATATGAAATCAACACAATTTTAAAATCTACACTTAACAGGAGAGTACCACCACAGTGACAGTTTTTCTGAGAGTGTACATATTATTAACTAATGGTAGAAGCTGTGGTTTAAAAGTCTATTTGTGGTCCATAAACATACATTATTTTCTCTTCAGCACAAGGAAGGGTGAATATTTGTAAGCTATAATTATAGGAAAAAAAGTAGTCATGGGGATGAAATGGCGCATATGAAATTATCACAACTTTAAAATCCACAATTAATATTAAATATGGCACAGTTGTTTTCTCTAACTAAAAGTGCTATAGATATACCTTTGATGATACCAGCAGAGTGACAGCAAAAGGTACCACCACACTGTCAGAGAGTGTACCATAAAGAGTGCATTTATGCTGCCTGTACCTTTAGTGAACAATAATGTGTTTGCTCAGTACCTTTTTTCTGACAGTAATCTGACAGTGGAGGGATTTTTGATTTAATGAAGACCCCCTCTCCACCACTTTTTTTTTGTTTCTGCTTTAATGTGGATGAGAGTTGACAATAACACTTGCATTTTATTTGTCAACTGTTGTTGGTTTTGATATTTAGCCCATTTCAATATAATGTGGGTTTTTTGTTTTTGTTTTTGTTTTTGTTTTTGTTTTTTGGGACGGGGGCAATATTTAATCTTAGGCTTCACATTGGCTGCTGTTGATCTTTTCATGGCTTTTCTCTAATTTAGACAAAGACAGTGTGTCATAGAGACTTATATTGTTTTCCACAGCATGGGACATACACCACAGTACTCAACTTTTTTGCTTTTCCATTAAGCAAATGTGGTACATTGGGTCTCGAACCGGGTCCTTTATTTAGAACCTGATCACTCAAGGTGACTAAACACTGACATGTAAACCTTTCAGAGCGCTGATTGGCCAAAGAGAAACGTCACTCTACACAATGAAATGCAGACATCCAGCACAAACTGGACCGTGTTAACTCCCAAACAACAACAACACCACATGAATACACAATGAGTAAACAATGGTTAACGTTAGAGCCACGGTTGTTGTGGTTTCTAAAGCCTGCTGTTCCTGTTAGAGACTGTGTTTTGCAATGTCACCAGCTACATTTTGAGGAGGAGCTGTGGTAGTGCAGAATAAACAAAGTACCAGGTCCCAAACAGGGAGTAGAGTCAAGTAGAATAGGTACCATGCAGTTGAAAAGTGCCATCAGAGACCTTATGTGCAGGACTGTTCGGGGTTACTTCATTCCTTGCAGTGGAAAGGGAGTGTTTGATTATTTAAGCATGCAGTTGTTGCAGGGCTGAACAGTAGGCAATACCTTTAAGCTTTGCAGTGGAGCAATGAGGATAAGACGTTGGAGTTCAGTCATGTCTTAGTGGATTAAGAAGGAAATGGTGTGAATTTTTTGCTGAACTATTGCTTCACATTTAATTTGTTTGCATTTTTCCAGTAAGCACAGGAAAAAATATCCACTAAGTAATTTGTGATGATTGTCCTCCTCTGCTGGAGCCAAAATACTGCTGACAAGATCTGGGCCGTGGAAGCGAGGAAGCAAGGAATTTTCTGGATTAGTTATAACAGCTTGTTTGTTAGGCCTGATGCTTCCCTTCCTTTCCCCTTTTTTTTAATTTATTTAAAAAAAAAATTAAAGTTTAATGCATCCTCACATATCTCATCTTCATGTGCACGTTCATCCATTATTAATTAATTTACTTTGCTGCGACTTCAAATGACGGGGTGTTGCTGTGACATCATCTCCACCAAGCTAAACCCTAACTGATGGAAGCCACTTAGCCAAGCAGAACAGTTGTGTGAGACCTACCATCTGATAAGAGCTAGTGTGTCAGGTTGATTATGCACAGTAGTCGTCACGTGAAGACATAAGCTGTTGATGTGGTGACACAGGGACCCTGACAAGCATGCAAACATGGATGTTTCACTAAAAGAAATTGTCCTGGTCTTTTTTGTTTTGTAAAATCCATACATTCTGAGATTGTTTCAGTTTGGGCAAAAGCATTCGATGTAGTGTGGGTGATTTTAGAGTCGTAAGCTGAAGTTGTAGGGATTGTATTTGATGTATTGTAGAGCTGGGCGATATGGCCAAAAATGATATCACAATACATTAAAGAAAATGGGAATACACCAAATGTTCACTGCTATACAATATTTACATTTTTGTTGTTAGAATACGGGGCGGCACGGTGGCGCACAGGTAGTGTCGCAGTCACACAGATCCAGGGACCTGGAGGTTGTGGTTTCCCTTCGTGGCTGTCTGTGAGGAGTGTGGTGTGTTCTCCCTGTGTCTGCGGGGGTTTCCTCCGGGTGACTGTCTGTGAGGAGTGTGGTGTGTTCTCCCTGTGTCTGCGTGGGTTTCCTCCGGGTGACTGTCGGTGAGGAGTGTGGTGTGTTCTCCCTGTGTCTGCGTGGGTTTCCTCCGGGTGACTGTCTGTGAGGAGTGTGGTGTGTTCTCCCCCTGTTTGCGTTGGTTTCCTCCGGGTGCTCTAGTTTCCTCCCACAGTCCAAAAACACACGTTGGTAGGTGGATTGGCGACTCAAAAAGTGTCTCTAAGTGTGAGAGTGTGTGAATGTTGCCCTGTGAAGGACTGGCGCCCCTTCCAGGGTGTATTCTGGCCTTGCACCCAACAATTCCAGGTGGTCTCTGGGCCCATCGTGACCCTGAACTGGATAATCGCTTACAGATAGTGGATGAATGAATGAATGTTAGAATATGCAAATTATTCAAATCCACAAGAAAATATTATATATGGGAACATTGTAATTCATTTTGATTTCCATCCCCAGATAATGAAAATCTCACTTCTAACACGTTTTTTGTACCATAAAAAATAGTAGTTCCAATAGTAAAATATCTTTGTCTCATGTCATGAAAAATCTCTAAGTGCATTACCACCTTAATAATTTAAAGAAGTAGAAAGAGTAGTGAGATAAATTGAGATAAATAAAAATTAACATTTTCAGTACAGATTCTGAACTGTTAAGGTATTGCACTTAACCTATTAGAAGACTTGTAACACTTACAACAAATAGCTTGAATGTTTGTTGCCGAAAGAAGCAGCCTGATCTATGGCACCAGATCCAATTCAAAAAGCCTATTCTAAGGGATTAAATAACACCTTGCGCAGTGAAAGGTGCACTTGTAAACAGGTAATAACATTTTGAGCAGGGAAATATACACATTTCATGAATAACTCCTACCTTGCATGAGGAAATGAGAGGGGGTCGCCTTACCAGATCGAGGCATCGAAAATACACCTCAAACACACGGAGACTATATTTAATACATATATTTTTAATAAATACAGGAGGTCCTCTGGTTAAGTCAGTCCTGAGTTACGATGTTTCGTGGTTACGACACATCTCCCATTTACTGTATAAAGCCTTGTTTCGACTTAAGTGGTTTTGCATCGTAAACGTCGTAACGTGAACTTCATGTTTGTTGTGTGTGGCGCGGCGGAAGAATACACGGGCACACGGGTTACGCGGCTCGGGACCGAGGAGGATAGGTGTGAGGATAGGATCAGTGCTTACAGTATGTTCCGACTTACACCGAAAATCGGTTTACGATGCGACGTAGGAACGGATCAACGTCGTAAGTCGAGGACCTCCTGTACACACAATCACTTGAATTAAACCTTCTCAGGTTCATACGGTCTCATACGTTCTTTTACCGTAATAGCATGAGTAAATGTGCTGCATGATCAGCCTGCTTCCATTGGCTGTCTAACAGGAAATAGAACCAAACCTATATTGAGCTCTGTTGCCAAAAGCTTATCATCTTTATCAAGCCAAAATGTATCGCCAATCAGATTGGGATCGTTTTATCGCCCAGAACTAATTCACTGATTCAATGTTTGAACTGTTGAACCTTTTCCAACACCAGGGAGAAAGACTGCCAACAGGAGTGGGATCAGCTGCATAATTTAAGAATCGATTCAGGGGATAAATTCAGCTTGGCGAATTAATTGATATTAATTATTTGAAAATTCTTCTTAAAACGTGTCGGTGCACCAGGGATTTTATAACCCCATTTAAATAAATTAAAGTTACCTCTTGAACCTGGCTGGACACAGCCCTGGGCACTCCACACCTTTAAGAGATTGCACTTTTTAATGAAAATGGATTGAGGGTTGGGGCCCAGTTCCATCTTCTGCAGAAACAGTCACGGAGATTAACTTCATTTTGAGTCGTCCAAGTCTTAATTTTTTTTTCTTTTCTTTTTGTTCTTATTTACTGCCTTTGTTTTGCTTTGCTGCTTGCCGTGCTGTCAGACACCAGCAGCAGCAAAGTGCAAAAGCAAAACCTACAATTAAAAGTAGCCCTCCTGTGCATGCATACTGCCTGCAAATGAGACAATTTTCACACACTTGTATAATAACAGCCATGTACAAAGGGACACCCCCCACAGGCACCCCCACAGCGGCTGCGTCTTTTCACATGTAAAGTCCTGTAGGTTTGCAACGACAACACAAACAGCGCAACTCTTCAAATGCATTTGTAGTTTGCTGTTTGTTGTGCATATTGAGCATTCCCCACTTAATGTCTTAGCGTTAAAATATTTGTTCCGTACCGTCTGCAGACATTGTGTTTTATTTTTTATGATTCGTGTGTGCGCTCTACATGTGTTTGTTCACTGTTTATCACACACTTGTATTGTTGGACCTAAGGTGTGTTTAATAGTTTTGCACATGTGCACATGGTTAGATGTGTTAATTGAAGTGTTTGTGTGTGTGTGTGTGTGTGTGTGTGTGTGTGTGTGATAGAGAGAGAGAGAGAGAGAGAGAGAGAGGACATTCCCAAGGGAGAAAAAATTGAGATAAATCTTCTCGCCAGTACTGGAAATGAACGTGAATGTATGTTGCTACTGTTTTGTAACAGTGACACAATGGTGTCAATATTATACACATTGTACACATACATACACACACACACACACACACACAGGTCCCCGGAGAAAGTCCTAATGACACTGCGATGGCTAAAACTTCACTGGCTGGCAATTTCCATAGCTACTGTCACTAATGAATCTCCGGGGTTACGGGTGCTTGTCATCGCTGTCAGAGTAACCGTACCGGTTTCCGTGACAACAGGAGTCACTAGTGTGAGTGTGGAGTTCAGCAACGTAACCTTGAGAGAGAAACAGAGAGCAAGAAAGAGAGGGAGAGAAGACCAGGAGGGAGAAAGATGGGGAGGGGATGTAAAGAAGGAGCTAGAATGAGGGAAGCACTAAACAGGACTTAGAGGACTTAGACACAGATGAGGGAAATGGAGGAAACGACAGTTAATAAGCAGCACTGCGCTGTCAGACGCCACTCTTCCATTTATTTCATTTCTAGCCAAAACAGCCATTTAGTCCAAGTTATTTCTGTTTCAGCATCAAGAAAAATGACAAAGCAGGACATTTCACAGAAGCCTCAACAGCGGAATATGTTCTGAGATGAACAGCGCTAGCTGTTTGTCTGTCTTTGATTTATATTACAACTTTCAATTTTTTCAGAGAGAATTTATTTTATGCTACGTTCACATTGCCATGCTGACGTGACTCAAATCTGATTCTTGGCTTTAATGTCACACAGATCTGAGGGGTGTGAGAACATGTAAATCTTTCCCAGATTAGATTTGAGTCACTTTCATATTCGGTCCTGGTTTCGGTCCTGTGATACGTATCTGATTCAGAGGCATGCGACATGAATGGGAACGTTCTGATCTTATTTCATGCATATTTTTGCCTGTACGCATGCGCATAAAACTGTTGCCTCAACCAGAACTGGCAGCACAGCAAAACAAATACGAAGGAAAGGCTTGAGCTATGTCCCAAATAGTGCCATACTCCCTACATAGTGCACTTCACTGATTATTAAACTAATACTACTACATATAGACAGGGCGCTAGTTCAATGTGAAGCTTATAGTTGTTTATAAACAGTTTCATAATTTGAAATACAAAACATTACTTGAATGCAGAAAATGTTTTTTTATGACCTACACTGTGCACTATATAGTGTGTGGGATTGAGTGCAGCAGTAAAAGCAAGTTGGATCGCTTTTCTTTTACCTTATCATCTTAATAATGTACAGTCATCCCAATCAAAATGTGATGCACACTAATGATGCACAATGATATCAGAATTAAATCAGCATTGGCAGACAAATGCATTTTTTTTTTTTTTGCTTTAAGTTAATTTTCATTTATTATTAATTTTATTATTAATTTGAGTAGATCTATTATTTTATTGAGCGGTGGTGCAGCAGGTACTGTCACAGTCACACATCTCCAGGACCCTGGGATTTTGGGTTCAAGTCTCGCTCCGGGTCACTGTCTGTGAGGAGTGTGGTGTGTTCTCCCTGTGTCTGTGTGGGTTTCCTCCAGGTGACTGTCTGTGAGGAGTGTGGTGTATTCTCTGTGTCTGCGTGGGTTTCCTCTGGGTGCTCTGGTTTCCTCCCATGGTCCAAAAACACATGTTGGTAGGTGGATTGGCGACTCAAAATGTGTCTGTAAGTGTGAGTGTGTGAGTGAATGTGTGAGTGTGTGTGTCGCCCTGTGAAGCACTGGCGCCCCCTCCAGGGTGTGTTCCCGATGCCTAGTGATTCCAGGTAGGCTCTGGACCCACCGTGACCCTGAACTGGATAAGCGCTTACAGACAATGAATGAATGAATATTATTTTATTTAAGTTGTTAAAAAAAAGTTAAAATTTGTGACCTGTTCTTTAAGAAACTTTAAAAAACTTTTAAAGTGTTGACTAACTATTTTCTCAGGAGACACTTTTCATGTTATTGTTTGTGTATAGTTGGTTGAAAGCTAAAATATTATGCAAATAACATTTGTTACATTTGTCAATAACATTAATCCAGGGTTTTCTTATTCTTCTGTAGTTTATAAATGTTAACATCTGCATCGGTATTGACATCGACAGATATTTACCTGTTAATATCACATATTGGCATTAGCCTAGAATTTCCATATCGGTGCATCCCGAATGCTCACAGGCTACTAATGTGCCCAAACAATAATACATCTCACATCTTTCTCCTCGTCTTTGCTGTTGGTGAAGGAGGCAGCCTGAATAATCATATGCGTGTATCATATCAATGTGAGCATGTGTGCCATTTCATGGACAGATTTGTTCACATTGCAGAGAGATACATTTATAAATGTAAACCGTCAAGAAAACCATGTCCAATTTGAGCAAAAAATCTGAGTTGATTAATGAGGCTTGTAATGTGAACATAGCTTAAGTTTGTATTGATTTTGATTTACCGACTCATTACTAATTTGTGTAATGTGTTAAAAAAATTGTGAAAGATGATTAAAGAATGAGCACACACTAAACTAGAATTTACACAGTGCTGGCTTTTAGGTTGAACCACGCAAATGTGAACTCGATTTCTGATTGATTTGGAGGACATATTTCCCTAAAATATGAGATAGCATTTACAGAGTAAACTCTATTTATGGCAATACATATGATTTACCAATCAAACAGTCTTGATACTTGTATTTATATCTGAGCGCTCAAGTGAACACTTGCCAATCTTGTTTCATAGTTTTAAGTCTTGTTTCCATATGATTTATTTTTTAAAGGTGTATTTTACTGTTCTGTCTCAGCCTGGGCTGTGAACTGTATTAGTGTAGCAGGAGGTTCTCAACCCCCTGCACCGCTCGTTGCTCACTAGCAGCTCAACACAAAAGCACTCAAAACACAGCATTTCACAAAGAGCCAGCAGTGTTGTGGATGTTTGTGGAACACCCCCGGCTTAGGACTGGAGGCTTTGTTTGGGTTAAACAATGATTTCAGCCAGCGGGCCGCAGCAATGTAATGTTCTGTGCAGGTCTTTTGAAAAAACAGATGTGTTCTTTGATGATGTGACGCCCTTGTCACCTAAGATCAGTTCAATTTGTAGAGACCTGTTGGAGGAAGTACTGTGTTTAAATGTGTGTGTGTATGCGTCTGTATGCGTCTGTATGCGTGTGTGTGTGTGTGTGTGTGTGGCCCTGTGTGTGTGGCCGTGTGTGTCTGTGTGTATTGAATATGCAAGTCATTGCAGTTTGTGTACTCTATGAAATATAAATACGTAATGGCTGAATAAATAAATACTACATAGAGGAACACTTAACCAACTGCACACACACAGACACACACACACAGTTGAACTTCTTTTGTCAGCGGGAAAGGGCTGGTTGCTACGGTAACATCACCATGGGTTTGCCCCACTTGAGAAGTCTTGTGTCACTGCCTTCCCATATACACACACACACACAAATGCACAAGTGTATGCATACGTATCGACCCAATGGGTACTGTAAGGATGAGTGGATCCTCAGGGTCAAATGAGGTCAGATCCACTAGAATGTGTGTGTGTGTGTGTGTTCGCTCACAGCGCCGGTTAAGGGGGGGTGTGGGGGTTCTCTCAATATTAAAGCCCCAGCTATGGATTCTCTCAGGGATCAACCCTTACTGAGGGAGCACCTGGTTGCCAGGCAACAAATGAGCTAAGACCCCTGTCTGTCCTGTAAGACAGAACCACGTTTGATTGGCTGAGTCAGCAGTTTCAGGGCGGGGCAAGTCAAGACAAGACACACATCCATATTCCAGCGCTTATAGTTAGGACATAATAAATTTATATAACAGTAAACAACACAAATGACTTAAAAACAGATTGCATCAATTTATAACGTAACGTCAGCGGCCACGAGGACGGTCTTTTCCAAAACGCAGTTTTTCTAATTAGTTTCGTAAGATTAAACTTAATGGAAGACAGTGCAACAAACAAAATGACATCAGAGTTATAACGTACCGCTTTGTGTTTCATACACAGCAGCTATGTAAGCATATTTTGTCATTATTATGATGAATGGGGCTGATGCGATAACAGATAATTAGCACCTTGGAGAAGCCGATACCGATATTAATAACTGATCATTTTATCTTTTAGTAATTAAAGCAAACGCAAAGCATTTTCTTTTTATCATGGGTTGTCATAGGACAAGCCTTTTTTTCAGTATTTGTATTTATGTACACTTTAGTTTATTTTTTAATCTTTTAAATGTATTAGTTGTAGTTCATTTATATTTTTATAAAAGATTTACTGCTGGTTCCGCGTAAATGGTTTCTAGAGGGGCACTAATTAGAGCATCACCTGGTTTGTTTTGGAGAGTGAGGGAGATAGCGGCATAAAGTGGCTCAGAGCGAGTGAGTGGCACTAGGGTGAAAGAGTGTTTGAGCAAGTGTTTATAGTTGTTTATCATCGTGTTTCAGTAAAAAATTCATACTCTGAATGACTCTATATCTATTTTCATGTGTTTTATGGGTGTCTTTCTGTCGTTTAACCTGCTCTCTCTCTCTGTGTGTGTGTGTGTGTGTGTGTGTGTGTGTGTGTGTGTGTGTGTGTTTGTGTGTATGTTTACACTGCTGTGTGTGCATGTACTGAACATTGCTGATATTTTTAATTAGTTTTCACCACAGAGAAATTTAATCCCAGAAAGGTTTACTGTGAAAAATCTCCACACGACAGACAGTTGTGTATTTACAGGCGTCAGTGCCTATGTGTAAGGACAAAAAAGGCTTGTTGGTTGTAATATCGGCTAAACTTTCAATATCGGACTGACAACAATAAGTAAAAAAAATCCACATATCGGCAAATAATATAACACTGTGTGCTGTTATGAACTATTCCACGCTTTTTCCCCTTGGAAAAAACTAAATATGGTGGAACCTCTACCTACGAATTTCATCCGCTCCGTGACCCGGTTCGTAAGAGGAAAAGTTCTTTTCTCAAGTTAATTTTCCTCATTTAAAATAATGGAAAAGCAATTAATGCGTTCCAGCCCCCGCCACGAAAGTCACCCTTTTTGCACTGATATATGTTTACAACACTCTCAAATTAGTAAAAAAAATACATGTAGCGTTACTAACAATAAAAAAGAAATACAGTGGAAACAGTAATAAAAAAGAAATAAAAAAAGTTTTAAGTGGTTACACATCGCTACCTTGAAGACGTGACGACTGGCTGGAGGAGTAACACAGGCACTGGCTGTATGACGGGAGGTGGGAGGTGGGGGGTGGGTGGAATAACGAAGAGTAGGTGGTGAATGTGGGGAGACGAAGCGTAGATACGGCTTAACTTAGCACGGATTTCAATGTCTGTTATTTACACTAATGCTAAATTGCTAAAGCTACAATTTGCTAATCTTAAAAACTCACTCAAGTCTGGGCGCTGGGAGACTCGCCTATTGGGGTCAGGGGCCATTTCCAGCCGCCGGCTTGGCGGAGGCTCGGGTTCGTTTCTAGAGTCATGGTTCGTTGGTGGAGGCAAAAAATATTCAAATGCCCGGTTCGTATCTTGGAAAGTTCGTTAGTAGAGGCGTTCGTTAGTAGAGGATCCACTGTATTGTGATGTATGTTGTGTCCTTTGAAAATATCTAAGTATCACAATGATTTTGTTTTTTTCGTGTTGCCCATCTTCTGTGTACTCTCATTTCATACATTTTTTACATATATTAATCAGCCATAAAATTAAAATGACCATTTTGTTTCAACATTGATTGTCAATTTTTTTTAACTCTTTGTAGTTGCTGTTGCTCCGCATTTCGTGCAAGCCCTCTTTCACTCCAGTGTATATTGTGGTCAGTATTCCGACAGGACCACCACAGGGCAGGTATGATTTGGGCAGTGGATGCCTTTTTACAATGCTCTGACACAGTGGTTCTCAAACCTTTTAGACGAAATACCAACACATTTCAAATCAGCACCTCCAAGTACCACCACCACATCATATCACAGTACCGTGCACAGTACCATTTACAGATTTAGTGAAATAGCTCAGCCTAGCTGTGCAGTGGAAGGGACTAGATCAGTGAGCTTTTAAACAAATCTGCCTTTGCATTCATTTTGTTACATGACTTGGTCTGGTCTTCTCTTGGGCAAGGACTAAGCAATGTTCTTCAACAATTTTGTGTGGGTTGCCTGCTTTAGCAATCCACAAGTGAGCATTGTAAGATACTTCTTGGGATTTGGAAAACGGGGTGGCAGTATTATTTATTGTGGATGTGCACTGCTTCAGATACTTAAAGGCTAAGCACCACTTACTGGACCTCCATGAATATTACACATTATTTTAGTTACTGACAGATATAAGTATGAATTAAAATGAAAATAGCAGCTTAATTTGCTTTAAAACTGACAATTTTATTAAATTGACGGAAAAAACCCGAGCTCGCTACGGAAATTCTTGAACGCAACCGTGACGTCACTGGTGGACAACAGCTGAACAACGCCGCGGTAAAACACCGTTATGACTGACTGTTATGACAGTATCTAGCTAAATAACCAACATTAATCATGACAATAGCCTAGCAATAAGCTAAACTCAAATTTAGAGGTACCGTTATTCTTGTAAATGTGATCGAAGTCGAACTCGAATTCATCCGACACTATAAACCTCCGTAATGCAGCTACGTAGCCGAGTATAATCTGAGCCACCGAGTTTAGCGAGTCAAGAGAACGTTAACTAATACCAACTAAAACAGGCGAAGTGAGTGTCCTTACCCTGTTTACCTCCATGTTACAGAGGCTCTTGAACACCTTTCGTTGGTGTCCTTACATGCCCATATTGTTGGAAAAGCGCCAGTGAAATGAGCTACAGATAACGGAGTGAGCGGATGGTCCTTTCCAAAGTGCCCGTTTAAAGTTGACAAATTTAGTCCATTTTCTGGATATTTTGGGATCTTTGGGCCATTTGTGCACAGATGTCCCACTGTACATTGAATGATTGCAGCCAAAAACAACACACCTCTTCGTCATTTTGCATTAAATTAAGTGCAACTTCAAGAGTTGTCCACCATCTACGTCACAGGCAAGACGCCTATTAGAGGGGGGACCAACAGTCTTTTAAACCTTATTCCTTCAATTAGTAGTTAGGAACTCAAATTCCACTGTATTTATTTGTTTGATACTTTCATACTTTCGCTGGTGCTTAGCCTTTAAGTTATGAAAAATTAATTTAGAATTGAATACTTAAGATTTTCAGCAGATCAATAAATCTGTTTTCAAGGAATGCAATAAATGCAGTGAAACACAAATTCCATTACCAATGCTGTTTGGTGAAATGAGCTGCATGTTTTAGGTCTAGTTTGAAAAACAAAAAACTGAGAAAAAATTAGAATGTTCAAAAAAAGAGTATGACTGCTTTCCACTATAAAAACGTCACAGTTTCCACTGCCTTCCACTGGCTGGAGAGTCCGGGTTGAATGACCTTTCAAGTGCACTTAGTTCTTCATCAGGCTTATTTATGAGCATCTATTGTGAAATGCTGCAAACAAATAACACTGAACTGATCCAAATTGACGGTGCTTGTGCTTGTTACATTACGTACTGTACATTCGGGTTAGGGTGAATGGCTCTCAGGGTTCTTTCGTGGCGCAAGTTGGACTAAATTCATTGGTAGGTTTTCTGTTGTTTGTCCAGGACTTTTCCAAGGATTGTCTTCACTTGTCCATTTTGTTATTTTGTGTTTGTATGTGTTTGTGTGTGACGTAGGTGACGGTGGCTTTCATTTCACTGTGTTCTGCTTATTTCACCTTACATTACGTCAAACACCTTGCAGTGCAGCACACTGTCTGTGCTGTTTTTCTCTCCCCCTGCTCCTCCCTCTTTTTATCCTTTCATTCCTTCCCCTCCTGCCCCCTTTGCTCTGAGTTGGATTCATCACAAGGAGGCATTACAGTCCTAATAGCTAATATGGGGTGTTTAATCTAATAGACTTACGTGATTGTCGCAGCCGCAGTTTAATTGAATAATGTTTGATTAGGAGCATCTCATTTGCTGCTGCGCCCAAATGTTTTGCCATAAAAGTGATGTACTGTGTGTGTGAGTGTGAGTGTGTGTGTGTGTGTGAGAATAATAAACACAGTAGTAATAATTACACACCTAATAATTCAATACAGTCAGTTAACCTGGAACCTGTTTTACTGAAGGACATCTTCCTCAATTTATTGTTCTGAAATAATAGACTTGTATTCAAAATCAGCTTCATACATTTATAGCAGTCATCCTTGATAACTGCTAGGCATTTTGAAGAGAAGCAGCACAATCTATTTCTTTTGTCAAGCAAGAACAGCGTCCTGTGTTGTCATCCTGCGTTTCTTTCCAGTTCTTTGTCCTCGTTTTCTTCTTCCACTCTCTCTCTCTTTTCTCTCTGCCTAGTTTCGATCGATCAGTCAGTTTCTTTGGACTTGTCTTGGATCAATAGCTCCACACACCTAAGCTTTTGGTTTGTCTGACCTCATTAGACAAACAGCCACTCGCTGTCCAGCGCACATTAACTGTCATGTGTCGGTTCCTTTAGTGAAAATTAACCACGTAATAACAAACTCAACAACATGCTTGTTGTCCCTTGTAATTACTGACTGGATGCCTTTGTGGTTCAAAAGTTCAGACACATGAATGTGTAGGTTTTAACCATAGATGTAGTTTATTCATATAAAATAAACTAAAATCACCAGATACTAAATTAATAATCTAAGACAGAAATGTACCTAATGTCTGTAATATTTTGACAATCATGAATGCGATTTGGAATGGACTGGAAAAGTTTCAGGATGGCATTTTCAAGAGGACTCACATGTTTTGTAGGTCAGTCCAGACGTGTGAATGCTCCTGAATGTTCATCACGCCACTCAGTCATATTATCAGCCCTGTGAACATGATAATTGTCTTTTTGGAATACAGGGATATGGGGCTGTCCGGCAGCTCAATGTGGGCACTGTGGTTCAATTGTACTGTCACCTCAAGCAAAAGATCCATTTCTGCATAATTAAAACACCCCCAGATCAGCACAAACGCACCTTGCCCGCAGTCATCTTTGATGAACACAATGCCTAGCATCATTCACGCACAGGCAGAAATGAGATTCATCTGACCAGATAACACATTTCCAATTATAAACAGTCAAATTTTTGTGTCACTTCACCCACTGTAACTGGGCAGTAAAAGCTCTTTTGCATGTCACTCCGCTTCATACGTAGCACTCTTTCACAAGTAAAGTTGCAAAGGACCTGCGTTGATTTTTGTCTGCAAGCGACTTGCTGAAATATGCTGGTGGTCAATCCGTTTTGTCTTTAACCCATAGTTCTGATGAGAATTTCCTGTAGACTGGGATGTTTGCCACCTGTATGAATGTATCTTTCGATACACCTGCAATTTCAGCTACTTACTACTCACTATGGCCTTTGGCATCCAAACGTAATCACTACTTTTTGCCAATCATTAACAACTGATTTGTGATCCATTATCCACATTCACTGCACTGTACCACCTCTTCTCAATCCACGAATCCTGTCACCCACCATGCAGATATTTATAGACGGATCATTCTTGTGCAGCACCGTTTGCTAGATTATAAATTAATACCACTTTAGTCTCAGCCACAGATGCTGAGCCCAAGTTGACAGAGAGTCTGTAGGCCTCACGTCAGGATTCTGCCAGTTAGATTCTGATTGGCTCTCTGCCTTTTTCTACACATCATGCCAAAATAGAGTTGTGATTGGTCCTTTTGTGTCAGTCAGATTTCTTTTCCTGCTGTAGTAAGTGGTTCTTTGGCCATGTTAAGTGACAAAAGGTACCAGACTTTCCCTAGAGAGTCTGACAATGCGAGGCTAATACCACCTTAAACACATTCACAAATATTTTGTCAATTTTCTTTTTTATTACTCAAACAAATGAGTCAAATAAAAACTGTGGCATTTAAATTGATTTATTGTTTCTACCAACACTTGTTGTATATTGTGTATCCCTGACCCATTTATGTGCATCAAGTTTGTAAAGAAAGCTCTGTACATCTGGGTCAGTCAGTTGAGGAGCTCAGGCCACATCCCAAAGTAGCACAATGCTCCCTACATAGTGCACATCACATGTAATAAAATTAATAATACAGACAGTAATTAGACTCTAATTTGACAGGGAAACTTATAGCTCACTAACAATTCCTTTAAAGGTACAACACACTGTGTGTTCTGGCTGAATGTGCTTTACGGAGGGTTATATTTGGGAGATATTTGGGATTCGGCCTTGGCTTTACTGTGGCATGGAAACTTCTATTGCTGATCACTTACAGACAAGGAGAACTACTTTTTTAAACTTTAAGCCAAACCAGAGAAACAGACAATCGTGATTAAACCTGATCCACTCTCAGCGCAGGGACAGTGAGATCAGATTATTTACCTGTAAACAAACGGAAAAACACCAGTGAAATAAGACAATACTGAAGCTTGCATTTGATTTGCGTATGAATAACTCGCTCAGCTTCAGACTGAAAAGCAGATAAATTAGAATCTGACGTGCTAACAGTTTCCATTAGATCCTATGATGAAAATTCTAATGTGGCTAACAGATTAAAACATTTTTTTCCTCATTACGCTACACGGTGCGATCCTTTGCCTCCCCTGACTCAAAGAGTAGGTGGAGTGCTGTGCTTGTGAGTGTTGTGAGACTCTCTCCAGTGCAGGGACAGGAACTGTGAATGAGAGAAATTTATCCGTCTTTTCCATTCATTTACATTAGTGCTGCCCTCTGAAACAAGACAATCGTCACCAGTATGGTGCCCACGGCAATAAAAAAACACACATGACTGCAACCCATGAATACCAAGCATGGGCACCTTGGAGGGGGCTCACTGCAGGGATTATACCTCCCTGCTGGCCTGGGAACTACTGTTACCATGACCCTGGAATGGATCAAGCGGATAAGAAGATGAGATTAGATGAGATGAAATGAGACAATTAACATCAATACTTCTGTCTCTTGAGATTTGATTTCCGCCCCAATTTATTATTATTTTTTGCACTTGATAATTGAAGTGTGCACTCTGGGACTGGTGGATTACAGATTGATGTGAGGTTTATGTTTACCAGCATGCTACACACAGTGAAATAAAGCAGGTAGAGTACCAGTCAAAAGACGGGACCTTCTCATTCTCATTAAACTTTTTTTTACATTTTTATTTATATTTCTATTTGTTCTACATTGTAGATTAATATTAAGGCATCAAATATATGAAGGAACACATACATTGATCTAGTAAACATCATCTTTGTCTTTTCCACTTAATCCATATCAGGATCATGGTGACCCAGAGTGCTTGGGAGTCCCCAGGAAGAGCTGGTGGAAGCGGCAGGGGACAGAAATGCCTGAGCTTTTTTGCTCTCCCAGTTGCCCCCATGACCGTGAAATTGATTAATCATAAAATAAATGATGATGGTGGTGATGATGTTTACTAGATATTATACAGCAGATAGTTCTGGCCGTGCAGTCTGATTGAAGCATCCTAACTGTTGTTATTTCACCAGAACAGCATGTTTTTTTCCAACAAACACCGTATCACTCCGCTGAATGCTGCTGTTAAAAACGACTGTTTAAGAGATTTTTCACCAGTAAATAACCATCAGGTAATGTTTCAAACCAATAGACTGTATTCAGTTTGCTTTGGGAGTTTACACAGATCCTAATGCAGATAAAATCATATACCAATTACACTTATTTTCACTGATATTTAAACACAAGTTTTGCTTCTTTCTTGAAATAAATGGAGACTGAGGTCAGTGAATATGGACAAGAGTAAGTGTTTAACAGCAAAGCCAGGTTAGGAATCCAAAACAGACAGTCAGAAAAACGGACAGATAAAACATATCAATGGAGAGAAAGTCCACTGAAGATGCAGCTTCTGTAATGCTTTTTAACAGTTTTTTTTAGCTTTTGTGAGGAGCTTTAACTGCACATTAACTCACCCCCAATTCTGTACATAGTATACTAATATTACCTATGAAATATAACTATGGATTTTATCACCACTACCTCAGTAGGCTGTGCACTGCATTGGGAACATTTTGAAATTTGAGATAGTTGCAGCCCTGCTGAGCACACAGGGCTAGATAGTATCTGTTTTGGTCAAGAGTATGTTGATCTAGAGTAGTTTGGTTAGCAGGCTAGCAGTCTAGATAGTTTACTCAGGAGGTTAGCTATAGTGTAGCGAGGGAGATGATGCTAATGATATTGTAGTGAGGTGTTTAGCGAGCTAAGGCTGGGTGTAATGAGGGAGTGGAGTTTGTTATTGTAACATAGCAACAAGCTGCTTGTTGAGGAACTACAATTTGGTGGAAGGATTTGCAGGTTTAAAACATTTGACAACACTTTCACACCTCTGTTTATTTCTTTCTTTTCTGTTTAATTACACTGTTGTATAAAAGCAGTAGAACACACCAGGTTGTGTGTTACTGTGAAATAGCTGAGATGGTGAAATTGAATACAGCACTCGCTTTTGGCTCGTGCCTGCACCACATCACAACCGTGCTGTTATTTCACTATAACGCACTCCCTCTCATGTTCTTTTACTTTAATGGTTTTGAGGTCTTTCAAAATACAGAAAAAACCCTGTTAGAAGATGAGTCTAAATTTTTGACTGTTACTTTATCACCACATGTGAGAAACAGGCCAAGAAATCAGAACGTCACTCAGCAGAATAAAAAAAACCTGTTGAAAAGTAAGTGTTCATCAGATCAGATGATGGTTAGAGGAAGACGTGTAGTTTCTGATTTCCTTGTGAAATGAAAATGCGTTTGCAATGATACAGTCGCTCTCTGATCTCACCTTGCAGAGACTACCGGAGACGTCTTGTTTTGCTCGCTCATGGCAGAAAAAAGTCTGAATGTGCTTCAGCTCGTTCTGTATCTCTGAGACTGCCTTGAACAGTGTAAGAGAGACTCCTTAGGAGGAGTCCACATTTGAAAAGCACACTTTCTCTTTCTTCCCAGTTCATTTCAACTTTCTATATTTTTAGGGTTTTAGCATTTGTCTGTAAATAAATAAGTGATTATGTTAATCAAACACTGACTTGGCTTGAACACTTATTAAGGCTCACATTTATCACTCACCGTACCTTTTTCAGGGAGTGGCATTCATAAAGCTATATAATACTCTGCTTTGTCTCAGCATATCATGATTAGATGCCGCCTGTGGTTTGCCTACTAAACACACAGTAACTATGGACACAGTTCATAGTCTAAGGGATGTTCTAAGACAGCGTAAAGCCCACTGGCAAGGTCAGATTTTACAGTCTCCATATTAGTGAGGCTTCTCTTTGTTGTTTCATTTTACTGTATGGTGGCTGTGTTAGTTACAAGATTAATTGTGTGGTTTTAATTGTGGTAATTAATCTAAATGCAAATGCCAGAAACAGAATGTGTAAAAAATATAGCTAATATATAACTATATAATATAATATAATTATAGTTGTAAATAGCTACAGAAATTGTAGGTGTGCATGTTTGCAGAAGTTTGAAAATCCCAGGTTAACTTAAATCTTGTGTTTTTCTTATAAAATATAAAGAAAGAAAGAAATATTTTTATTAAGTGTTTAAAAATTCTTCTTAGTCATGCAACACTTTTTAAGCTTTTATTCATGCTTAATATATGAATATTAGCATATAAATTATTTGGGTATATTAAAACTTACAGAGCTGTGTTTAGTTTTGTTCAGGTATATTCAAGCTTTTACTGTGTATTATAAAAGGAAAATAGAGGCTTCTGGAGAACTACTACTCACAGCAAAACAAACTCCCCCCACTGTTTGTGTGCATTCAGTATCTCAGCATCTTTTAAGGTGAAATTGTGTGTTCCAGTTAGGAACCATATTTGCTTGTTTGTGGTTGAAGTTGACTTGCCTGTAAGTTTTTATTCACTGTTTGAATGAACACAGAAACTCATTTGTAACAAAGAGTTATTTAGTTTTGTAGCACTTTCGGTATACGTTTACTTTCATGCAGTTAGCGCTCTCCTGAATTTGGAGACATTTCTACCCTAAGTGATCTGAAACAGAAAAAATGTCAATATTACCCACCTATGGAGCAGGAATAGAGCAACATACTCATCTCTTGTTATGCTTTTCAAAGCTCTGAGGTCTTCCCACCGTCCAAACATCTCCAGATGCTGTTTTTCTGTCCAGATCCAGCTTGAACCAAGACAATTTTTGTTTCCCATTTACCAAGCCAGGGCTACGTATAAACTCTGTATTTTTCCAGTGCACAAACAGACCGGATAATAAGCAAAGCGTAAAGAAAATATTCTTTGAATTTTATAAGTGGGCGGCACGGTGGTGCAGCAGGTAGTGTCGCAGTCACACAGCTCCAGGGACCTGGAGGTTGTGGGTTCGAGTCCCACACTGGGTGACTGTCTGTGAGGAGTGTGGTGTGTTCTCCCTGTGTCTGTGTGGGTTTCCTCCGGGTGACTGTCTGTGAGGAGTTGGTGTGTTCTCCCTGTGTCTGCGTGGGTTTGCTCCGGGTGACTGTCTGTGAGGAGTGTGGGGTGTTCTCCCTGTGTCTGTGTGGGTTTCCTCCGGGTGACTGTCTGTGAGGAGTGTGGTGTGTTCTCCCTGTGTCTGCGTGGGTTTCCTCCGGGTGACTGTCTGTGAGGAGTTGGTGTGTTCTCCCTGTGTCTGCGTGGGTTTGCTCCGGGTGACTGTCTGTGAGGAGTGTGGTGTGTTCTCCCTGTGTCTGTGTGGGTTTCCTCCGGGTGACTGTCTGTGAGGAGTGTGGTGTGTTCTCCCTGTGTCTGCGTGGGTTTGCTCCGGGTGACTGTCTGTGAGAAGTGTGGTGTGTTATCCCTGTGTCTGCGTGGGTTTCCTCCGGGTGACTGTCTGTGAGGAGTTGGTGTGTTCTCCCTGTGTCTGCGTGGGTTTCCTCTGGGTGCTCCGGTTTCCTCCCACAGTCCAAAAACAGACGTTGGTAGGTGGATTGGCAACTTAAAAGTGTCCGTAGGTGTGAGTGAATGTGTGAGTGTCTGTGTTGCCCTGTGAAGGACTGGCGCCCCCTCCAGGGTGTATTCCCGCCTTGCGCCCAATGATTCCAGGTAGGCTCTGGACCCACCGCGACCCTGAACTGGATAAGCGGTTACAGATAATGAATGTAAGGATGGATGGACTTTATAAGTGTATTGGATTAAAATCATGAACCACACCTTTAATATGTTAAATTCAGCAAATAAATAACATACATTGAAATGTACAGAACTTTGTTTATTGTAGGGCTGGGGTCTCACATAGTCAACTTAAACAAAATGATCAATGTATAAAGTACCACAGTGTATGTAAAGATTAGGTCAAATCATCCATTTTGTCCAGGACTTTTATTGCGCATTATTTACTGCCTACAAAAATACAATAGAATTAATTGCAGCACATAAAAATAAGAGTTTCTCTTTGCTCCCCAAATCAAAAGGACCCCTGTGCCTGCCCTGAGGGGCTTGTTGTCCTCAGCCAAGTGACAATAAGCAGCCTTTTTTTTTTTATGATGCTATATTTCTCACATGACATTAAATATGCCTCTTCATTACAGAAATAAAATTCACCATAGATATGAATTATATTGTTAAAAAATCCTCATTTAAAGGTTTATATTTTGCGGTCTCACCCAAGTCCCCTGCTGTTCCCTAATACGCTGCTCCCCACAGTTTGAATAAGTCTGCTGCAGAGGATGGACTAACTAACACAGGAAATCAACATGTAATTTGATCAAGGGCGTCTGAACTTTTTGCCTACGGCTGTTTATTCATTTAATGATAATGTATGCAAAAGTAGTGAAAAAAAAACAGTATAGTTTGGCCAAAGCCTCAAAAACAAACTCATCAAACTTCAGGCGGAATAGACACGAGAACAACACACAGGCAGGATGTTGTTGGGGTGGGAGGTGTATGAGAGTTTCCATAGCGATGTCCTTGTGAGTCGTCCAAGTTTGACTGAATGACAGTGTTTCAGCCATTCATCAGCCCATGTCTTCCATCCTTTATGAAGAGTGGCACTCTTTCTTATTGAATAAACAGTCCTCGTCACACCTCGCTCTTACTCACTTTCCATCCATCCACTCAGTATGCTGCCCTAATCAGCCTCTCTCTCTCTCTCTCTCTCTCTCTCTCTCTCTCTCTCTCTCTCTCTCTCTCTCCATATGGTAATATATGACATGATGAGTCATTTTGAAATTAAGTTATGGTAAACAGTAAACTGTAATTCAGGGTCAGAGGAAGGTAACAAAGCTCAAATTATGAATTTTTGAGAACGGACCACACCCACAACTGAGTTTGAGAGGGTGAGGTGAATTCTGAAATGGTTGGAGAGGAGTCCTCTGATGCGCTGCTGACAGAATGGAAGCTGGACCCCCTTGTCACTCAGCAGGAGAAAGCACTTATGGAAGAGTGGGAGGTGACAGGGTGGTGTTGGGAAGTTTTTCGTCACAGGAAACAGAAGGAGCAGAGGATTTGTAGGAGAAGGAGGAGTTGGAGTTTCAGACATGAACCTTTGCCCATAATTAATGATGATGTTCAGGATTGTAACCCAGCACACTTTATAGATTTCAGAGTATTTATCCTCTCCATTTACTAGCTCTCCGCTCTGTTTGCGCACTGGAAAATGTGCAGTGTTAATACGCAGCCCTGGCTCAATATGTGGGGAACAAACGCAGTGTCTCTGCCGTAAGCTGGCTAGCTCTCTCTCTCTCTGTTGCCTGCTCAGGGATAACTGAGAAATGGATGGTGGAGAGAGCTCAGAGTGTGGAAAAGCATGAAAGAGATGAGGATGCTGCTCTATTCCTGCTCCGTAGGTGGGTAAAACTGACTTATGTTGGCTGTTATCTAGAGTGGAACTGACTCCAAATTCATGAGAGCACTAACTACAGTTAGTTTCTGTGGTAATTCAAACAGTGCATAAAAACTTCAGCCATGTACGAACAACAGTCGGCTTCTTGCTCAAACACACCATTCCACTTTAAAACCTGCAGAGCTTCTAAATGAGTACAAACCACAGGGGGAGAGCAGTAGTTCTCCAGAAACCTCTGTGGTGCCTTTAAGTTTTATAGGGTGCAAAGCAAACACCTTAAATACACATTTCTTATTGGTTGTATATTTCAGTGCAACTCAGTGTGCTATTTTTAGTCAGATATGCCAAATTCAGTGATACTTATAACACAGTTTACATTCTTTTATTACACACAATGAAATTTGAAATATATTGAGTCTGATCACTCTGTTTAAAAAACATTAGCAACAGAAAAAAATCAATCAAACTATTAGACAGTTAAACAAAAGCATCAGCTTAGTAATTTGCAACTAGGCCAAACCTCTGCATTGATTACAAGTAATTATTCCCTGGGAAAGCACACACACCCTTTAAGTTACAGAGGAGATGCCTCAAAAAAACATTGCTGTTGTGGACCAACAATTAAAGCAAAACGTGAGAGTTGTGACTTTCAGATGAGCATTTGTTTTAAAAAAATGCATAATTATTAACAGTCGCCCTGTGAAGGACTGGCGCCCCCTTCAGGGTGTCTTCCTGCCTCAAACAGCACAGCAGTGTTCTCCGTCCAGAATGTGCAGAATGGCTGGTTTCAGCACCTGTTCCTTTAAATAAGAATGAGCCACAGCTCTGATTTTAGCCATTTTCACTTGATTCTCTTTCTTCTCCGTTCTCAGTTTCCACTGAGTTAATCAGTGCTCTTACTTCTCCTCACAGATGTGTCTGTTTTGCTTTGTTTAACTTTGCACTATCACATAAACACGGGTCCAGGACTGTGACTGGAGAAACCTAGGATGGGCGGGACAACTCTAAAGTCTCAGCACTCTGTATAAAAGCAGCTCTTTTTATCCCATGCTTTCTAACTTCGGCAGATCACAAAAACTGACAGTGGTTTTGTTTCACAGTTTGTGGGTTGGTAATTCCCCAAAATAATGTGCACATTATATTTCATAATTTATACCCTTTAAATATAATTGCTGCAAATAATGATTAAAGTATGACTTAGCAGACATGAACGAGTTAAAACACATGTAGATATGATTAACCCAACTTGGAAAACCAACATTGTATTTTGCCCCCAGCACCACAGTGAGTAAGTCCTCCGAGCTCTCCAAGAATGACAGTGGCAGCACTGTACAACTTAATTGTACGATGAGGTCACCAGTGACTCAAAATTAAGACAGCAATGACAAACAAGAAGGATATTTTGACATTCAACATCAATATAAACCTTATAGATGTTTTAAAACAACACTGGAACTTTCTCGCGAAAGACACTTGGACTTTTTAATCCGAAAACTGGATGCAGTGTAAAATCTAGTTGTGATCATGCAATAGACCATCACTGAACACATGAAACAGGTCTGGAAAATAATTATATATACATACACAATGTTTCAATTACAGTGATATGATCAGGATATAAATACGTTATATACAACATCTTTTACTGACTGACGTTCATTACAGGGCGCTGTCGTCAGTTCAGAGCACTCCAAAGTCAGTACGTTTATGTTTAATGGTGATATCATGTTTCTTGTTTGTTCCGGAAGTTTTTCAGTGGATTTTATACTGTTCATATCGATATCAGAATTATAATGTATCGATCAGAATTAAGAAATATATCGTGATAGAAATGTTGGCCATATCGTCCAGCCCTAAACCAGAGAGACAGAAGCAAATGACATGGTTTTGTCCAGCAAAAGGCATAAATCACTGCTGCTGATTATATATTATTACTCTTCTTGTTCCTCCTCTCATTGTCCATTTTATCAACTCCATTGACCATACAGGAGCACTTTCTCCTACTACAATTAGAGACTGTGGTTTGGGTGCGGCTCTGTGTACCCTGTTAGCCCCCTTTCACCCTGTTCTACAATTCCTAGGACTCTCACGGGACCAACGCAGATTTGAAAATATATCCAAATTAATGAGTGAAAATGAAAGAGAGTAATATCTGTTATGGTCATCCAGCAACAAAGAAATAATAGTATAAATACTCAAAATTGGACTAACATTAAATAGCATGTATACGAGGTGCATGTTTTATCAAACAGATAAAGAATGGTGACTAAAATGGTGGGAAATCAGGTTTTAGAGTAGAGTATATTTTATTAGGAGAAGGATTCATTTGTTTCTAATTTCCTCATTGGTTTGAAATGGCCTCATTTGGCTTGCCCTATGTGTGTATGCACGTGCAGTTGTCAACTTGTCTACCTGCTTCTCCTCCCTGCTTTAATAAACCTCCTGGAGCTCATATTTAATTGTGTGTGTGTGTGTGTGTGTGTGTGTGACAGAGAGGGAGCAGCTTGTCTCTAATACTGTGTGACATTTACCCATTTAATTAACTCTCCAATACGGTTCAAATTTCCCCATTCCTGTCCTTAACGCACGTACACTTATGCAAAACAACACACACAGCTCCGGTCACTCTTTATAAAAGTCCTGCTCAGTGGTCAGAAGGCAGCCGCATTCTTGTTTATTGTCATGCATCATACTCCGATCAGCCACAGCATTTAAACCACTGACAGGTGAAGTGAAGAACATTGATTATCTTGTAACAGCTGTCAAGGGGTGGGATATATTCGGCAGCAAGTGAACAGTCAGTTCTTGAAGTTGACGTGCTGGAAGCTGGAAAAATGGGCGAGAATAAAGATCTGAGCAGCTTTGGCAAGGGTCAACTTGTGATGGCTGGACCACTGGGGTCAGAGGATGTCCAAAATGGCAGCTCTTGTAGAGAGTTCTCTGTGTGCAGTGGTTATTTCTAGACATGGAAATGAAATATCACGATTATTGCGGCGAATTATCGTGGTTATCAGTAATTTCATTTCAGTTTTGACATGTGCTGGAAGTTCAAAAATTACTGATCCACAAAATGAAATGATAAATATTAGCAGCACTCTTTCCTTTTTGCTTTATGTAAAGCTGTAAAAGCCATCATGTGAGATACTAAGAAGATAGTTAATTATTGTATAAATTTATGTTTAACAGATAATCTGTGATCAAACATTTATAAACCTAACTTTAGGTGTTTTTGTGTTTTATTTATTGCATAAATAAATTACATTTTTTTTCAAAGAGCTTGCTGTTGAATAAAATGTTAAGCCGTTTAAAAGGGACGCCTACGGTTGTGGGGGAATGCTGTTCTCTCTGGTTTGTTTACTTTCAGAAGTTCCGCATTTTTTAAGGTGGAACGGTGTGTTTGAGGGAATATGACGACAGTTGTAGGTACGTGGCTGAAGTTGAACTTGTCTGTAAGTTTTAATCACTCTTTGAATTGCCACAGAAACCCATTTGTAAGTCGACTTGTTTAGTTTTGTAGCTCTTTTGGTAATTCATTTAGCCTTCTCCTGAATTTGGAGACATTACTCCACATTAGGTAATTTGAAACCGCAAAAAGAAGGCAATATTACCCAGCTATGGAGCAGGAATAAAGCCACATCCTCATCTCGGTTTGTGCTTTTCAACATTTGGAGATCTCTCTGTTGTCTAAAACTCCAGATGCCTTTGCCATAAGCACAGAGAGAGAGAGAGAGAGAGAGAGAGAGACAGAGAGAGAATGCCTACAATATCAGACAATTAGTTTTTTTACCCATTTATAGACTTTACAGGCCTCACATTGTAAACATATTGTAAAGATTGGGTTTGAAATGTCTTTTTAGGAGCCAGACTTTTGCTTTTCATTCTCAATTTTGTTATTCAAATATGACACGTAGTTCATCCATTTTGACAGGTAAATAACAGTTTTTTGTATATGTTACTTTTCAGCCGTGCTCCGGCCAAAACAGTGAGTTTGCCTTTAGTTTACAAAGTTAACTGGTTAGTATTAAAGCACAGCTGGTGAGCTGACGACAAGGTCATTGTCACTCAGTAATGTGTTTGGGGAGCAAAGAGCACGTCCAGTCCCACTGAAGAGCTACTGTAGCTCAAATTGCTAACTAAGTTAGCGCTGGCTCTGATAGAAAGGTGTCTGATCTCACAGTGTATCAGAGCTGGTGCAGAGCTGCTCCAGACCAGTCACTGCCCATGCTGACCCCTGTACACTGCCGAAAGCATATACATTCACCACATGAGCAGAAAATGACGTCATGTGGACAGCCTGATGTGTGTGCATCACTTACCTGGGGCTGGGTGCATTATGAGAAAAAGGCAAGCCAGCAGAGACAGTGTGGCCAGATACTGCAGGGCACTTTCAGTGCTCTTATGAGTCCATTCGTCAATGGGTCAGATCTCTTTTTTTAGGTGGCACAAGAGAGATCTAAACAAAACAGGGCAGGTGTTTCGAATGTTATGGCTGATCAGTGATTAAGGGGAACATTTACAGGTAAATGGATATACAGGATACACAGGTTTGGGTTTTTGTGTGGTGCCAGAGGTTTAAAAGCACACTTTTCAATCAGTCACTTCAGAGAAAATCACAAAGTAAAAGAAACAACTTGGAATGATCTTTTTCATTTATTATCTGTAGCCCTTATCCAGTTCAGGGTCGCGGTGGGTCCAGAGCCTACCTGGAATCATTGGGCACAAGGCAGGAATACACCCTGGAGGGGGCGCCAGTCCTTCACAGGGCAACACAGACACTCACACACCAACGGACACTTTTGAGTCGCCAATCCACCTACCAACGTGTTTTTGGACTGTGGGAGGAAACCAGAGCACCTGGAGGAAACCCACGCAGACACAGGGAGAACACACCACACTCCTCACAGACAGTCACCCGGAGGAAACCCACACAGACACAGGGAGAACACACCACACTCCTCACAGACAGTCACCCGGAGGAAACCCACACAGACACAGGGAGAACACACCACACTCCTCACAGGTACATAAAGTACATACAATATGTATTAACTCCATAGAAAACACTTATGCCCACTGATTCCAGGTAGACACCGGACCCACTGCAGCCCTGAATTGGATAAGCGATTACAGACAATGAATGAATGGATGAATGAAATCCAGTCCCTGGAACCGGGTACCGTTTTTGTCCCTGCTTGCTCATGGTTACATCGTGAAGTATAAACCTGGTAGAGAAATGATTGACCAGAGAGTAGGGTTGTGACATAATGTATGGTTCGCAATAATATTGTAATCATGTTTAAAACTATTTTAAAAAATCAATATCGTGTTAAGTTGTAGTTTTTCTAATTTGTTTACCTAATGACGCCATTCAGTTACCCATGATATGGCATACATTCTTTACATGACTCATTTAGGCAAAGTGAAGTACGGTGGAAAGTGGCACTGAGGTGGAGAAGTCGTGTGGAAGTGGATTGGTTACAAAATATCAGATGAACAATAACCCCTGTTATTATGTAAGAAATGAAAGAAGTCTGTGACATTAGAAGGGGAAACACAACTAATCTGTTTCACCACCTCAAACAGAAGCACCTGGTTGAGGAGGAGGAAAATCAAAAATGCTGTTTGAATAGTTCAACGGCCCATGAGCTCTAACCCAAGCAGATAAACTACACTGACTCAGCTCAGCAACTATTCTGTACGTGTTATTTACTATGTATGAATAGAAATGAACATGACTTATATTACATTCATGTGAATTTAACATAATTAATAATAATATAACATTTATTTTGCTGCAATTAGTTTGTTCTTGAAATTAATTTAATTATTTTTCATTGTTTTGTCATATCACAAAAAATATGGTTATGGCAAAATACCCTGAAATATTGTGATATTATTTTAGGGCCGTATCGCCCACACCTACCAGAAAGACTATATTATTAAATGCAGACATCCAGCACCAACTATCCATCTGTAAATCTCCAAGCTACGGCAGATTTCACATTTGTTTTTATCCAACTCATGACCACACATTACTACAAACCTTTGCAGAATGTAGCCCAGGTTAATTTGTTTTAGGGATGTTTGACATTCCTTGTGTAGTGTCTTGCAAAATACAGTGAATAGAAATGAATGATTAATTAATAAAGAGAGATGTGTCAGTCAGTCATCTCAGATCAGTAGTCTGATGCTTTGATGTTTTGACTTGATCTGGAATTATTAATTTATTTTATTTGTTTGTTTGTATTATTTTTATTTATTTATTATTGTTTTTTATGAATTGAATGTTTCCCGTTTATAACATATTTTTATATAGTACACTGAAGACTACAGATGTATTGCCTTAATTTATATTATTTATGTTAATATGCAGTAACTTTGGCAGTCTTAAAACTTATATCTAAAATTGTTTTCTGGTAAGTTTTCATTGTTTGAAACCAACCCTCACACGTTTATAAAATGGATATAAACAAATAAGCATTAAATAGTTGTAGGTCTTTTAGTGCATCCGTTTAAAATATAATAGGGTGGTAACTGTGTCTAATCATTAAAAGTAGGGGAGCAATGCTTTGTAAAAACCAAAAAGTGTGAAATCTAATTTGAACCTGTATCACAGGCAGTAAAGAGCACACAGCGAACGGTGGAAGTAGGGTTTGTTTTGGCAAATTAACGTTTCTAACACTTTTCTAAGAATTTAGAAAAACACTTCCTTTCTGAAAGAAGCTGAAAAGATGTTCACAGGGTCAGAATCCAATTTGACTCAGGTGCCGGGGGAAAGTTGTAGCAGAGATGCCAAAGAGAGACAGTTAGTGCCAAGGTAACACTTTGCCCTAGGGCAGAAGCATTTAAGATTTCAGGCAGTTAACCTACTGCCTATATTCCTCCTATAATATTACACACATATAAAAGGGACATATTATATTCACAGTTATGGGGTCTTAATTAAAACATTTGTTACACGCTTAACACAGCACCATTTTCACCCTTAACTGCTCTTTCCAGAATGTCCATTTTGTATTGCCTTTAAATGATAGTGAGTTACGCACAGCTTACCACAGCCCTGAGTGAACACCAGCACAGTGCAGCGTACATACTCTCTGGTTTTCACTCCTCATGTTTTTGTGCGCTCTCTTATTTTCTGTGCTTTTAGGTTTTATGGTTTAATCCCACCTTTGCGCTTTCATGTAATCAGGTCAGCCGCTGTGATTTGACATGCTCAGATGAGGAGGAGGTACAGTTGTAGCATAACCAGAATTACAAGTGTAGTAAAACCAGAATGGCTTGCTTTATTCCATGTCTTTTGATTTAGGCAGTCCGAACATAAAGGCTGATTCATAAACAGTTATAACATTTTGGAACTGGGTCTAATTCTTCCAGGCTAACACTTTGAAATATCAGTCAAACGCATGGCAAGTGCTTGTTTTCAAGCAACGTTTTGCTGATGCCAAATATCTGCTGACTCCTGCTTACTTTGACATTTATCAGTGAATTGTGCTACTTGATGTTTTATAATGTTGATGAAGGAAGACACTGCCAGTTAAACACTGCTTGAACTCACTTTTTAATGGGGAAAAAAAAACAGCCTAATTTGGGAAACCCAGTTTGTGTAACCTTCAAGTTTCTAGTTAAGTGGAGCTTGCTAATATTTGAAAAGCTTAGGTTGAATCAAGGGTGCTAAGCCCTGCTCCTGGACAGGCAGGTGTGTCAAATTAGGGCTGGAAGAAGGGAGGCATGGGCAGCCATGGGTTAAATGAACCAGAAATCAGGAATAGGACCTTGAGTCATGGATCGTTCTGTGCTGACAGCTGTTATAGACCTAGGAAACCCGTAGACCTGCTTACACTTATTGAGGCTTGAGTGTACAGCTGGATCTACAGTACTTTAAACACAGTGTTTGGGTTATTTTATTTTATTTTATTATTTATTTATATATTTTTATGACTAATTAAAATTATTCAGTCATTCACTCCTAGCTCTCAATTCCCTGGAGCATCCAGAGCTGCAGCACCTAATTCAGTGTATCAACTAATTATCAAGCCTTTCATGAGCTGAATGTGATGTGCTAGATTGGGTGAAACACTGTCAGTGCTGGAGTACTCGGTGTAATTCATGCATTGTTATGGCAGAGAGTTTGCTTAGAGTAACACCTTAGAGACAGCATACATATGAACATTTTACATGAGTATACTTATGTGTTTATACAATCTGTGGCCCATAATAGGTTTCAACATGGAGTCTTGGGTGTAGGACCCCTCAATTCAGCAAAGTTAATGCAGATTGATTGTTTAAGCAGGGTTTCAATTGTGCACATTCGGCTTGTAAAATCTCTGTAAAATCATAAATTATGAGCTCGGAGTCCCCATGCTTACAGAAGTAATCAAGCGTAGCCTGTAGGGTATAAAGCTCTAAACACTGGGATATAGGGCAGTGGAACTGTTCTGTGGAGTGATGGAACACCATACATTACCTATGGGACTAGACTACAACTCAGTTTTCTAAACCACTGGTGCACTGCGCAAAAGCTAAATAAAACAGAATGCAAATTCATATCGACCCTATTTTTAATTGGAAATAATACAAAGGCATATTAAGTGTTGAAACTGAGAAATTGTATTGTTGTTCGTACAATACGTGCCTGTTTTGAGTTTAATGCCAACAACTCATTTAAAAATGTAACTGGGACTGAGGACTGGGGAATGAAAGTATTGCTGGTTATAGGATTTCAGCTGCTCAGTAGTTCAGGGTCTACTATCGTTACTGCATTTTTCATGTCACAATGCACCAAATGTTTTCAACTGGTGACAGCCCTCAACTGCAGACAGGCCAGTTTAGTGCCTGAACTCTGAAGAGCTGTGCTCTTGTAATATGTACAGAATATGATTTGCCACAGCCTTCCCTGAAAATGACGTTGTTTGGATGGCAGCGTACATTGCTTCATTTATTCAGCATTAACAGTGCATTCATAAAGGTGCAAATCACCCATGGCAACATTATAGATGCTGGTGCTTATAACAAGCCGGACGGTCCTTCTTCTCTTTAACCCAGGGTGGTAGTGTCGTCCATCTAAAAGGAATTTAAAATTTTGATTTGACAGGCCAAACAACACTATTCCACTTTGCCTCAGGGCATTTTAAATGAGCTTGGGCCTATAGAAATTGGCAGAGTTTCTGGATCCTCTTTATGTATTGATTATTCTGAGTAGTAGAGATTTAACTTGCATTTGTGGATGAAGCTATGGACTGTGTTCACAGATAGTGTTTTTTGGATGTGTCCTCGAGACCTTGCAGTGATTCCCACTAAAGACTCGCCTGGTTTTAATGCTTTCTTGTCTTATTTCTGACTCATTTTAATGGTAATATGAAGCGTGGATGATCACACTTTTGCGTTGAGAAGCATGATTCTTGAATTGTACTGTGAAAAACAAATGGCAAAACATTTGTTTCCAAACATTCACTAATTCTGTATTATGAAAATGTACATATAATAAGTTATGTTAAGCAGTTAAATTATGTACTGTTCCATTTTTCAGATTAAATTAATTTCATTTTCTACTGATCAACCTAAAATGATTTTGGCAACAAGATGGTCATCCTCATTGCTTTTGTGATGTTGATAGCTGCCTCAGCCTCAGACTGTAACCAGCCCCTCAGCCCCCCTCTTTACTACAAAAATATAGGGCTGGGTAATAATTCAATCTCAATATGTATTGCAATATTAAAAAAAACTGAATAACCATAACAATTCATTTGTTCATTTATTGTCTTTAACCATCCAATTCAGGGTCACGCTGGGTCTGGAGCCTACACGGAATCACTGGGCGCAAGGCAGGAATACACCCTGGAGGGGGCGCCAGTCCTTCACAGGGCGACACACACTCACACACTCACACCTACAGACAATTTTTGAGACACCAATCCACCTACCAACATGTTTTTTTGGACCATGGGTGTAACCATAATATTACTTTAAAAAGGAATTTTCACAATTTCAATATAAATCTACAGCATCTCTCATTGCACTCAGTTTTAAATTTATTTTTTTACATACTAATATTGACAAAGCCAAGTGTTTTGTTTGATGGGGTTTTATGGGGCTTTTGATGTTGTTTGTTTTTCTGGGGTTTTATTGTGACCAAACTTAAGAAAGATATTGTGCTATAATTTGTTAGCCACTTTGTTCAGCCAGACTAAGATTTGATAAAACTATTTCTGGGTATTTCTGAGTCTCGATGGCTGCTTAGGTAACCATGTAATAACTAAAATTTGGCCTTTGCCCTTACCTCAAAGCAAACAGGCACCATTGATGCTTTTTCATTTGGTTTTATGCCAGCAGTGTGTCAGTGAGCAGTGCGACACATCAAATGACTAATATGCTAATGTGTATTTTATAGTTCTAAACATCCATAGACACAAAGAGAAGACGGTTTCTGCATTAGCCACATTAATTAGTTTGTGTTTGCGAGTGTGCTTGTGCATGAGAGTGTGCATGTGTGTGTGACCAATACAGTTGCTGGCAGTAACTCAGCCCTGCCTCATCCATCAGTTTGTACCACTCTGACCTCAGAGCTCCCATGATGCTGAGCATGGGGTGAATGTGTTTGAGGGGCATTACTTTGTACATGTGTCCTCTGAGGAAAAGGGTATTTAGAGGTTTCTCTGTTTCATGTACATTAAAAATTCTGTTGCCTCTGTCTGCCGTATCTAAAACCCTTAATTACCACCACACCAGGATGTTTTTAAAAACCTTTTATATGGAGATGACGGGCGTCACGGTGGCGCAGCAGGTAGTGTCACTGTCACACAGGAGGTTGTGGGTTCAAGTCCCGCTCCGGGTGACTATCTGTGAGGAGTGTGGTGTGTTCTCCCTGTGTCTGCGTCGGTTTCCTCCTGGTGTCTGTCTGTGAGGAGTGTGGTGTGTTCTCTCTGTGTCTGCGTGGGTTTCCTCTGGGTGACTGTCTATGAGGAGTGTGGTGTGTTCTCCCTGTGTCTGTGTGGGTTTCCTCCGGGTGACTGTCGGTGAGGAGTGTGGTGTGTTCTCCCTGTGTCTGCGTGGGTTTCCTCCGGGTGACTGTCGGTGAGGAGTGTGGTGTGTTCTCCCCCTGTTTGCGTTGGTTTCCTCCGGGTGACTGTCGGTGAGGAGTGTGGTGTGTTCTCCCTGTGTCTGCGTGGGTTTCCTCCGGGTGACTGTCTGTGAGGAGTGTGGTGTGTTCTCCCTGTGTCTGTGTGGGTTTCCTTTGGGTGACTGTCTGTGAGGAGTGTGGTGTGTTCTCTCTGTGTCTGCGTGGGATTCCTCCGGGTGACTGTCTGTGAGGAGTGTGGTGTGTTCTCCCTGTGTCTGCGTGGGATTCCTCCGGGTGACTGTCTGTGAGGAGTGTGGTGTGTTCTCCCTGTGTCTGCGTGGGTTTCCTCCGGGTGACTGTCTGTGAGGAGTGTGGTGTGTTCTCCCTGTGTCTGCGTGGGTTTCCTCCGGGTGACTGTCTGTGAGGAGTGTGGTGTGTTCTCCCTGTGTCTGTGTGGGTTTCCTCCAGGTGACGGTCTGTGAGGAGTGTGGTGTGTTCTCCCTGTGTCTGCGTGGGTTTCCTCCGGGTGACTGTCTGTGAGGAGTGTGGTGTGTTCTCCCTGTGACTGCGTGGGTTTCCTCCAGGTGACTGTGAGGAGTGTGGTGTGTTCTCCCTGTGTCTGAGTGGGTTTCCTCCAGAATTTTTTTTTTGTCCAAAATACAGACAAAGTTAAATTTCAGTCATGAACAAACTATTCTCAGCTTCTTACTCAAACACAGTTTAACAGTAAAAGATGCAAAGCTTCTGAATGAACACAAACAGAAAAGGGGTAGTTGCTTTGCTCTGAGAACAGTAGCTCTCCAGAACCATCTATGTTACCTTTAATTTACAAAAAATATTGGAATTACAAAGATTTACAGATATTTGTCAGAAGAATTGCAACATGAAATACCACTGGGGGGTTGTGTTCATTCAGAAGCTCTGCATCTTTTAAGGTGGAACACTGTGTTTGGGTAAGAAGCCGGCTGTAGCTTTGTTTGTGGTTGTGGACCATTTTCTAGTGCACAAACAGACCAGAGAGCTAGCAGATGGTGTGCAACATGAACATGAACATCGCCTTTATCAAGAAGTCTAGAATATCCTAACACTGGATGAACTGCTAAGCTCCTATATTCCTCTTACTTATAAGATTAACATTCCACCTTAAAACACTTTAAGACATTATTATATAAGGTGGGGAATAAAAAATGCTCTTGTGAATCATGTTTTCACATTATCACCATATTTACTTCAAGAAAGTGATGGAAATTAGTGTGAAATTCACCCCTTAGTCAAAGACAGACAGAGTCTTTCCACATTGATTTGCCCTATTGACACAACTCAAGGTTATTTTTCTGAAAGGTCTACGTCATTTACACTGTTCTAGGTCAATGTGAGTGAGAGAGAACATTCAAGAAATTTTTCTGTGGACTTTATTGGTGACTTTATTGGGAGCAGTGTGTTCTGACCTTAAATGTAATTGTCTTTTCATATTGTGTTTATTAAGATATAAGCATCTTTTTAATCGTCTTTTAGAGTTTGTGATGATGTATATATGACAGAGTGAGTGTGAGACAACATATAGTTTTTGCTCACTAACCATTCAGACTTAAGTTTGCATTATTTAAACACTCCCGGAACACTGGGGCTGAAGAAAAACTACTGGAAGCCTGGAAAAGTGTCTTTCTTAATTTACTGCAGTGTGAGTTTTAATGCAGTGGTAAGCACTTTGAAACACTCTGCACAGGCTCTACCAGCAATGCAGCATCTCCTGCACCCACTCAGTGAAGTTTCAATGTACAGCGATGCCAGAGAGAGCGGCACGTAACCTCACGCATTTAGGTTTTTGCAACAAAAGCAAGATTCGTATTTTCATACAAGCATCCAAATGATCTGTGCTGAGATGCTGAGACACTGCTTCAGATGAGAGCATAGTAAGAGCAAGCTTTGCAACCTACCTTCTAGGTGCCGTCAATTATAACTGACACCATGATCAGCTGTTCTGATGTTTTGCTGTTTCCTTTGTTGGGGGGGGCAGACACTTTAGAGTTGCCCTGTCTCCTCGTCTGAGTCTCTCCTGTCACAGCGCTGAACCTGCATTTATGTGAGAGCACAAAGGTAAAGTAAAACGGAGCAGAAGTGAACTGATTAAACATAGCTGAAATGAGAAGAGAGTAGAAAGAGAACCAAGCAAAAATGGCTAAAACCCAGAGCTTCTGTTCCTTACTCTCACAAGGAACAGTGCTACTGTTTTGAACGGGCTTCTCTCATCATTTATCTTTGGATGCTTCAGGACCAAGAGGCAGGACAAATCTAAAGTGTCTCCACCCTGTACACCGACACCGTTGCCTGCGCAAGTGTATTTATACTTGTGGATTGGTGTCTGCATTTACACCTCCACAGCACTAGGGCTGAATCTCTAATATCATTCTCTGCAGTATGTAGTACACTACATAGTAGTGGTGTAGTAGCCTTAGTGTTATAATCCGAGAAGTGCACTGTTCAGGAGTATGGCACTAATGGAACAGACCATTTACTTTCAGTGCCAGGAAAGCAACAAATACAAAGCTGCCACATTTTCCCTTGTGTTCCAGCTCCGTGTAGTGATGCGTTGTTGTTTTATTTCCCCCCCTAGAAGTGTCCTTTGTTCCAACTTTTTATTTGTTTCCGTGGAGTTCAAACCAATGTCTGCCCAGGTTGATGCGAGACTTTGCTTATGACATATGTTCAATACAGAAGCATACTGGGTTATAGGGTCTGTTTACAGCGTAGGGTTTCAAAGCACCTGTGTTTGCAGCTTTGCGTGACGTATATTTCAGGCCTTAGTTACAACACTGCAACAACAAAGCACAATGTGGAACCAGAACTTCAAAATTGCTAGCTCTTGCTGTGTTTTATTCATGGTGCTCTGAAAATACAGGGGTTGGAGAATGAAAGTGAAACACCTGGTTTTAGACCACAATAATTTATTAGTACGGTGTAGGGCCTCCTTTTGCGGCCAGTACAGCGTCAGTTCGTCTTGGGAATGACATACACAAGTCCTGCACAGTGGTCAGAGGGATTTTAAGCCATTCTTCTTGCAGGATAGTGGCCAGGTCTCTACGTGATGCTGGTGGAGGAAAACGTTTCCTGACTCGCTCCTCCAAAACACCCCAAAGTGGCTCAATAATATTTAGATCTGGTGACTGTGCAGGCCATGGGAGATGTTCAACTTCACTTTCATGTTCATCAAACCAGTCTTTCACCAGTCTTGCTGTGTGTATTGGTGCATTGTCGTCCTGATACACGGCACCGCCTTCAGGACACAATGTTTGAGCCATTGGATGCACATGGTCCTCCAGAATGGTTCGGTAGTCCTCGGCGGTGACGCGCTCATCTAGCACAAGTATTGGGCCAAGGGAGTTGAGGTGTAGATTTAATTCTGCTGTGATTTGGGCAGCCGTGGTTTTATGTTTTTTAAATAAAATCCGGGTCAGCACCTGAGCATCCCTTTCAGACAGCTTCCTCTTGCGTCCACAGGTAATCCTGTTGGATGTGTTTCGTCCTTCTTGGGGGTATGCTGACATTACCCTGGATACCGTGGTTCTTGTTACATCACAAAGGCTTGCTGTCTTGGTCACAGATGCGCCAGCAAGACGTGCACCAACAATTTGTCCTCTTTTGAACTCTGCTATGTCACCCATAATGTTGTGTGCATTGCAATATTTTGAGCAAAATTTGAGCTAATTAACCCTTCACACTCTGCTCTTACTTGTGCAGTGTGCAGTTAATGAAGATTGGCCACCAGGCTGCTCCAATTTAGCCATGAAACCTCCCACACTAAAATGACAAGTGTTTCAGTTTCATTGTCCAACCCCTGTACATAGGTATGATAGAAAAATACCTCAATACCTCTTAAAACATTCTTATTTATTGATGGAATGTAGATGTTAAATTTTACCATGTGCCCTGTGCACTTCAAATTTAAAAGAGAAGTACATGGATAATTCTGACCCAGTGTCTCATTGGTTAACACACTAACATTTAATTCTCTTAGGAAATATCCAGATATTTTTTTTTTAATGTAAGATTAAGTGCTTTGACTTCCCCTTTTGCTGCTTTGCGACTGTATTAACAAGCATTCAGCATCATATTTCATAATGGAATTATCTAGCCAGCTTGATATGCCTAGCAGGCATCACAACTCTGTGTGAAAGCGCTTATGTGAATTCAAGCAAATAATCTCTTAATGTAAGACAATAACCACGGTTCTTCACAGAAAGCCATCTGAGTCTATATGTTTACAGGACGTTTAACACAGGGTCATGTAACAGAAGCAGGCTCTGTCAGTGAAATAAATCCACTTTCTTCGTGGAAGATAACTACATGTTATAATACATTATCCATTACTTGTTTTGTAGCTCTTTGAAATAATCAGAGAAATATAATATAATAATATTAAATAATATTAATATTCATTCATTCATTCATTATCTGTAACCCTTGTCCAGTTCAGGGTCACGGTGGGTCCAGAGCCTACCTGGAATCACTGGGCGCAAGGTGGGAATACACCCTGGAGGGGACGCCAGTCCTTCACAGGGCAACACACACACTCACACACTCACACCTACGGACAGTTTTTGATTCGTCAATCCACCTACCAACGTGTGTTTTTGGACTGTGGGAGGAAACTGGAGCACCCGGAGGAAACCCACGCAGACACAGGGAGAACACAGGTCCCTGTGTTCATGTGTCACAATAGACCCTAAGCATATTTTTGTGCTGGTGTGAAAGGCTACACTGATTAATACAGAAGCCTACTGGGTACGGCACACGCCACAGTTACAGCGTCTGGTCCGCAGATCCACTTACTTCTGCAGTAAAATGCTCTCTTTACTGAAAATCGATGGACAACAGTGTAACTTTCCTACGGGGTACTTTGTAAATTAATTTTTAACATGATATTACTGTTTATTATCCCGATAATTCTGCAAACATTATCGCCAAACCCTGCTCTATACAGGTTCTTACTGAAATAAAACAACGTTCCTCTGGGACCTCTGTGCAACACAAACAATTAGTGCAGAAAATAGAGTGCAATAATTACGAAGGACTTAAAATAAATTCACAACACAACACAGTCAGTCTAGTTCTGCTCCCTAGGCTTTCCCTCTGCCCATGTCTCACACTCTCTTTGGCTGTAGCTCGTTTCCACAGTCATTGCTAGCCATAACACCTTAACTCCTGAAGTTAGAGTCAAAGTCAGGCCCAGATATCAAACCGCGTATTTGTGAGGCATCAGCGATCTCTCGGATCGCGTCTTTCAGTGGTTCAACACATAGCAACTGAGCCAGCAAAGAGTGAATGCTGATTTGCCTCTGACCTGAGGGTTTTGTTGCCGAGCTCCAAAAACCGCCGGTGACTGTGAAAATCGGGGCTAAAATCCTGTAGTGTGAACCTGGCAATAGCTGAATGAAGTCAGGGCTGTTTCAGACAAAAAAGATGATGCGGAATTCCTGCACTGTTTCCTGCTGAGAGAGTGGAAAACATTGAGAATTATGTCAAAAATGCAAGGTCCGTCGAGGTTAGTCTTTAGGCTATTTGCTGTACACTTTCCTCTTGCACCTACTTCAGCATCGCCTCCTTCAATCAGCTGCATTGATGCAATCTCCTAACATCGAGGTGAACTGATTTTTGATTCTTTTTTTTCTTTTCTTTTTTACAATAACGTATCTTTAATTGATTCATTTTTAAAATAAATATATTTTATATATTTATTTATTTGTATTAATAGCCCCCTCCAGGGTGTATTCCCGCCTTGCGCCCAAATGATTCCAGGTAGGCTCTGAAGCCACCACGACCCTGAGCTGGATAAGGGTTACAGATAATGAATGAATGAATGAATATATATAAATATATATATAATATTAATATAACATTTATTTTGTTGCAATAGTCTATTTTTGAAATTAATATGAGTATTTTTCATTGTTTTGTCCAATAATATCCAAGAATATCGTTACGGTTTAAATTCCCATAGACAAGATGTTTGTGTTGTAAACGGATTTCACTTGTGAGGATTAGGGTCTCCTAAGATCTTTCCAGCATCATCATCTCAGTAGACCAGACTCGGAAGCACAGGGGTTTGAATTTAATAAACTCATCGTGAATCGTGTGTGTGTGGGTGTGTGTGTGTGTTTGTGTGTGTGTGTCCATCCTAAGGGACTGAAGCTGCTCTTTCCCACGGAGTTCCAGTGGGAGGTTCCCATGGTAACGCAAGAATCGGAAGCTACCGTAATTGGTCCCCCCCCCCCCCAATCCTATTTTTTTTTCCCCGACTCTGTTTTGTCTGGCTCTTGATCTCCCTCACTTTATCTTTCTTTTCCTCTCTTTCCCTCCCTCCCGCTGTCTCTTTTACATGTCTTCCTTTGACCATCTCTCTATCTCATTCTCTACACTTTCACACCACCTCCTCCCTTTCTTTTCTCCCCCTCTTTCATATCATCCCTTTAGATAAACTCATCTTACTGCTCTCTCTCTCTCTGTCTCTCTCTCTCTCTCTCTGTTTGCCTCTCACACATCATCAGCTCCCGTTATACAGCAAGCACACATGAAAGCCAAAAGAGATTGTTTCCAGTGAGATAACTAATATAAAGGAGATTAAAATCCTTCTCTGACTTCTAAGCTACACTAGTGATATTGTACAAAGTATAAACCAGGGACTGAAAATATGACAGTAGTAAGAGTAGACACGTACAGCATCCTAAAATCTCACTTGTTGGGTTTCTTTAGACTGGTTGAAACATTTAGAATGACTAGATGCCCTGACAGAGTAGTAAATGTGTTAGTATTACATCATTTAAATTGCAGGGTTGTTGACATTGGTGATAATAATAAAAATGATAGAATTGAACAAGTTTGTTGTCTGCAATGTGGAAATGTATATCTGGTTACTCATGCCATTAAAAAGAGAAAAAAACATAACAATATCCTGATCTCATCTCTCAAAATTCTCCAGAAAAGATTTAGTCAGTACTTTCCTTCAGTGGATGCTGTGGGTGGGTGTGTGTTGTGTGTGGACACAGTGGATGCAACCGAAAACACACTGCGTTCTCCAGCAGATTATTAAATGGAAAACCCAGTTGATGTTTTGTTGACCTTATAAAGTTATGAAATATTTTCTTATCAAGTATATTACTTAGTATATTATTACCACATCGGGTTATAGAGGTCACCAGTGCAGTTCTCCTTTCATAATATATTTTGATATTCATTTTGAAATGTGAAAAAGGGAAACAACCCCTTTCTGATTCGTTAACAGGAAAGTGCAAGGAAACAAAACAGGAAAATGCTCCGTCTATTTCTGGGGCTGCAGTCTGTGTTTCTTTTTACCTTTTCCCACTGCTGTCTGCTGTGTACTGTTTCAAACAAGACATCTCTAAAACCACCCTCTGAAAGAGTTTTATATACATAAAAAAGTCTCTGTAGTGTCTGCCACTGTGTTGCAAGATTTCAACCGAGGGTTTTCCCTTTAGGAGTGCGAGGAGATTGTGGTGTAAAACGGCATGTGTCGACACTGACTTCCTCATAGTCCTGTGACATGGAACAGATATTGCTCTGAAATATACTGTTATTTTCAGAGTCTGCTTTCAAAGCCGTCTCTCTGAGCAGTGTCTCTGTTCACAGCGAGAGGTATAACATCAGTAAACTGAGATAGTAAAGAGGAGTTGACTCCCAGAGATTCAGTCTTCGTTTGCGTTGTCATAAGACGTTATGGTGGCTGTATTGGTAGTTGTGTGCATGCAGAATTGTGTAAATACCTAGCTTGTAGCTCCTGTTAGTATTCCGTGTGTTTTTTATCCCTGATTCTTTTTATCTAATAGGTTTGCCACTTGTTCTACAAGTTTAGATGATGTGTAACCCTGAGTTTACCTGAGTTAACTGCTGAGTTTACCTATGAACTGTGTCTCTTAACATAATTCTTCCTTTAAGCAGGTCACTAGAGAAAGAGTTGCAGTAAGTATTAGGGGTGTAATGGTACACAAAAGTTACAGTTCAGTACAGACCCTGGTACTGGCCTCATGGTTTGGTACGATTTTGGTACAACGGGAAAAGCAATTTATATATATATATATATATATATAGACACATACAATTTTTGTTTTCTTCAGCAATATATTATTAAAAATAATTATAGGTAAATATTATTGTTAAATCGTTGACTGTACATCACACTAAACACATTCTCATCGTTTTAGAGGATGTTAATACTGTGAAGCTGTAGAGAAACTGAGATGGTCAGATTACTTTCAGTGTTGGATCAATTCGGTCGCATGCTTAAGATTCTGTATGAATACACCGCTAGTAATGATGCTAATCAGGAGAAGTATATGATGTTAGTATGTGAGTGTGCACTGGTGTTTTTTATTGTTAGCTTCACCTCAAACCCAAACTAAATGGAAAATCTAGCATATGCACGTGTCCACACACACACACACACACACACACACACACACACACTGTAGCACACACTCATATTTGACAGACACTAGAGGGGATTACTGATACTGAATGACATATGACGGATACGTATTTGTGTGTGTGTGTTTGTCTTGAAGCGTGTGCTGCTGTTCACAGGTTCAGTTGTCAAGCAACAGTGTTTGCACATGGTGCATACACACTATATACAAAAGAGATATGACATGTACCAGGTCTGTTCAAGCTCACAGAATGTTTGTGTGAGAGAGTGGACAACGTGTGTGTAACAACCGTGGTACTTCTTTCAAAATATATCCCCTTCTATAACTAATTTTACCCGTGTTTACACTTCTTACCCTGCTACGCTCTTTAAGGAGAAAGTAAAAGATTGTGTACATTTGAGTGCAATAGATAAACGGTGTGAATAAAATACTTTAAAAATATCAATGAAATCTATAACAGCAATAAGAAGAAGAAACAATTATAACAATAATCATTTGTGCATGTAGCGGATGTAGTTATATCTTAGTTTACACGTACATATAATGTACATGTACAGCATAAACCAACAGTGCATGTCCTGTTTAAATATATTTTACACCTTTATTTTCACAATTTTATATAATATATAAAATTGGTGGAACCCAAAAAATAAACAATAAATAGAGCTATTATAGGAAAATAATCACAAAATATTCTGCCATTTGTAAAATTAAGAATTCTGTTTACTTAATCCCTTTTCACGGGCTAATTAATGAAACATCTGCACAAATAAGGGCATGCTTGTAAATTATATGTTAATGAGGCACTGGTTGGATAGCGCTTGATTTCACACACGCTGATTCATCAACCGCACTCCAATCTCTGCTCATTTACACAGTGTACCAAAGCATCACACATCGGTTTGTACGTGCAGTGTGGCAAATTCTGAACTTATTTGTGCAGCTGTGATGAATGAGGGCCAATGTCCTTATCTCATCTATGAAGCAAAACAAGGTTGTACTTTTCCCTTGAAATTACAGCTTAAAACCATTATGATGCTTCACTGTCCTCTAATAGGGAGAATAGAGTTGTTTTTGCTACTCCAGGCTCAGCACTGTAGAAACTGCACTATGTGACCTGTAGAACACCAGATTTTACCTAGAGTATTTCTAACTGTATTAAACCATTCATGACATGGCTGTCATGTATGTAGTAGGCCAAAGGATTCATCTAAGATGTATGTTAGTCTACCCTTCCATTATTTTGATCAAACCCTTAAAAGTTTCTCTAGCGTTTAATAATTGAAGCAATATTAAATATATATTTAGAAACAAAATAATTTCTGATTTAATTGTGTCAGTATTACAAAATACAGCCGCACATCTTTATAACAGAAAGTTGTGGAGTGTGGAAGGACCCTGTTATGTAAGTAGTATGTAAAGCACATGGATGTTAAATATCCTGAAGGAGACCTGCTGTTAGGTTGCTGGGATTTTTTTTTTTCCACTGCTGCTAACTGGTTGGAACCTGCTGTGGACTGAGCCACATCCTTTTGTTTTTCTCTTTTCTCCTCCCTCCCTTTCTTTCCTCCACCTTTTCTCTGGCTCTTCTCCAAAACACTGGCACAGTGCTCAGCGAGGCTTTTCAACCTTGTCTAATATGCGCGGGATTAAACCTTTCGTGAGACTTGAGATCAATATACCGCACACACTGAAGAAATCAGCACAAAGCTGTCAGTGTGGTGGAAACCCTCACCGAACTCGGATGGTGACCTCTGGACCCACACTACCTTTAGTTTGGGAATGTATACAATATCCCATTACATTTATGAAATGAACTGGTTACAGAAGATGAATGAATGAACGTTACAAAATGTGGAAATGCACAATTTCACAATCGGCCTGTTTTCTCTGGCAATGTAGGTGTGTAATCAACATTATGTACATCAGATTTAGGACAGTTACAATAACTTCAACCTCAGTATCTCTCACTGTGCCATCTTTCATGTTAATCACACATACGGTGTTCTTTCTTCAGTCTTGTGCAGTGCAGATACCCCAGGTGAAACAACATGTCCAAGTGAATATTAGTTAACACCTAACCTACATGGCAGGGGTCATGAATAGACTCAGACACTGTCCGAGTCCTGACCTGGACCTGTAACTGATAAACTATTAAGAGATGTTTAGTTTCAACAATGTTTCTCTTCTAGTCGTTACAGTTCAGGTTTAGTGCTCCAGGAATTACCAGACTAATCACAAACGTTTCTGCACGTCACACATGAGGCTACTACGCCAATCAGATTTATGTATTATGATTAGCGCTGTGACTCGAATGAGTGAAACACACAGAGCAGACCTCCAGACACCGCTGTCCTGGGGTCAAATAAAGTAGTCCAAGAGACAAAAAAACGCTCTTTTGGGACACTTTCAGGATGATAGTGTTGTGTGAGTTAAAACCAGAAACTTTAAAAATAAGTGAGCGATTACAGGTTCTCGTAACGCTGAACATGGATTCCTGTCCTTCAGTATAAAGAGCCAATCAGCTTGCTGTTAACGGATATAGTCCTGCCCTCCAGGAATAAGAACCAATGAGATTGCTGGTTATGAAAAGCAGTCAACTGCAACTACAGTTCATTAGGGACTTTATTTACATATGATTTATTTTTTCAAAGTTGTTGTGTATTTGTAAATTTGACAAGAAAAGGACGTTATATTTAGGATGCTTGTTATTTATAATATTAAATACACTACTGCTTTAATCTTTTCCATTTTCTTTCCTCTAACCAGCTGTAAATATGGTTTCTCATCGTCTATGACCAGTGTATTATATCATCACTGTCCAAAGAAAATCATCTATCTCCAAAATAGTACGTTTGAAGGTGAAGGTACACTCCCTCTTCACATTCAATGTCAATTTAATGTCAATTTAAAAAGATTTTATTCCAAGTCATTTGGAGCATTCCTATTGGTCCATTGATCATGACATTTTCACACCGTGTGAAGGATGGCTGCTGAGTTCAAATGATGTAGTAAACTAAAAATCCACAAAAACTGAGACACGTTTTTCTTTTGGACAGCTACAATATACTCTTATATTTTGGGAATGAAGTTGTGGAGCAGTGGGGGGAATGGCTATGTCCTGCAGCCACTGTAGTTTCTGCAGTGGTCAGCGCCACGACTGCTCAGAGGAATGTTAGGACATTACAGAGAGGTCAAGACTGGTGTGAAAAAATGTTTCTGGGTTTACAGTCACAGAATTCCTGTCATTTCTTCACATACAGTGTTCTGTGATAAATGTCTGGCTACTGGTTTCCAGAAAACACACCTGCGTTGTCCCTCCTCTCAACTAACACTCATGTAACTCTGTTCGGTTACGGAAAAATCATTCTGTTTACACTTGTGTTAAATGTGGACAAGTTGCATCTTTGATCGCCTCTGAATGTGGTTCGGATTGTAATCAACAAGCAAAATCCGAACATGATCCAATCACCAAATCCAATCCAATTTTTTTTAAGACAATTTCCATTAGAAGAGTTAGAGTTTTAATGGTGCAGCCAATCAAAATATCTCCCTGCACCCATCAGTGTTGATTCATGCTGCAGTTTTAGAAAAAGTTACTAAGAGTAGCCTAATTTTAATCTGAAACACTATGAGAGACGGCTACTTGGATGTAATCAGACTAAAATCTAGTATGGTTCATTTTCAAAGCTGCTGAAGCTCAAAAAGGCTGATTTAAGGACTTTGTGAATTAGTTCTCGAGACTAGACTTAGTCTGAACTTCGGGGGCTTCGGGGGCGTGTCCGCTCACACACAACGTAACCAGAGGATGATCTTCCATTCTCCAAACTCGTTTTGACAGAAGCCTATGGGCAGTTACTCTGGCAGTTTTGAGGCTTTTTGACAAGCGTGTGTGCTTGTGTGGGGTGGTTATCAGAGAGGAGCCTGTTTCTGAGAGTCGATGTGTACACACAAACTGATGGAATTTGACAAAAAGGGAAACACTTGACTCGTGAGATTATATTTGAAAGAGAGTGTTTTCATAGGGGGACGGATTTATGACAAAGCTCATCATTGTCATTGCCACTGTTACTGATACTATGATCATCACCATGGCCGTCTTTATCTCTTGTTATGGAATCTGCCGCTGACTGTGTGTGTTAACGTGGGCTTTTAAATGTTTGATGAAGAGAAAGTTGCCCCAGTTAAAAACAAAAAAAAGAAGAGACAGCGTTTAAATTCCAGCAGAGTTTCAGGCAGACAAAGAAGTAAAGTAGCCAACCAAGACTCATACAAACACACACACAGGAGCACACGCTGTTTCTGTACCTATTGGAAAGCTGTGCTTTAGATGTATTAGTCCTTGTCTGCTCACAGCAGGTGGAGTAGCTTAATTTCTGGAGTGGGACGTATTGTCAGGGGACAATTAGAGGATTTACAAACACAATGAGTCATATTTATATTGTATTCTGCAGTTGTAAGCACACGTTGGAATATCACTGGTCAAATTACATGTTGTGTTTACAGAGAGTGAACAAACAATGGCATATTTTCTGTAAAGGTCTGTAGATATGTACTGTGCATATTTTCAGAAGAAACAACTTAACAGAACACACCAATTTTACCAGAGATTACCTGCTTATTATATTTTTGCTGTGCATCCAGTATTTCTTTGCAGCAATAACAACCTCTGTTTGTCTGAGAAAGATTTACGTTAGATGTTACGATAGATCATTATGAGGATATTTTTAATATGCAGCCATGTAAACATTAGTGACATCAGGTACAATTTTCTGTGGATCACAAATGGTATTCCAACTTATTCCAAAGGTATTGAATGGTGCTCACCGCAGCCCAAGCATTGGAGAGGTTTATGCTGTGTTCCATTTACCTCCGAAGTCAGATGTCAGTGCTAGGAAAGAAATCACACCCAAGTTGACCTCGTTCAATATTCACAAAACCATTTGCCCTAAGTTGTTATTGTTAGCGTGTTCTCATTTTACTTTGTTAGCTATGCCATTTGGTAATTTACACATCCAAACACCTTGGTAACACATACAGCAGTTGGACAGTAATGTGAGACACAAAAAGACAGAAGCACTAATAAACTGTATAGCAGTACTGCTTTTACACATTTGATGTGCAGGCAGCCATCTTGGATTTTGAACTTGGGGCTGGTGTGGCTCCTGAATTTCTGAATGGGAAATCTGACTTGTGGGGGAAATTTCCTGTTTGGAATATCTGAATTCAAATGGATAGCAGCATTATAAATTATCTGGATGACTCTTTGCATTGGGTATAGTGACCCAAAATGTATTGTATTTGTGAATTGTGAATTTTAAACATACATCAGCTTTTAAATGTAAATATATTACAGGGAAAATAAAAAACGTAAGATAAGTAAGTCATTTAGGGCTCTTAAAGCATCAAGTACAAATCTGTATTTTGTTTACATTTTGTATTTTTGGTTATAATGAGACACAGCCATAGTGCAACAAACAGCCTTTATTGAAGTGCCCTTCCAGTGGCACAAAGCAGAAAGGTGTAAGTCTTTGGGCTTGGCGTATGGTGAAACTGGCAGAGCCTTTATCCACTGTCACGCAAATCTCCCCAAATGGTGGATGCTGCTCTGTTCATGTCAGTCATCAAGTCCAACACATACACAAACACCCAGGACACACATGCAGTCCCTTAAAAATACCCCCAAACTATCAAATTGTGGGCCTCTGAGCATGGTGGGAGCTCCCTCCTCTTTCAAATCACAGTTCATTAATGCAATGTTTTGGCTTCAGTACAACCCCATACCTATGGTTTTGGCAGAGCGTCCTATTCAGTTGTTAATTATTATTTTTGTTTTGTGTGTGTGTATGTTACATGTCTGTGAGCTTACATTTTAACACCTGTGTCAGCTGTGTCACATCTAGTTTTAGTCCTACATTGTAGTTTGGATTATAAATTGCTTGAAGGCCCTTACGGCTGCACCACGATGAGGTCTGAGTTTGCAAACGGAGACCATTACAACATAAGTCGAACATATTGAGCCGTTTAGCACATGCAGTCTTGAAGCACAGTTTGAGCTGCACTGGCGTTACACTGCCAACAATGTGCTTGCCTGCCGATGCTTGTTTAGGCCTTTAATGTGTTTACTGTCGCTGAATAAAAGCAGTCTGTGGGCTTATTTTAAGGATGGTCTGTAGATCCAGCAATCAGAGTGTCTGTCAGATCAGGTAAATTAGCAGATCCATCTGTGTCACTATCAATTGTGATCATAGTGTTTGTGTAAAATGCTAATACTCGCCTCATAAATAGGTGCATTCATTTTGGATGTTCAAATTAACTTGCATTTGTATAATCTCTATAGAAGCTGTACATGATCTAAAGCACCAGCTAAAGAATAATGAAGACTCCAAGCAATGGGGTTAGGGGTTTTTTCTGGATTGATGAGGAACCATTACACCTGTAGATGCATTGGAGTGCTGTTTTTAATCCAAAACTAATCATCCTGAATCTTCCTCCATGTTTACGTTTTATTTATTTATTGTTAGTATTTATTTATTTAAATTTTCTGACATTTTGTTTTACTACACATCCAAGGACGCTTTACAGTCATCGCTGAATGTAGCTGAATGCACAGAGAAATGTTCCAGCATCTAGTGTAAATACGTATCAGAGAATTAAAAGATCATACTCTTACAGCAAAGTGGGACAAACTCTCTATTAATATCATATCTTTCAGTTTTGTCTCTTAAGAAATGTTCAACAGCTGTCCACAAACGTTACGCCGTTACACTGTATGCGTCCACATAAAAAAATATATATACATTAAAATAGATGTCATAAAATCAAAGAAAAAAAGGTATACTGTGTGCTTTTTTTACTTGTATTGTTAGAATCCTCCTGTGAGCGGCGTTAATAATTAATTTGTAAAAGAACCATCACTATCCATTTTTTATACTCCATTCCACTCATTTTGACGTTTGAATTCATGAGTTTGACCCAGGAATGGAGTACAGAGCAGCTCTTAAGAAACCAAGGCTAAAAGCATCTGTGCTTAGATTAGTTTATTGCTAACGTTAGTAATATATACATTAGAATTCAAGGTGTGGAGCTGTTCACATAGAAATGCATAGAACACACATATACAACACCTAAAACACATAAAGTCTCCAAAAATACTAACTTTATGAAAATGAATAAAACCTTATCTTTCAATTTTTGTGGAAGGTTTTTATTGCTATAATTTTGGAGTGTTTATATTGGTCCATTCATCAATAAATATCATTAAAAACAAGTCTGAAGTAATAATAATAATAATTAAGTAATGTTGTGAACGCTGTTATAAACTGTTTTAGAAATGTGATACCTATTGAAATGACACTCAGAGAGGAAGAGGAGGGCCTTTTCTTCATTGGTAAACACAAAACCAGCAGCCTGTGCTTGCTGTAAAACTGTACTACACTGTATATCGGTAGAAAGCAAAATCCTAAGCACAGTGTTGCCAGTGTACAGATTGGTGCAATGTGAATATTCCTAAATGTAAATAAACCAATCACTGTATTGACTGGATATGCATATTGCAAAGGATATATTGATGTATGCTTATTAAAGGAACACTAGGTAAGATTTGGGGGGTTTGCTCCTGGGGCTCCCTCTAGTGTAATTATGATTTTACAGCACTGTATTGAAGTCATTAGGAAAGGGAAGGGAGCATGGTTTCCTACCCTCCTCCAAAAGTTACATACGGCACTTTCTGCAGTGCTGAGCCCAGACTAGCAACAACAGAGGCTCTGTTCTCCCTATTACAGCTCAGTGAGTCATCACAATGATTTTGAAGCTGTAATTTTAAGGGAAAAATATTACACAGTGTTCCTTTAAGTATTTACTTACTCTCAGATTAGAGTTTAATTAGAGTAAATCTGATTTGGTGATGCAGCATGTTAGAACATTGTAATCAGTTTTATGCCATTGTACTGTGAAGCCCTAAACCCTAATGCCCTGTAAATATCTGTGTCTAATGGAAACTTTATGAGCCTTAACCTCAGCTCTACGTGGTTTGAGCGAGTCAGTATGCTGGTGATTCTGCTCAACTGCGTCACACTCGGCATGTTCCAGCCCTGCCAGGACCTGGAGTGTCACTCAGAGAGGTGCAGCATTCTGCAGGTACAGTAGGAAACAGCTTTACTGAATTTACTGCCTTTTTTATGGCTGTGCCTCCTCTTTGTCACTGTAATTGTAGCAGTAAAAGGCCAGCATATGAAACACAGCCTGGCCGTTTGTATATGGTATCCAGTTATTAATGAAGCAGTAAAATGTTCATACGTCATTGCCAGATCCACCCATTAGATAGTGTCACCATGCTGGGAGGGTGAAGGGTAGGTCATGACTCCTCAGAGACCTTTGAAGTTTTGAGTTGCCGCTAATATGAATTTATTGGGAGGTTCACACACTACAAGGAGAGCACTACTTCACTCCACTTCTGTTCTAGGTAGCACCGTGCGTAGGGGTGGTTTTTGATGATCATTATGATTGGACTTGCAAATGAACTGTAACATTAGTGACATACATTTACATATGCTGAGGCAGTTAAATATTTGCATAGCATTAGAGGAACACAAGGTAAGTCATCCTCCTCCCCTCTCATTGGGCTCCCTTGTAGTGTTACTGAAATCAGTGAGGACGGAGAGGGAGGGGAGTGGCTTCCTACCCTCCAACAAGAGTTACATAGTTTCCGCAGTGCTGAGCCCAGAGTAGCAAAGACAAAGGCTCTATTCTCCCTATTACAGCTCAAAGGAGCATAACCACCATTTTGAAGCTAATATTTTAAGGTAAAAAAATAGTACGTAGTGTTTCTTTAAGCTTATTTAAGGATATATTAAAATAAACTTTAATTAAACTGCTAATACTGCAATACAGAAATGACAACACAGCTGTGTTTCTCTGTAGGCATTTGACGACTTCATCTTTGCCTTCTTCGCTGTGGAGATGGTGGTTAAGATGGTGGCTCTGGGGGTGTTTGGACCCAGGTGTTACCTTGGCGACACGTGGAACCGGCTGGACCTCTTTATTGTCATGGCAGGGTGAGTGACCAGAACTGAAAAAGAGACCGAAAGAGCCCTATTATCTCTCTGTGTGTGTGTGTGTGTGTGTGTTTAATGTCAGTTCAAGTTTTAATGTCAGTTCCAGTCCTAATGTCAAGTCGATGTGTCACAGATATGCTCATGAATGACAATTACTATCAGGCAATCCCAAAGATCACCCGATTCTCACTCCAATATACTCTCAATATCTCTCTCTCTCTTTCTGACTCTTCCCCACTATCTCTCTCTGCATCTTTCACTGATTTGCAGTCATTCCTCCATCTTACCAGTCCTATTATTCTTTGCATATCTTTTCGAGTGGGCCTTGTCAAATCTCATTCAATAAATCATGCCACCATGGCTTCTTTGACTTGCAGAATACTAGGCTTGACCCGAATAATTTGAATCCATTATATTCGCACTGTATTGGTATTTGTTTCTCTAGTATGGGTGTTAGGAGTCACTGAATTTTTTTACGTGATTCAGTTCCGCACCTGGGTGACTCTGAGACGTTTTTTGAAGCAGTAAAAATAAGGAGTGGCTGAAAATGCTTTGAAAAGTCTTACATTTATAAGAACAAAATGATATGAAAAATTACACTATATTATATGGAGTAAACGTTGTAAATGTACTGTATGCTTTCCAACTTAATGTTCTAGCTCAGGACTAGCTAATGCACCACAACACAAGCTTTATTTCTTCCTTATTTTTCTAATATATTGGTTATTAGCATCATTAAAGGAACACTAGGTATTATTTGATCTGTTTGCTCCTGGGCTCCTGTTGCTACAGGGCAGAAGGTGCTCTATAACTACCAAAGATCATCACAGTTAACTAAATCATGGTTTAAAAGTGTAACATGATGTTCTGCCAGTAGATGTCACACTAGAGCACCAGAAACCTAGACCAAAAAAAAAGCTACATATTCAGCCACACCTTCCATTTTCCCATTGAGCAGAGTGGAGATCATGAACAGCAAATCTTGCCTACTCCAGTCAGTCACACATGAAAACAGAACATTATTTAGCTACACAAGAGTTACACAAGAGGAGAAGAAACACCAGGTCAGAGACATGTTACAGGACTTTGGCAGGTCTTAGTGTGATTTCACACCTACTTTGTTTGATCCGAACCAAAATAGTGGATTCAAGGTTGGATCCATGTGCTGTGTACATGCTTTATAGGATGGTTTGCACTTTCGGGACGATCACAGGATATCTGCAATACAGGGTCGTGGTGGGTACAGAGCCTACCCAGAATCACTGGGCACAAAGCATGAACTCACCCTGGAGGTGGCGCCAATCCTTCACAGGGTGCCAAACATTCACACGCACACTCACACCTACGGACACTTTTGAGTCCCCAATCCACCTACCAATGGGTGTCTTTGGACCGTGGGAGGAAACCGGAGGAAACCCATGCAGACACAGGGAGAACACACCACACTCCTCACAGACAGTCACCCGAAGGAAACCTATGCAGACACAGGGAGAACACACCACACTCCTCACAGACAGTCACCCGAAGGAAACCTATGCAGACACAGGGAGAACACACCACACTCCTCACAGACAGTCACCCGGAGGAAACCTATGCAGACACAGGGAGAACACACCACACTCCTCACAGACAGTCACCCGGAGAGGAACTCGAGCCCACAAACTCCAGACCCCTGGAGCTGTGTGACTGTGACACTACATGCTTCACCACCGTGCCGCCGATTACAGGAAGTTGAGGCAGTATAAATGGCAGAGGTGGAAGTGACCAGGGGCCTCATTTATAAAACTGCATGGATTGTGACATGAAAGTGCGCGTGTGCACAAAAGCCAGAAAAAAATGTGCGCCCAAAAAAGTCATGTTTAAAAAACCATGCGTACCACAACTGAACGCTGTTTTCAATTTATAAATCACAACCTTCTTCAAAACTCGCGTTCAGGGTCCGTAACACCCACATTTACCTATAAATGGTCCATTCAAATAAGATTGTGAATAAACATGGGCTTCTCTGTTCATTTTCGAGTGAGATAGTGGAGACAATGGAGGACCGAAAGGCAAAATAGAGAATCTTTGGAGACTGTGAGGTTGAATTTATTGTTTCAGAGGTCGAGGCGAGGAAAAATGTGTTGTTTGGTGGCCTCAGTCGTGGCATTACAAACAAATGCAAGTTAGTTGAGTGACAACATGAGGCTACAGCAGTAAACAAATTTAAATCGGCTCATTAAACAGTCATCATTGTTTGCAAAAAAAAATTGATTTTGATTTTGGAAAACATGTTGCATTATTTGTCAGTTAGCTAGGTTTTATTAGCGCCAAAAAAGCCATTATAACTGACAGTGTATTGATTCTGTGTTACAGATGTTACCTGCATTTGATGTCATCTGCAACTATTACCAGCCCATAATGACTTACTGTCTATTTGTTATGGAGTTTAGTTTCTTGTAATTATATTAATAATAATAGTAATAATGATATTATTATATGGCACTTTTCTAAACAGAGTTTAAAAATTTCTTTGCAAATGAATGTATTACAATGAGATAAAGCAAAACAGATTAAAATTATTTAAATAATAAAATCTGAATAAAAAAGTAGAATGAGGTACAGCAAGCAATGAAACTAATTTTTTATAATATTTTGCATTTTTAAAAGTTATTTTAAACAAGTGAGTGTTAATCTTCTTTAATTCTTCTTTAATCTTTATGTTTTATACAGATCCTAATTTACCACATAACATTTGCACTCATTGCAACATTTTAAGGGTACACATGGGTTAAACCTTGTTTAAATATATGCTCATATTTACACAAAGTATTTCTTTAAAAATCACAATTATTGCAATAGATGTTACATATGCACATTTCAGACTTTGTTTTTGTGCGTACACACCCTTTATAAATGAGGCTCCAGGTGATTTAGTCACTGCCTTCACTCTAGAAGTGGACAAAATATGTACGTTTAAAATGAAACTTTAATTCAATACCGTAACCATATCTTGCTGCCTTAAAGGCTAAGAAGCAGCTCTATGAAAGTGTCAAACAAATAAATACAGTGGAATTTGAGTTCCTAACTTGTGTTTATTGATAGTCAGAAAACATGTTATTTCTTACTAATTCAAGAAATAAGGTTTAAAAGACCGTTGGTCCCCCCCCCCAACGGTGTTCAGAAACTCTAATAGGCGTCTTGCCTGTGACGTAGATGGTGGACAACAACTCTAGAAGTTGCACTTAATTTAATGCAAAATGATGAAAAGGTGTGTTGTTTTTGGCTGCAATCATTCAATGTACCGTATTTTCCGCACTATAAGGCGCACCTAAAAAACTCAAATTATCTCAAAAGCCGACAGTGCGCCTTATAATCCGGTGCGCCTTATATATGGACCAATATTGAGCCACAACAGGTCTCGCAACTACGGTAAGCAGCCGCCTACTTCATTTTCTTCCGCGCGCGGTGCATGCTGGATATATACCGGTATATATATTTCATTTCCATTTGTTTTTTATGTAAAGACCCCAAAATGGCTCCTATTAAGAGACACGCATATGACGCAGAGTTTAAACTCAAGGCGATCAATTAGGCAGAAGAACACGGGAATAGAGGAATAACTTAGTAAAGTGAGCTTTACGCGTTTATTTTGTGTGTTGTGTGATTTTAACGTTTGAGCAACGTTGAGTTATTGATATATTGTTATCGCTTTGCACTATTTCGAGTGTTACTATATTGTGATTATTATTATTATTGAATCGAGGAAAAGTCCCCCCCACACTATGTGGGGTATATTAACATTGCACTACATGTTTTACCTTAAACTACGCTGGGTTGTAATCTATTAATAAAGTTGAACTGACCTATCTGACTGTTTTGTTGACATTCCCTTTAGCGCAGCTCCATCTAATTGATGCATAACGTAACCCCCAGCCTCACTGTAGCATCTATTGTATGCGCCTTATAATCCGGTGCGCCTTATATATGGACAAAGTTTTAAAATAGGTTATTCAATGAAGGTGCGCCTTATAATCCGGTGCGCCTTATAGTGCAGAAAATACGGTACAGTGGGACATCTGTGAACAAATGGCCCAAAGATCCCAAAATATCCAGAAAATGGACTACATTTGTCAACTTTAAACGGGCACTTTGGAAAGGACCATCCGCTCACTCCGTTATCTGTAGCTCATTTCACTGGCGCTTTTCCAACAATATGGACATGTAAGGACACCAACGAAAGGTGTTCAAGAGCCTCTGTAACATGGAGGTAAACAGGGTAAGGACACTCACTTCGCCTGTTTTAGTTGGTGTTAGTTAGCGTTAGCTTGACTCGCTAAACTCGGTGTCTCAGATTATACTCGGCTACGTAGCTGCATTACGGAGGTTTATAGTGTCGGATGAATTCGAGTTCGACTTCGATCACATTTACAAGAATAACGGTGCCTCTAAATCTGAGTTTAGCTTATTGCTAGGCTATTGTCATGATTAATGTTGGTTATTTAGCTAGATACTGTCATAACAGTCAGTCATAACGGTGTTTTACCGCGGCGTTGTTCAGCTGTTGTCCACCAGTGACGTCACGGTTGGGTTCAAGAATTTCCGTAGAGAGCTCGGGTTTTTTCCGTCAATTTAATAAAATTGTCAGTTTTAAAGGAAATTAAGCTGCTATTTTCATTTTAATTCATACTTATATCTGTCAGTAACTAAAATAATGAGAAATATTCATGGAGGTCCATTAAGTGGTGCTTAGCCTTTAAGTAAAAAAAAACGCACCATTCAACAATGAACATCATTTGAAATAAAATGTTTGGGTTTTTTTCAGTAACAATATATTGGATGGTCACATTCTGTTGAACCTCGAATGCTGTGGTCATTGTCTTGTCTCTTCGAGAGGGCACAACATAACAGCCCAGGGTGGTGTGGGACACACACACACACTAACATGCACTCATAGCCAGACTCATTATATAAAAGACAAGGAGCCGAGGACAACACACAACAACAGAAGGAGTGTGACTCCACTGTATCTTTACATTGAAATTAGTTGTTTGCTGATGTATTAATGTTTATAATGTCCAGTGTTGCACTTTTAAATATGGTTTGGACACCTGTAGACTGTAGTGATATCAGTGGATGACTGAATATTGATGAAACAAGCCTGCATCATTCTCTCAAATCAAAATTCCAGGAGATTGTTAGCAAATGATGTTTTGACATTTTTATTTTTACATTATAAAACCATTACTTCTGAAATCAGTATCTTTCTGCATTCTATTGGTCATTGCTTTTCTATGGAGATTATAGAAGCTATTTTTGTGCAGGAATGCTTGTGTCAGCAGTGGGTGCCGTAGCTGGACTCACTCATTAGGAGGGGTGTCTGGATACTTTGTTTGAGCTAATTTAAATTGCTGAAAGAAATGTGTGTGTGTCTGTTGCAAATAGGATGTTGGAGTACTCTCTAGATGGGCACAACGTTAGCTTCTCTGCAATCAGAACGGTTCGAGTCCTCAGACCACTTCGGGCCATCAACAGAGTGCCAAGTAAGTGTCTCTCTATCTTTCACTCTTCCCTCCCTCTCTCTCTGTCTCTCTCTCTCTCTCTCTCTCTCTCTGTCTCTCTCTCTCACACACAATTACAGCTATCACACTCGCTGTAGAGCAGTGTTACTCATTGAGTGGTTCACTAAGCTTGAGTCAGCATCTCCCGTGGCGGTTAATAATTACCGGATAATAGCCTGGCCTATAGCATAATGCAGCCAGTGCAATTAGTGCAACCAAACATTCAGAATGATGCTTTATGTGTGGTTAAAGCTTTGCAACTAGCATCACATAAAAAAAATGACTTCTGAAACGCAGCTAATTAAAGAACCTCAACTCTAACCATATTCGGGATGTCTCACAATAAAATAAGCAAAAGGATTTTAAGTTTTTCTATGAAAACTCCAGGGACGTATGCCCAGGCGTTCCTAATTGTTTATGTGGTTCCCAAAGTTGTCATTGACATTATGTATGTTCATCAGAGACACTATAACAATCACACAAGCAACTACCCAATGAGATCTCAGCTTGCTGTCTTTTGTTCATTTAAAATGTCAGTTTTAGCAGGCTGTTTTAACCCTTTGGCTCTGTGCTGCTCACTGTCTCACTATGTACTCTCACTAGTTTTTGTGCTGTATTTTTGTTTTGCTATGTTGTTGTTTGTCTTTTGTTCTGTGTTCTGTCTTTGCTATTTGAATTTGATTTAAAAAGAATATCGATAAATGCAGTGATTATAATTTCACTGAATGATCACTGGATTAGGAACACCTACCTTGTATCTACTCATTGCCCTTTGTAGTTCTACAGTTAAGGACTGGAGTCTATCTTTTGCTACTTCCTTATCCCCATTACATCCCGTTCTTCAATGGTCAGGATCCCCCCTCCAACAGGACAATTAAATTGAGCTGCTTGAGCTTTTAAAGCTCTCAGTGTCACTGCTGGACCAAGCGAAAATACCACTGATGGACGAACGACACAACTGCAGCAAGAGATGAGCTGCTGTCCCTGACTTTCCGTCTACGAGGTGGAGCAAAAGCAGAAAGGACAGTAAGTGGATACATGGTTTAAAAACTTGAGCAGCACTGCTGTGTCTGATCCACAAACACACCACCACATCAGTGAGTATAATCCACCACCCAAATTCATACCTGCTCTGTGCTGCTCCTGTGGGAGTCCTGAGAGTTGAAGAGTTGAAGAGTTGAAGAGTGAAATGGGGATAAGAAAGTATGCAGAGCTACAGACAGACTACAGCCTGTAATTGAAGTGCTCCTGTGTGGTCAGTGCGGCTGATTAAATGGACAGTGAGTGCAGATCCAAGGTAGGTGTTCCTAATCCAGTGATTGCAGCCTATATATATATATGCTCATTTGGAAAAACAAAGCCACAAGGGCCACTGCTCCACAGTCTTGTGATGTAATGAAGGCAGGCACTGAGGCTAGGCGCTATACCCTCTCTCACCCTTCCATGCGCATTGATTTGAAATGATTTGGGCCGCGCTGAGATGGAAAAAGATACGGGCACAATATTTATAGACGCATACCCTCTCACTTGTTCTGTCACGTACGGAGGCGCAGTTACCGCTTCCTAAACGCAATGAAAAAGCCACTCAGTGAAGTTGACTTTTACAGCTCAATGTCTAGAATTATGCTTCCCTATAGGCTTCCATATCTCAGCGTCTCTGCAGCACAACACACACATATATCAACGTTTGGAAGACTTCCGATTCAGCGTTAAGATACGGAGTAGCCATTCGCAGCGGTTTCTTAAAAGTCAGTACGAAGCATCAAAATATTCCCTCTCAGTTTCGAGGATGTTGTCAGCAAACAGATAAATACGTTGTTTGGAATGTGAGTGCAGCAGTGCAGCAATAGATTTTGGACTCAGTGAGGAATGAGACCCCGTGGCTGTTAAGTTTCCAATTCGATTACTCTCAAACCACTGAACAGGGTGTTAGCCAAGCACCGCAAGAGTGCGATGATGCACTCATTGTGTGTGTGTGTGTGTGTGTGTGTGTGTGTGTGTGTCTCTTTGTACATCTTCACTAGACTGTTTAGTTGATTTGATTTTCCTTGTGCATTGTGGAGTGTGTGTATGTTTAAGCCTCTCCATAGATCGTTCAGAATGTTACATACTCTGGACAGGAATAAAGCATGTCCATATGTGCATTAACCTCTGACCTGCGTGTTTGGTGTCTGAATGTGAAGGCACAGCACATGTACATCTGCCACTTTTAATCCCGTCACTGGGCTTGTATTAGTCTTACGCAGAATTATTCAGGTTTGAAATAAAGCTGCAGCGACCACGGGCAGCATTATATGCAAACAAGCCATCTAGGTTACATCAGTACTGCATGGATGTCTCCTTCTGTCACAGGATAGTTCATTCCCAGAGCCAGAACAGGCACTCTATAATCACGCATGCTTCCATAATATCTTTCAAATGTGATTTTCCTGGAATGCACACACCTCCCAGACACCAGGAGGTTATTATGTTTAATTTATGTTGTCGCTGTCATAAAAAACATTTTTGTGATATGTACACTATGCCAAAATGTTACCCATCTTATTAAAAATGCTGCTTTGAGAAGCTGCAGAGAAAAAGCTAATACTTATAGTACATACATCAATTGCGTTTGATAATTAGAGTCTGAGTGTGTCTCTCGTTTGCCCCATAAAAAGGGAAATGTAGATGTAAAGCACTGCGTCAAAGTCAGCTCATTTTCTTTATTTCCAGGCAATATGGCGCAAAATTGTTAAGTATTAAATATTCATTTTTTGTAGAGATGGATACAATCCATGTGCAAAAGTTTAAAAAAATGTAGAAATGTGGGTAAAAGCAGTAGTTTATAAAACTGGAGCTCAAAACATTAATTATATAAGATATGAACTAGGCAGAGTCTAAAAAGACATGGATCTCATTACTGAGAACAGAAAGAACTGATACAGAAGAACCTAACAGTGGACTGTCCACCCCAGAACTCAGCCCTCAAGTGTGTTTGAGATTAGTTGGATTCTGAAAAGCAGAAATTGCAATCAAGACTGAACTTTAGGCATGGAAAAATCCTGCAACTGAAAACTGGAAGATGTAATATAGCAAAATAATTAAATACTGAACATGTGATTACTTTAACTATTTCAATATTAATTAAGCATTGTTATTAGGATTTTTTTTAGATTCGAAGCAACTCATGGCACTGGCTTGTAATCTGTCATTCTAATAAATAAACACACGTGATTAGCTCCACAAGCGGGTGCTGTCCAGTGCTTCACATCAAAGATATTTTGTGTCATTTAAAAAAAAAAAAGAGTTCATATGTAATAGACTATTAATTAGAAATGAAAATAAAAGCAGGATACAATAGAATGTACAATAGCATTAAAAAGTTAGGAACTGACCTGTATTTTAATACTTAAATCTTAGCAGTATTTAATAATACTGCAGTTTCCTTCAGGATTAATAAAGTCTTATCATATTTCCTGTATTTTGGGACCAAAAAATGTATATGAATGAATATTGATGTCAATTGATGTGCCTTGAGGTTTAAGAACATTTTATAAAATATGTGGTAGAACATTTAGTTACTACTTAAGAAGCTGAACTGATAGGAATCAGGCATGTGGCCCACTGAACTCCACTAAATGCAAATTGGGTCCATGGTTTGATCACTGTTGGCTCATCCCAGAATCACAGATTACTAAACAGTGCTCAAACTGCACCTTCTGGAACTACAGCATTTCTCTCAGTGCTCCCCAAATTACCGTATTTGTCCCATAGGGAAATTTGCTTTGGACAGAAAGAGGCGGCCACATAAATTACAGGGACTATTAAAGTAATCACTGACATTCACAGAGCGTTTAAAAAATAAATAAATAATGTGCAGTACACAAAGCATGAACAGAATAAATTAAAATACAAAGTACACATGGTGCACTACAAACATTTCTTCCTATTTCTTGAGTTTATAAGATTCACTGATAGAAGAATGAAATACTTTTTTGTATCTATTCTAATTGGAATCCTCCCTTAAGGGAGCAGTTCAAATTCCGAATGCAGGATATGGGAGGCGTCTGAGATAATTCCCTTTGCCTGTTTAATAAGTTTTTCAAAAATTGTTTGGAGGGAGGAGTGCTCCCATACGTCCATCACTTTCATTGCTGCCAAAACCATTAGTTTTAAATGAGAAGCTGACAAGTCAAACTGAGATTCCTTGACATATAATAGTGTCTGCTGCGGCGTGATAGAATAGCATCATTACCCTCTGTCCATCCCTCAGACGCCCCCAGTGTAGGTAAGACGTAAGATTGCTTTTGGGTCTGAGGGCATACAGAATGTATGAGTATATTTTAAGTCAGTTTGCACTCATTATTTTTACACAGATATTGGTAAGAAACAAACAGTAATACAAGTATAAGTCACAATACTTACATTCTCATGAATCTGACCAGTTTGCTAAAATAGTACTTGCTCTTAGAAAATCATTATTAGTTTGAGGGGGATAAAAAAAAATTGTGATTTGCTAAAAGTATCAGTCTTTTTCAATTATATTGACTAAGTCAATTATATATTGTGACTCAGACAACACAAACTCTGAAGGTGTACTACATTATAAAACAAAATATACCTCATGTTGGCCTGTTTGTTTCTCAACACCACTATTAACAAAATTCAGAATTAAGGATTTATTCATAATAACCATAAACCATCACTAGTTGTATGGTGATGAATCTGTCAGTAGCTAGCTAATTTCCAGTTCCACCGTAAATAGTGAATCACTTACATTCTAGCACCTGACATTACTGCAACATTTAAGGCGAACTGGAAGTTTTGTTTTTTTTAATAAATATATATATATATCGTCAACAAAAAAAACTGCTGAATTCAGTTTCATAACATAAAAGAGTTAGGAGTGGGTGATAATATAGGACTGTTGAACACTTTTGAAGACGGGTGATGCCTTAAATATCTAAAGTCCAGCTCTGCTCCCCTGATATCATTCACTCACACCTACAGACACTTTTGAGTCACCAATCCACCTACCAATGTGTGTTTTTGGAGAGTGTGGGGAAACTGGAACACATGGAGGAAACCCACACAGACACAGGGAGAACACACCACACTCCTCACAGACAGTCACCCGGAGGAAACCCACGCAGACACAGAGAGAACACACCACTCTCCTCACAGACAGTCACCCGGAGGAAACCCACGCAGACACAGGGAGAACACACCACACTCCTCACAGACAGTCACCCGGAGGAAACCCACGCAGACACAGGGAGAACACACCACACTCCTCACAGACAGTCACCCGGAGGAAACCCACGCAGACACAGGGAGAACACACTACACTCCTCACAGACAGTCACCCGGAGCAGGGACTTGAACCCACAACCTCCAGGTCCCTGGAGCTTTGTGACTGTGACACTACCTGCTGCGCAACTGTGCTGCCCACCTTTTGGAATCAGTTATGTTTAAATATTAATTTAAGTCTTTAATTTTTGCTGTGTTTATCACAAAAAGAAAATGTTCATTTTGTGAAACAGCACTGCACTGTAAAACACCGGTCCAAATCCATTCCTTCATTTCAAAATTAAAGCGCTTTGGATGGAACAAATGGACCTTTTCTTCCATTTGTGTATGCGTGTCAGTTTAGGCACATGATCTGTTCAGACGGATGTCAGATGTAGGTCTCAATTATATAGACAGTGTGAACAGTAGGAAAAATAATAATAATAATAATAATAATAATTTGTTAGAGAAATTTGGTTTGGGCCCATTTTACTTGCTGTATAAATGTAGCCATAGTGTCTTACTGGCCAGCCATTTTAAAATCTTGGTCTAGAAGTTGGATCCAAGATCTGGATTTGAGAATCTCTGCTGTATGTCATAAGACAAATTGTCAAAATAGCAGCCACCACTTCTTTGATCATATTGTCGACACTAAAGGGCTTCTGTGCCTCTGTTGTATATCATGATAGTTAATTATAAACAACACCTTGGGGTTTATGACAGCTCAAACTGTTAGTAGACTTGCCCCATGACCTTCCAAGAATCAAAGTACCTTAGCCTTTAGTGAATTTTGCAAACAGAAAAGACAAGGTAATGAGGGGAATATATCACACTAATACACCTGATATACTTTATGCATCAGAAGTTGCATATTTGAAAAGGTTTTTGACAATATCCTTGGTATGCCCATCACTGAAAATAAAACAAGAATGTTCAAAATGACAACAGAAATATTGTGATTATGGTATATATTCATATTGCACAACTTGGTTTACTTACGTACCGATGGGTACTCTTATAGCACATATATATGGATAAAACTTCAAGTGACAAACATGAGAGACAACAGTGTGTGTGTAGACTGCTATCGTCAGAGCTGGAGTATAAAAGTCAGCTGGGACTCTAGGTGCTTCCAGGATGTTGTAAAATGAACTGCAATCTAGTTAGGATTATAGGTAGTCATTATTTTTTAATAGAAAATCTCCTAACTAATTGCCTGTCTGGCTCCTAGCAGTGGGGCAGCTTCACCTATGCTGTTTTACAGCTTTGCAAATTAAAATGCTTTGATTCATGTGATGAAAAATAATGAGTTGAATGAGAATGGGTTGTGTTTGTGTATTTGAACTTGAGAGAAGAAATTTAAAGCTTGCACAGCTGCCGTCATACTTTAAGTTAGCAAATATGTTTATGTTTAAAAAAAACCAAAAACAAATGCATGACTAATGCGTAGTGGTACGTGACAACATTTTAAGAGTGAAAAAGGGAAAGTAAAGATTGTATGATGCATTGAAAAGCAGACTGTGTACATTAAATTAATATTAGCACTTTACTGCAGTTGTTGGCAATAATGCATATTTAAGGGGGAACTGACCAATGGAAATTAAGAGCATTAAGAGGCATGTTTACTTCAATGAGCACAAAGGAGAATGCGTTTGAATTGGGCACCACAACATGCCTCTGTATCATGTTTCCCCTGACACAAACCTGTAACTGGTTCATGTCTAATGGAAAGTGATGCTTTGAAATATATATTAGGAGGATATTTGGGATAATGTAGATTTGCCTAGAGCAGGATTAAATGCGTGTGGAAGTGATTTTCAACCTCTCTTAACTCAATGCCCACAACTGGCAGAAATGAGCATGATTGTAGAGTGATCTGACTGAAACAGACTAATAAAGTTTGATTAGACGTTGCTAATATTAGCCTTCCATTTTGGATCTTCTGGGCTGCTATAAAAAGGACTTCAGAGGTCAGCGCAGCCAAGAATGTAAATTTACTTGGCAAAAATCAACAAAATTCAAGTAGATGTGAAGTTTTGTCTGTGGAATGTATTCCCTTTGAAAGTCCCCTGGTCATAACCAGTCACTGTGACTAATTTCACTAAAACTGAGGTAGTTTTGTTCACAAACTTTCTTTTAAAAACATACCATGACTGTGAGGTTTCCCTCTTGGACCGTGTAAAACTACGGTGGCAGTCAAGCACAGCATGATCCAGAAGCACTCTCAGAAAACATTTCCTACACTCTGAGGCCCATATTGCAGTTCAGAAATATTCCAGCACCCCAGCATTCGGGGTTTATAAGGTACAAAACAAACCAGCAAGTTGTGCACGTCTTAATCCTAGCACAGCCCGTTTTTATCCTCTCGAAATCTGTATTCACAGCTTGAAACTGAAGCCATTTAATCACTGGAATAGAACACGTTTTGAAGTGAAAGTGAAGGATTAGATTAAATAGTGTTTATTGCATTACAGAAACACTTTTAGTATCGGCAACTCTACAACAGGGCTGGGGAACTGAAGGCCGTACTCCAGCACAGTTTGCTGATTTTTCTGTTCTGACCCAACAAAAAGCTGATAATTAACTGCTGAGTTGAATCAGGTGTGTTTGAGCAGGAAGATTACCAAACTCTACAGGAATTTAGCTCTCCTGGACCAGAGTACCCCACTTCTGCTCTGTCATATTAAACCTTCCAGTAATTCAGAATGGTTGATTAGGAGAAAAGTACTTGAGTAAATCTCAACAAAATACTCATTTAATCAATCATTCATTTTCACCTGTGATATGTAACATAGAACTGCAGTTAATATATATTATTTATCCCATTTAAACAGTGCCAGAATAAAAACAGGTATCTCCAAAACATCCTTGACTTGTTTAGCTACTCTCAGGGTGTCTCAAAAGTAAGGAAATACCTGTTTAAAGACAGTGATTCAATTTTAGACACAAACTGTAGGAAAGAGATGGTGTCTAAAATTGAATCACTGTCTTTAAATGGGTGTTTTCTTACTTTTCTGATTCCTTTCTTTTGAGACACTCTCTAGTTAATTAGGTGTACAAATGTGTTTTGAAGCATTTTCTGTGTAAGGTATAATTGTAATTCACAATTCAAGCATTCTCCCACTCTTTTGTCAATTATGGTAATTGTTGTATAGTATTAAAAATGCCCATTTTTTATTTTAGTCGACAAAAATAACCCAAAAATGGAAAGTGAGAAGAATGTATTGGTTCCATCAAGAGAAAAGACCTGCAAAGGCATGTGCATCAGTTTGTTCAGTTCTTGGGGATAATGTTGTAATGTACTGTTATGACATTGTATGTGGTTTAGACGATTTCAGGATGGTCATTTTGATGTTAACAATTGTGAACAATGTTTATAAAATTCTGACAATGTTTTCTCACCATATGCTGCTCTCCAGTCTCTTTGCATGCTGGGAATCAGTCTAATGTGTTTACGAAGCCCAAATGTCTGTATATAGGTAAAAAAATGTCTCTGTCAGGTATGCTAGGCTTTCTCTCTCTCTTTGTTCACAGCAGTGAAACATAATTTTGGAGCTTTTAGACTGTCCAAATGTTGAAAACTGAGTTGAGGATAAGGATGCACCGATTTTGAATTTTTTGGGCTGATGCGATAACCGACAATTAGCACCTTGGAGTAGTCGATACAGAGCAATGGATTAAAGAAAAACGAATTAGTTTTATCATGGATTCTCATAGGACAAGCCTTTTCTTCAGTATTTCTGTACTTTTAAATTTTATCTTTTAAGTATATTAGTTTTAGTTCATTTATATTTTTATCAAAGATTTACTGCTGGTTCCACATGAATGGTTTCTAGAGGGGCGCTAATTAGTGTAGCACTGGGTTTGTTTTGGAGAGCGAGGGAGATAGCAGCATAAATAGCAAGTGTTTGTAATCGTTTATCATCATGTTTCAGTAATAAATTCAGACACTGAATGACTCTATCTATTTTCATGTGTTTTATATAAGAGGGGCTCCTGTACTGCCGTGGTTGAGATATCTTTCTGTTGTTTAACCTGCCATCTGTTCTGAGCGTCGCTGATATTTTAAATTCTTTTTCACCACACAGAAATGTAATCCCAAAAACGTCCACACAGCAGACGTATTTGTGTATTTACAGCTGTCAGTGCATATACGCAAACACAAAAAAACTCTATTGGTGTTATTGGTTGTGATATCGGCTAAAATTCCAATATTGGGCCATTAATGTTAACAAAAAAAAAATCCACATTTTGGCAAATAATATATCAGTCACCGATATATTGTGCATCACTAGTTGAGGATATTGCTCTATTCCTGCTCCATAGGTGTGTAATATTTTTCTCTTGATGTAACTGACTCTGAATTCGGAAGAATTCACTAAAGGCATGAAAGAAAACAGAGAGCGAAAATGCTACAAAACTGAATAACTTGAGTTTCAAATGAGTTTCTGTGGCAATTCGAACAGTGAATGATAAACTTATAGATAAGTTAAACCACGTACGAAAAAACAGTTCTTTTTTTATTCTCCTCAAATATACCATTCCACGTTAAAAGACACAGGGCTCCTGAACGGAAACAAACCAGAAAACAGAGTCATTTTTAATGTTACGCAAAAGTTACTATAAAATGACAAAAGAATTACATACGATACACAAAAAAACTATATAAAACTTATTCATACATCCAATATATGGGTGTTTCCTTACTTTTCTGTTTTCTTACTTTTGAGACACCTGTATTAATTTGTTGTGTTTCAGCAGCAACAATATTTATATTTTTCTTGATGCTTGTGATTTCCACGTAGTTATTAACTCTGTTTTTCTGCTGTAGGCATGCGCATCCTGGTGACCTTGCTATTGGACACTTTACCCATGCTGGGGAACGTTTTGCTGCTGTGTTTCTTTGTGTTCTTCATCTTTGGGATCGTTGGTGTTCAGCTGTGGGCGGGGCTTCTCAGGAACCGCTGTTTTCTGGATGAGGACATAAAGATGTGAGTAGAGGCACTCCGCCTGCATTCATATTAATGCAGAAAACACAACAGTGTATCCACTCTCACACTCAGCTGGTGCTTTCTTTACTTTTACTGACAAGTTCTCTTTGTATCACCTAGAGGTTAATGTACAAGAACATACTGTCACAGCGGTTTTGCTTGTGCCTGAGTGTTCTTGCCAGTCACATATTGGTTGCATCTTGTCCACAAACTCCCTGAAATTATTTGCGACTTTATTTTGTGGGGAACTTGGCACAGAGGTGCTCATTAGACTCTGTAACCTTTCTATACCAAATGTATAAATTACATAAACATAAAGCATGGGCACAGCAATAAACAGTTCTAGCATCAAGCCAGAAGCACTCACATTAGGAGTAATGACCCTGTCCGCATAACCCAGCTGCAAGCTGTGCACCAGAGCTAGTGCGGTGACATTCAGAGAGTAGAACCTCGTAACTGTGCGAGGGCAAGGTCAACTGACGTCTGTGAAAACGTCCTCTCCAGGGACACGTGGTAATGTTGCCAATTTTAAAACCTATAATATTAAGGTGTCCTCAGATGTATAGTTTAACATTTACGCTTGTCTCCAATGTGCCGTGAAGATGTTCATTAAATTCCTCTGGGTTTTCTGTGTGTTCATGAGGTCATAAGACTGGCTGAGCGTGAACTTAAATAGCTAAGCTACTTATAAAATAATCAGGGAAGCTGCAGATCTTAAATGTCCTAAATCAGGACTTTTTTAAAGTCCTTAAAAAGCATTCATTTTTTAAAAAGAGTCTCTCTTTTAAGATCTCAAAAATGTAACTGTGTCCAAAAGTTGTTAACAGCTACTCACCCCATCTTACTTACCCCTCTTGCTGAAGTAGACTCTACTCCTTTGGGAAGTTTTTAGCCCTTTTGCTCTCCTGTGAAACGGCCCCTCATTTCTACAAGTTTTCAGCAGGATGCATTTCAAGGTTGCTCGGTTCCAGACTCACTGTGGCTGAATTCAGCACCAGAGCCAGAAAAGAGTCATGGTTAATCCACTGTTTACAGCAGATTAAGATAATATCCATCCATCCATTATCTGTAACCGCTTATCCAATTCAGGGTCACGGTGGGTCCAGAGCCTACCTGGAATCATTGGGCGCAAGGCAGGAATACACCCTGGAGGGGGCGCCAGTCCTTCACAGGGCAACACACACACTCACACATTCACTCACACACTCACACCTATGGATACTTTTGAGTCGTCAATCCACCTACCAACGTGTGTTTTTGGACTGTGGGAGGAACCCGGAGCACCCGGAGGAAACCCGCGCAGACACAGGGAGAACACACCACACTCCTCACAGACAGTCACCCGAAGGAAACCCACGCAGACGCAGTGAGAACACACCACACTCCTCACAGACAGTCACCCGGAGGAAACCCACGCAGACGCAGGGAGAACACACCACACTCCTCACAGACAGTCACCCGGAGGAAACCCACGCAGACGCAGGGAGAACACACCACACTCCTCACAGACAGTCACCCGGAGGAAACCCACGCAGACACAGGGAGAACACACCACACTCCTCACAGACAGTCACCCGGAGGAAACCCACGCAGACACAGGGAGAACACACCACACTCCTCACAGACAGTCACCCAGAGGAAACCCACGAAGACACAGGGAGAACACACCACACTCCTCACAGACAGCCACCTGGAGGAAACCCACGCAGACACAGAGAGAACACAACACACTCCTCACAGACAGTCACCCGGAGGAAACCCACGCAGACGCAGGGAGAACACACCACACTCCTCACAGACAGTCACCCGGAGGAAACCCACGCAGACGCAGGGAGAACACACCACACTCTTCACAGACAGAGAAGTAGCCAATGTGTCTCGTGTCGCGCTGAGCACAACCGAACATTTTCCTGTTTTATTTCCATTTATTTATTTAGACAACACACTGTAAATGACCCCGTCCGTCTCCACAGTTTGATAACATTATTTGAGGCTCTGTTCCCTTTCTGCCCTTTCTTTATTGTCACAAGCTCACAGACATTTTGACGGTTCCCTCTGAAAATCTCACTATTTTTTGTGTTCCAACGGGAAACTATTTATATTGGTGGAAAAGCACTGAATGTGCTATCACTTGAGGGGACGCAGTAAAAGCTCAGCTGATGGATGGTGACCTTGGGCTAAGGTGCATCTTCTCCAAAACGTCCAATTCTAATGACAGATGCATTTGTGGTCCTTGTAATTCAAGTATTCCCAAACACAACCAGTGCTGTTGAGTTTGGGTTTCTTGTGCGGCCAGTACGATGAGCAACAAAAGAGGAGTGGCTTCTTTGCTTTGCCATAACCTTCTGTGGATTATCTTTGAATAACTGATAGAAATTCAGTTTTTGTGCTGTCAACATTTCATTGCACTGAATTGTGAAGTCAATCTAAAAAGCCAAGAGGTTTCTGTTTGACTCCATACTTATACAGAAAATCTAAATCTATGGAGAAAATACTCCATACAGAAAATCTAAATACTTCTTGTATTTAGATTTTCTGTTTTCTGCTCGTGTCTTGATTTGCACTGTACCGTATGGAGCCTGAAGTCAAAATCAATTAGACAGCAGCTAACAACGATTAAAAATATTCAGGTACCATTAGGTCAGAAAACACAAGACAGGCTGCTCAGAGAAGTTAGGAATATTGGAGTTTTTCGGTGCAGATTTGAGGGACTATCATTATCTTCCATTATCTTCTGGGGTTGTCAAGATACTCCCACCAGACATCAGCATGGCTGGTGGTTTAGAGCAGTGTCTCTCACCAAAATGCCTGATGGAATTTGATATACGAGTCAGTTCGTTGCGCTAGCAATGTAATAGGGGAAGTAAAAAAATCTGAAATTCATCTGAAACCTTCAGATGGATATCTGAAGCAGTGATTCCAAACTTGAAAATTGGACCTACAAATTGAGTTCCACTGCTAAGATATTATGGTTCGTAGCACTTAGATCTGGAAGCTGTAAGGTTTTCAGAGTTGAGCGACTGCTGTATCAAGGCTTGCCTGAATGGGGGTTTCATGAGCTGTGAGCTGAGCTCGGCCGAATGACTTTGAGAGAATCAAACCACTTATCGCGTCTCTCCCGTATCAACAAGTGTGTGTGTGTGTGTGTGTGTGTGCATGCTAGTGTGCATGCACCTTAGTTTGAGAGAAAGAGGAATATTGCAGTCTTTGTGTCTTCCCGAAGCCACATAATGTCAGAGCTTTTGAGGACGGACCATATTGCTCAGGGAGGTTTCATGCCACTGTCGGTCATGCTTTATTTCATCACTCTACTGCTCTTTCACGCTTTTCTTACCAGCTCTAAGGGTTCTTCTTAATTGCGTCTGCTCCTGTTCAAGAAGTGTCGCACAACAAACAGGTTACAAAAGCATGAGATAAATTCACTGAAAGCAAAACAGAAAAATAAAGCAAAGCATACAGTACAGTGATTTCACTGGAAAACTCTCCTTGAATACGAACGTATGAAACATTATATCTTCAGATATTACAGACTGGGAGTAGTCAACTCAAATCAGATTTATTTGGAAGGTGCTTTTTTACAACCTGATGATGTCACAAAGCAGCTTTACAGGAGTTAACAATTAAATTATCGGTAAATAGTAGAGAAACCGGAGTTGGATGATATAGGTGTACAGTTAAGTTTTAAAGTGTTTTGTGTAATATATAATTCTAATTCTAAGTTCAAACATGTGCTTTTGCAGCACTGTTCCTGCTGGAACTCGTAACAAATGCAGTGACCAAAAATGTCTTCTCAGTAGTCATTGTCGTTACTCGTTGCTTAATTTTAATTAATTTAAAATATATTTCACAAGTTTTTCAAGGGGGCTTATGGTCACTATATCGCCTAAAAATATCATTTTCATATGGTGTGTAAATTAAAAGTATTTTTTTAATTATTTACACGTATTAGACTAGGCCTGTAGGTGACAAAATATATCATTTACAAGTATTTCTTACGTACAGTACATTGTACAGTGTAATTTTCATGTCCACATCTGAGTGAAATTTACTGACGCTAAATCACAGCTTAGGAATGACTCTATTAAAGAAACTGGTAGGATATCAAATGTAGTTCCAGCTGAAGAACATAATAGAATGACTGTTTACTGCAAAGGGTGGGTTCTTAACAGTAACAGGGAGGAGTTTAAAAGTCCAAATACTCATTAAATACATAAAACATATCTTTCCTCTACTTCACGGAAATTCGTTTTTCGCGGGTGGTCTTGGAACATCCCCCGTGAAAAACGAGGGATCACTGTAGTTTACATTCAGTTGAATAAAATTAAATGGATGTGAGTTTGCATTACAGTGTCTATATGTCTTTGCTGGAAAAAAAACATGTATCTCCAATTTGTTGATTTTTTTTTGTTTACTACGTTATAGAAATGCTCCAAAATGACTTCCAATATAATCTTTTTACTTTCATTTCCATTGACCTTCACCAGTAAATGTACTATTTTGGGAAATACATGTTTTAATTCGACAGTGAAAATGTATTTTTTTATTATTAATATAAACCTACACATCTTCTGGGTGTTAATGTAATATTGATAATAGTGACCTTTTTTAGGGGGAGGCTGTTAACGTTCCTTCATCTAAACCTCAAATCCCTCTTTTTAAATGATGATTTTCAAGTGTTTAACTTTTTTACAGGAATCTAAATTGCGATTTGTTTTGCGATTATTTCAAGTATGTATTAATCTAATAAATTGTTCTTGTTCAAAACACGTGTCTTAACCTGAGACTGGACTGTTGTCAGAGATGAGGTGTTAAGAATGTGACCGAAATGGCTGAAGCTTCACAGCTTTATTTATAACGACTCAATAAATGAAACTAGCTCTTGTTAACTGGTGGCATATATTATTATATCCTGGACAAACTAACATGTTGGCACATTGTCCATCATTGGCTGACCACTTTCTGCATGGTTAAATACATATCAGTTTAAATAATTCAATTTTAATATTAATACTAGCCAGAATACATGCCACTAATTAGTATTAACTACCAAAAACAGTGGTAGAATTTTATTATTCCTTCTATTTATAAATCTAAAAAGTGTCAACATTTTAAAAAATGTAGGTTTTTATCCGTGTGCTTTTGCCTCTCAGCATCATTGAACCTGGTATTAAAATCTGTCCTCAGGCAAATTTTGTTATATGTTGCTTATTTTTCTGTTGAGAAACAGAAACTTTGGTTAATTCAAGCTAATTCTCTCTCTGTCTCTCTCTCTCTCTCTCTCTCTCTCTCTCTCTCTCTCTCTCTCTCTCTCCTCTAGGAAGTACAATCTCACTCAGTTTTTGAGTCCTTATTACAAGCCTGAAGACTCCGGTGACATCCCCTTTATCTGTTCGACCAATCGGGAGAATGGAATGCTGCGCTGCTCTAACGTACCGCCCCGCAGAGTGGGACGAGTTTACTGCCAGCTCGGAGCTGATAACATCACAGACCACAACCCTAGAGCGCTCACCCCATATGGGTGCGTCAACTGGAATGCTTATTACACCCACTGCAGAGCAAGCGATTTCAATCCACACAATGGAGCCATCAACTTCGACAACATAGGATACGCATGGATCGCCATCTTTCAGGTGTGTGGGTGAGATGTTGATAAAGAGAACATTTCTTTGTATGCACAGTCATATCACTATATTCTACAATCCTACAATTACAGTCAGTCAACCATTGGCTGCTCTGAACGCTTTCTTTACCCTCTTTCACCCCGTTCTTCACTAATAAAACACCTACAGGGCCACCACAAAGCCGGTATGGTTTGGGTGCCAGATCATTGCCAGCACTGCAGTGACACTGACATGGTGGAACTGTGTTTGGCAGGTACGAGCAGGGTGGATCAGACACAGCAGTGCTGCTGGAGTTTTAAAACACTGTGTTCTCTCACGGTCAAATCTGTTAGAGCACCTTTCATACATAATGGCAACTCAAGTGCTTTATATTAAGCAATTTTCATGTATGACTTCCGGAAAATGTTTAGAGAGCTAGGTCCAGAGCCCTTTCACACATGTAGCACACAACCAGAACTGTTTCGTGTCACAGCTGTTCTCATAGCTGTAAATGTTCCAGGTATTTTAGGCAAGTGTAAGTCATACAGTAGTCATGGCATTTATTGACTGTGTTTCCTCCAGAGCATCACCAGGTGCTCACATGTATATTACTCAGACGAGTAGTAGGGGGATTGGCCTGGATAATGTCTGCTACTACTGTTGTGGACATTTGCATTCACAAATACAGCTCCTCCATGTAGGGGCGGACTGGGACAAAAAAACGGCCCAGGCATTTTGGACCTGACCAGCCCACCACATTCGATAACACACACCTTTTCAGTCTTTTCTGTCTTTTAAATGTGTATATCAACTTTGCAATTCTTTAAAACCATGTTGGTGTGTGGTGGCTTTACAAATACTCCTAGAATTACTCCTAGAATAGGGAACATGCTGAACAACAATTGAACAACAGTCTGTTATTAAAGTGCTCCTGTATGGTCAGTGGACCTGATAAAAAAGGACAGTGAGTGTAGAAACAAAGAGGTATTTATTTTTATTTGAATTCATTTCATTTATTATATTTTCCACTGCCCCTTTGCAAGAATGAGAAGAATGCAAACTATACAGATCTGTCAAATCGTCTGACAGATGCCCATGCTAGCCAGCCTATATTAGACCAACTCTGTACCTCCCGGGAGCCCCCAAGACCAGTACCAATATTAACAATTTCAGTATCAGCTGATACTAATACTGATACTATATCGTTTTTAAAAGCTAACTTTTAAAGGAATGGTTTGGCAAAAAAATATACTATCTATAACGTTCCACTTCTACAAGGCTCAAGTTTCAACAGATACTAAAAACACACCAGTCAGTAGTCACACAAGTCTTTTTCATAAATACAGATATCCTTTCCTAGTGGCTGTTCCTAAACCTCTGCCCTGTTGTCAGGAGAGGTTATCTGTCAGTGTGAGAAAGCATAATTATCTTCACACTCTCTGGGTGGGTGTGTAATGGTTCTGAATAATGCTCCATCACTCAGCGCAATGCTAGGCAATGCGTACATCCTTTAGCTAACATAATTAGGGAGTTACAAGTATGTTAAACTTAAAAGATGCTTAGCGTCATTATGAAAATTAGGTTAACAGGGTCTTAGCAGCAGTTTGGAAAGATGCATTGCCACCTGACATGTCTCAGATGAATGTTGTGCCAGCCATCACCATGTTTCGAACATTATGTGATGGTGAGAGTTATTTAACAGGTGAAATTGGACATGAACCAGTTGGAGAGAAAAGTTGTTCTTTTTTTCCCCAGGGAACTGCACATACACCAAATGGGTTGAATGCTAATGCCATTTTTTTCTTTTTCTTTTTTCAGAGTTAGCTTTGAACAACCAATGAGGCTTGTATGAGTGTTTAGCTCCTGTGCTGCAGGGCCATTTCCAACACAATTTCCTGCATGAACACATCTGATTCATGTCATGTGTTAATTACCAGGTTTAGTGCATGTGTTGTAATAGAGTATCCTCCCAGATCCGAGGATGTTGAATTGCAGTGGAGAAAAAACACATATTATGAAAATCAAGCCATTTTATTTTGCTCCATTGTATTTAATATAGGTGGGTTTTTTTTTCTTTTAGCTGACTGTGAAATTCAGTTTGGCAGCCAGGGAGATTTTTTTTTTTTATTCTCATCCTCTCTCACATGTCTTAAAGGAGCCAAGAGTTGCTTACTTTTACCGTAGGAAAATGAAGTGAACAGTTGCTGGTGGCAGCGGTGCAAATAAACCAATTTACATCAATAAGCAACACCCCTATCTCAGGAAATCAAGTGTTTATCATGTTTCTCACTAATCACATTGGTTGTGGCAGAGATGTTTATCATGTTTCTGAGATTCTGTGCTTCCCAGGTTAGTAATTCATCATGGCCTGAATAATCTTATTGGCCAGAGCGTGACATTTGTCATTCCGTAGATTAATCTGATTGGCCAGTGTAGTTGAAGTGATTTATAGTTGCCTTAGATCACCTTTAGGCAGAGCACTAAAGAACCAAGAAATGAAACACCATGTAATTCAGAGGAGATGGTAAATTCATTTACACTCAATGACAAAAAATAAATAAATTAATAAAATAAAATAATGCACAAAAACTGCTTCAAAACTCAGCATGCACTTATTTCTCAGGCAGATATGTAAATGATTCCAGGTGTGATCTGATTAGACACTGGGTGTTTCCACAAAAGCAGGCAAAATTGCTTCCCTGCTGCCCGATAAAACGGCTCTCAGAAAGTATTTTTGGGTAGTGTACCACTTGGTGAGAGATTGTGGATGCTTGACGTGCCACTACACTGCATTCAAAGACATTTTTCACAGTTGAAAAACTTTGAAAGGGGGCGCATCACTGGACTGAAAATAGCAGGAGTGGAGCTATGAGGGACACTGTGTGCAGGACATCCTGCAGCCACATGTGTTGCCTCTCATGCAGGTATTCCAGCTGGCATTTTTTCAGCAGGATAACACCTGCCCACACACAGCAAGGGTTTCCCGGGAATGTTTCTGCCTCGTTGCAAAGCTTATTTAGTCTGGTCGTCAGATTTATCACCAATTGAGTATTTACGGGACCAGGGTTGACGCCAGCATCTGCAACCTATGACCATGCAGGATCTACAGGCCCAGTTGCAGCATCTGTGGGTAAATGTGCTGCAGAATACCATACGGAACCTGTATGCCCCTATGCCCAACTGTATCTCATCTTGTATGCAGGCTAAACGTGGCTCAACAGTGTACAAGTGTCTCCTATCTGTTGTAGAGGTTCCCCCAATAAACAAATCCGTTTGCTTCAATATTGTCACTTACCTCATTGTTTTTTCTCTTTTTTTTTTGCTTTCAATTTGCTGAGTGACTATGACTATGATTATGTTGTTGTGGATTTCATTACAGCGATCATAAGAACCAAAGGTCATGGTGTGTAGGCTTTTTTGCTGTCCAAAATGACCACTGTATCTATATTCACCTTTTCAATTCTTATATCGTCGCTGTCCAGTTTAGTTTACTACATAATTTGAACACAGCCGCTGTCCTTTTGTGAAATTCTCATGATGAATGGACCAATAGAAATGCTCCAAAATTGCTTGGATTAAAATCTTTTTACATTGACTTCTATTGAAAGTTTAGAATGATTTTTCTATCTCCAGTAAAGTTACTATTTTGTGAGATACATGTTTCTAATTGGACAGTGATGAAATGTAATATAAATAATGGACAAACAATGGCAGATTTAAAAACAAGGGCCGTGTCATTGATGCAAAGCATGGAATACAGAGCCTTGTAGAGCATGTTTGAGTGAGTAAGTTACAAACTAGTGTCATGATTTTAAAAATAATTTTTTGACGTTGCTACTTTACTATGGAGTGCTGAATGCTTTGATCTCAGCCAAACCTCGACTGCCCTCTTTCTGTTTCCTCTGTGCTGTCTGTAGGTGATCACATTAGAGGGATGGGTGGATATCATGTACTACGTCATGGATGCACATTCCTTTTACAACTTCATCTATTTCATCTTCCTCATCATTGTAAGTACATACAGCATTGATCTCCTCAGATTTCTAAATGTGAAAACTGTATGTTGATGTTTTTTGAAAAGAAATTGCTGAAACTATTAAAACCAGTTTTGAATACTTTAACAACGGAGAACTGAATTCACACCTGAACACGCACTGGAAAACTTCACAAACACATGCACGTCTTATTCTCAGTACCTTAATCTCTCTTTAACAGTGTTAATGTATCAGTGTATTTGTGTATTACAGTTTATTGTAAATCTGATGAAATATAAATCACATAAATGTACACCAGGTACTCAAAGTAGTTTGCAGGAAGTCTTTTGCTGTGTGTTACTTAATATGTAAATCAGCTAGCTCATAAACCACAAAATACTACTTGTGTTGCTTTCATTTCTTCCTCTTCATTTCCTTGCACTGGCAGTCAGTGTGTACAAGAAGACAGTGTATGATAGATATTGCCATAATGATCATCGTGCATGTAAACATATGGGGAAAAATGTATGTTAGGCAGATGTAAAAATAGCCGATGTGTTTTATCTAATCTATATATAATTATTGTAGCTAGCCAGCTCACATTGGCATAGTAGACCACCAAATTAAAATCAGAGGAGAAACACATTAGGACTTGAACTTGACTCTTTAAATGTCAGGGCCCCTACAGGACCACCAAAAAGCAGGTGGATCATTCTCAGCGCTACAGTTACAGTGACGCGGTGGTGTGTTTAGCGTGTGTTGTGCTAGTATGAGTGAATCAGGCACAGCAGTGCTGCCCGAGTGTTTTTAAATCCCTCAGTGTCACTGCTAGATTGAGAATAGTCCACCAACCACCAATAGACTAGAGAACGACCAGCACAAACTGTGCAACAGATGAGCTGCTGTCTCTGATTTTACAGCTACAAGGTTGGCCAACGAGGTAGGAGTGTCTCACAGAGTGGACACAGTGCTTAATACTCAAGAAGTACTCAATCCACGTACCAGCGCAACACACATCAGCGCAGCAACATCACCACTGTGGGGGTCCTGAGTACTAAAAACAGAAAAACAGTGGGGATGAGAAAGTATGCAGAGGAGCAGGCGGATTGCAGTCTGTAATTGTAGAGCTCCTGTGTGGTTAGTGGAGCTGATTAAATGGACAGTGAGTGTAGATACAAGATAGGTGTTCCTAATCCAGTGATTGTTCAGTGTACAAGGATTAATCAGGCTGTTATCTGGAGTGTACACAAAATCTTCAAACAACTCCTCTCAGTGCAGGAAGCTAGCGGGTATATCACAAGTGTAGCTTATTTCTGAGTGGTGAAACTATGAGTGTTATTATTTCCAAAAAAGGAAAATTTGTCTCTAGTTATGTTTAAAATATGTTTAAAAACTAAACATTTAAACTATGTTTAAAAACAAGCAGAAATCCTGTTGAGATTGCATTAATTCTAGGTACAACAAATTTTGCTTTGTCATTATTCATGTGGTCTTAAAAGAGTATCAGGCAGTAGATTTACCTTAAAACTCCAGCTTCAGAATCACTGTGATGCTTCACTGACCTGTAATAGGGAGAGCAGAGCCTCTATTGTTGCTACTCTGGGCTCAGCACTGGAAAAACTGCACTATGTAACTTGTGGAGGAAGGTAGGAAAACAACCCCTCTCCCTTGATTTTAGCACAGTGCCGTAAATATGTATTTATTGTAGTTGGTTCAACAACAACAACTCTTATTTAGTTTTTTCTTTCTTTTGCCCTTAGGTGGGCTCCTTCTTCATGATCAATCTGTGCCTGGTCGTCATAGCAACACAGTTCTCGGAAACAAAGCAGCGCGAGAACCAGCTGATGCGGGAGCAGCGCGCTCGCTTCCGTAGCAACGAGTCGACGCTAGCTAGTTTGACCGAGCCTGGCTCCTGCTACGAAGAAATGATCAAGTACCTGAGTCACTTGTGCCGCAAGTTCGGCCGTCAGATCAGCCACGTTCTTGGTCGTATACGACTGTGTCGGAAGAGCAAGAACTCCACCCCTGGAAACACTGGAGGGGGCGCTAACAAGCACTGGAGCAAAGAGAAATTTGACCTGACCCAGCACCTTATACACTACCATCACCAAAACCGGCATCACTGCAACGGCACAGACCTGGGAACATTGGAAATGAAAGCCCTTCATTTGGGTGTTGAAGGTCAGACTCTCAAACCGACTCCCCCTCTCTCCCTTGCCTTACCCAGCATAAAGGGTATGAACTATCCCACCATTCTGCCCTCTGCACTTTTCACACACGCACGCATAAACCCCGGTTGCGCAAGCGGGGTCAAGACCCTTGCGGCCAGCCACTCACAATACGGCAGGACAGTCCACAGTGGGTTCCACGATACCTACAGCAAAATGCAGCATGGTGAGAATGTGCACACATATACATTCAATAACGCATGCATTTCTAGAAAACTGTGGTGATATTATAAGAGCTACATAGGAGAAGCAAGTTTTAATTTATTTTTTGTTATTTAATATAGCCCCAGTGCACATATCCACCACAAAGAAGATTTCAATAGGTTGTTTTCAGTCACGTGACTCAGACGAGGAGTGAATTCTAGATGGAGGGCAGGAGGTGAAACAAACTGAGGAGAAGAGACTGTATAGTGTTAGTTTAGATTATATGACATGACAAATGTGCAAACTGAAAAGCACAACATATGTTTGGAAATGATGTATGTTATGTAGAGCAATGTTTGACTAAACTGTAATCAGTAAGTGGCTAGAAAAACCAAATGTCTCAGCCCGGTATGCTAGGCTTCCCCTCTCTCTGTTCACACCAGGGAACTACATCTTGATTCATGCTTTTCAAAGTTTGGAGGGTACTGCTTTGTCTGAAATACTCCAGATGCCATTTCTGTGCTATAAGCATAGAGAGAAAGCCTAGCACTGAGACACTTTTTTTTTTTTTTTACCGATTTAAAAACACTGGGGATTCTTAAACACATTAGTGTTAAATACACCAGTTTTGAGTGCAAACAGACTGGAGAGCAGCGATAGTGGGAAAACATCCTCAGAAGTTTATAAAAATGTGTTGTTTTTAAATGTTATCTTTAAGGTGGAAATACAAAGGTATACACGGACCAAAAGGTCCTAAAATATAAACTGTAGTTCAAACACTGAATAAACACATACCTCAAACATACCATCTCACCTTAAAAGACGTAGATCTTCTGAATGTAAATAATCCCGAGAGAACTGCATTTCTCCATAATTGTAGACATTGTTTTTAAGGTGGAACTGAACACTGGCAAATTAAAAGCTGAGTTCACAGGTGAGATGTGAGTGTTATGTTTTACAGAGTTGTGTTGGTGCTGTGGCTATGCGCTGGTGATAAATTTAACACAACATTTACAAGAAAAACACCACTAAATTCAAACAAGAAGCTTCTAAATAGGAAGCTGAGTTCAGTCTTGTTCTGACCACAGGTGCCGGCTCGCTGCTGTTTTTCAGTCCAATTCTTGCATTTTCTCCCTCATGAACAACAACTGCTGGCACTTAATACAAGTTGAAATGATTCTGAGCGACATAAACAAGCGCATGTGATAGATGCCGTGTAGAAAATCATCTCATGCTCCTCCATCTGCAGTTCCACAGTGACATCACCTGCAAACAATCTGTAGGATTGAAAACATGCAAGACTTTAACCCTTTCACTCAGTCTTAATTATTTCAGCCGTGTGGTTTCTATCATTGTCTTGTGGAAGTGTCCAGCCTCTTCCCCGATTCAGAATCTGGCTGTTTATTTTATAGTCTGTCTCAGATCATAGCAGAGCTTCCTGCAAAATTGAGCTGGTGCCTCATGAGAGAAGCACATTAAAGACACCAGTAACCTAATAAGATGCCTTAGAGTACATCATTCATCATCCATCTGTAGCGTGAGCATCAGCTGCCAGATTGTAGTGAAATATTTCTCCAGCTCACTTTGACTTCAGTGTTTCTCAGATATTAGTATCCCCAGTTTGCTTGGACACTTGTTGTGTGTGCATAAATAGGTCTATACAACTGGGCTGCTCCAGTGTAGCTGAAAACAGTTGTGTGTGTGTGTTTGTTTTTATATATTTGTTAGGACCAGATGCCCTCCCAAGTGTAGGAATATCTCACGTTTTGGTGTTGTGAGAACATGGTGGTGGTTTTACTAAAATTCTTATATTAATGTGAATAACTAAAAAGAGAAATGGTATATTTTTGATTACTGAAGTTAAGGTCATGGTTAGGGTTCCATGGAAGGTCCTCACAAGTATAGCAAAACCAATGTGTGTGTGTGTGTTTGTGACAGTTTTGTTGTCTAGTCTGTGTGCCATCATGAAAAAAAAAAAACTTCTATAGAAACATCAAGTTCACACGATGAACTCTGTTATATACCATCTGTCAGGAGTTTCCTGTCATGTAGCAATGAGGCTGAAGTAGTTTTCTAACAAGAATGCGTCAGTCCACCTTAAATATTTCAGCAGTTACAAGGAACTTTAATACCAGAAACAAAGGGAAAGTTAGTTCACAATAAAACTCACATACAAAAGGTAATGAAGATCAGCTCACAAAACACTGATCTGTCTCTAATGACATATGTGCTAAAGTTTTAAGCACCTAAGGTTATTATTATAATAATAATTATTATTACTTACAATGATAAGTGAATTATAAGTGTATTACTCTTAAGAATTTTGTATATTCACAATTATATTAATAATACAATCATAAATACAAAAAATATCTAAAAGAAATGTTCCCCTAAAATATAGTTGATGTGTTGTGAGTGAGTGTGATAAACAAAGTTCCCAGATGTTCTCTTAGATTGTATGGACTTTATTAAATCTGTTATTATGAATTTAACCTGGATTGGCGACTCAAAAGTGTCCGTAGGTGTGAGTGTGTGTGTGTGAGTGTGTGTCGCCCTGTGAAGGACTGGCACCCCCTCCAGGGTGTGTTCCTGTCTTGTGCCCAGTGATTCCAGGTAGGCTCTGGACCCACCGCGACCCTGAACTGGATAAGGGCTACAGATAATGAATGAATTTAACCTTATGAGGTATTTATAAACCAGTAAAACTAGGGATTGGATGATACTCTCAAACTACTGGGCTGCCACGAGGATTGGAGTGATTGTAAATGGTTAAGAGGTTTCAGAGAAGCTGGCCAATACCATACTCCCATTCCCAGCCCTCACCATGGCTGTGGTTTTCTTTGGATCGTAAATACAACCCCTCCTTCTCCAAATCCGATGACCTGAGTTGTAGTGAAAGGGTTCTATATGTATATATTTGTACCTTTAAAGTACATTGTCTCAAGTGATAAAATTTGTCCAAATATCCTTTATAATGAAACCACAGGCAGGTTTCAGTGTTGCTTTTCTTAAAACGTATTGTATTTTTATGTAGACTTTACACATACATAATTTCATATAGTGTCTATAGTGACTCACTGTCAGCATGCGCTACATCTATACAAGTAAATTAAATAACAAGATTTTAAAAATACGAATACATGTTTCCCTGTACTGAAAATGGTGGAAACCTTGCAGTCTTCAGCCTTAAAAGTGGACATTTTAAATTCTTGCTGGATTATGATGGTGAACATTAAGTGCGGGATTGTCTCCTGAGATTCAACTTAATAATCTAGATAATGAAGACATTGCCACACAGTACACTCCATACGCTCTAATAATTCTAAATTAAATCCACAGGAACGGCTATTGCACATCCTTAAATGCAAAAAGAGACTCCTATTACTTCTGTGGCTACTTTTTTTTAAATTTATTTGCAGTTTTGCAAGCTTCCTAACTGCTGTTTCACTGATCTTATGTTATCATTATATACAGTACTTGTCTAAACTGCAAGGAAAATGTATACAATCAAATATTACTACAAAACAGTGTGTTTTATTTCAAGTCAATGTAAATGACTTTGTAAATACACTGCTGTTGTCTCCATTGCCTTCTGTGTAGGTGCGTACCCAGATGTGTGCTCGAGTGCGTGTTTAGAAGGCGGCGATGCTCCAACACCTGGTGAGCGTTCGGTGTGTCCAGTGTGTGCCCCCGAGGGCAGCGGCGTGACCTACAACTCCGACAGCGACTCGGACACAGAGAAGCAGAGCTCCAGGGACACGCAAGGCAAAAAATTCAGCCGGGAAGTCGAGACGAGAGAAACTCATACTAGGAACTGCTTTGGCGCGTGTGTGCGCTGCGTACGGAGAGTACTGAAGAGGATAGTGGACAGCAAGTACTTCAACAGGGGGATAATGTTTGCGATCCTCATCAATACACTCAGCATGGGAGTTGAATACCATGAACAGGTGATGCACAAACACATACATCCATACACAGGTGGTTGCTTATATATGTATGTATGCTTGGACACACACACACACACACACACACACAAGCACACACACACACACAAGCACACAGGTTGCAGCTTATAAAGGTGCATTAACACAGAACACTCCAAAAGACACACTACGGTTAGATGGAGATGTGCAAGCTATTAGATTACGCTTCAGTTGAAGGGTAATGACACAATCATTTTAAATCTAGTAAATATATTTAATATTACTATTGTTAGATTGTTGTAAATATGTTAAAATATTATGTCTCAGTTATTATTATTGTAAAAATTTATGTGTGTATACATTATTTAATGTTTTAGTGTGTCAGGACCGGGCGGACTGATGGAGGCAGGTGCACTTGCAATAACACAGAAGATTTGTTATTTAAACAATAGATAACCAAACAGAGACAGACTTGGATAACATGACAGGATACTTAGACAGAGAAACCTAGACAGAGAGAGCTAAACAGAGACCTAGACATGGAGAGACAGATATAGAGAAACCTAAACTGAGTAAAGACACAGACTTAAGACAAGAACGATACAAAGACTGACTTGAAGGGAATGAAGAACAGACGAAACAAACAAACCAGTGACAGACGAGTGAATGTGGAATCTCCAACAAACAAGAAGTCACACAAAGGAACCTAAATATACAACACAGACAAGGGACACCTGGAACAGATAACGAGAGGGCAGGACTACAAAGGAGGCACAACGAGAGGGTGGAGCTAAGGCGGGACAAGGGTGGAGACAGGACCAATAACAAACAGAGCCATGTGCTAGAGCACATGGCCGGGAAAACAGACATGACAGGACCAGGGTGTGACATAGTGTTAATTTTGGCAACTGGTTTTAATTAAGTATTAGTCTTAATTAATTGTAGTCATTTAATTATTGCTAGTTTTAATCGACAAAAAATAAAAACAACTTAGTCTAGTTTAGTCCATTCAGTTAAAAAAATCCTTATTTTAGTCTGGTTTTTAAAGGTTAAAACATGTTTATATTCATTTATGTTTAAAATGTTTTATTTTATTCTATTTTAGAAGTACTGTTGATCACTGTGTAACAATTTACATTTATAGATTATATGTATTAATCAATATAATGAAAGATTGGAAGTGAAAAGTGAAAAAAATGAAAAATTCTGGAAGGAAAATGGCCACTTTTTGGTTCAAATACAAAGCTCTTGCAAACTCTATGAATCATTGGCTGACAGTTGATGCGAGTGACTCCCAAACGCTTGAAGCAACTATTCTTTAGGAGTCGACTCCTCTTCAAAATAAAAAAACATACTTTTTGCCACCCACTGTGTACAAAGATACTCTGAAAATGTCTTTTGATATTTCAGAGTAATATCTGCCTCGTATTACAGAACTGTGAGGAAGAAAGATAGAAGTCAAATCGTGCCATTTTAGAAATTGTAAAACATTATTAGAGGTCGTTTATCAGTCTTCACATTAACATTTAGCTTTTATTTGTTGACAATACATTTCGTCATAGTTCTCGTCTTCAAATTATGTTATTTATTTAGTTCCCGTCTAGTTTGGTTTGTGAAAATTAGGTCATCAGCAAATATTTTTCACCAGTTTTCGTTGATGAAATTAATTAATTTCCATTGATGAGTTTCATAGAAATGGCCTTCTTCAGTTGGCGCTAGTTTTGTTGGTTTGAAGACACTACGTAGGTGACCTTCAAATAAAAGTTCCATTATTTTAAACAGAAAATAAAGCAGTTAGAGCATAATTTATTATAAGATTAGATTTAGTTTAAACTAAAAGATCCATGACCACACACACACACTCGCTCACACACTAGCTACGCCTCAGTGGGCGTGAGATGTGACTTTGCATGTGCTTGTTAGTCATGTTTTACTAGCGCAGTGACTCATTCTTTGAATCAATGCATCAATTAGAATTTCTGGCTGTGTAACTGCATTGATCCACTAATGGCAGAATCACATCAAGCCGCTCGTACATTGAAACGAGCCGAACGTTCGAACGGAATAAATTGGATCGATAAGGTATTTCATTCGTTTAAAATAAAAAGAAAAATACATAGATGATTTTCCAGCGAAATGCCAGCTGCCGACTGGACTGGAACAGTGTTATCCTGCTGTCTCTACCGCATAAATTTGTGTCCTGCTTTCAGAAGCTAAATTTCATGATGGAAAGCCGCAGCTCGTGCCTAAGCTTGAATTAAACCATTCAGTTTGGTATTATTTGTATAGCCCTCCTCACAATAGACAGTTGTCACAAAGCCGCTTTACAGCGCTCAGTGCCCAGACCCCTAATGAGCAAGCCGAAGGCGACACCGGCGAAGGGAAAACTCCACAAGCTGGCGTAATGAAAAAGCCTTGAGAGGAGCCAAGCCTCAAAACAGGGACTGTCCTCCTCTGGACTGCGGAGGAAAGTGAAGCTTGAGGCGAAGGAGACGTGAATGAAATTTATATAAGCAGGAATGAAAGGAACGGGGGCACAGGTGTAATACAGAGGAGAGATCTGTGAGGATGTTCCTCCTGTGTTGTACGCCTCTGTCATAAGTCAGTAGTGTTAAAAAAGTGTAGTGAAAGACGTGAGTACATATGAGCAGGGATGGGCTCATTGTTGCGATTGTGATTTGTGGTTGGGTTGTGATGCGTTTTTCTGGAGGTGAAGATTGTCCTTCATTTTTTTATTTTTTTTTTTATTTTAGAATCGGTTATAATCTATGATTCATGGTGCACAGATCATGATTTTTTTAGGGTCAATTTTATCATCGTTGATTCCAGTAGTGTTTCTCTATCGATTATAACAATACTCAATAATATATGTGGCATTTTTTTTTAAATCAAAATACATGAGTCAGGTCATGCATAAAGTCATTACATTTTCCTGGCGCTTAATACTGATCCTACTAGTGTCTGAGTATGTAGAATATGTCTAAGTTGAGTATACAGTAATCCCTCGCTACTTTGCGGTTCATCTTTCGCGGATTCGCTACTTCGCAGGTTTTTTCAAGGGGGGCTTATGGCCGCTATATCGCCTAAAAATATCATTATCTTATGGCGTGTAAATTAAAAGTATGTTTTTTTTATTATTTACATGTATTAGACTAGGCCTGTAGGTGACAAAATATGTAATTTACAAGTATATTCTTACGTACAGTACATGTATTGTTCATGTCCACATACGAGTGAAATTTACTGACGCTAAATCACAGCTTAGGAATGACTCTATTAAAGAAACTGGTGGGATATCACATGTAGTTCCAGCTGAAAAACATTATAGGATAACTGTTTACTGCAAAGGGTGGGTTGTTAACAGTAACAGGGAGGGTTTTAAAAATCCAAATACTCGTTAAATACATAAAACAATATCTTTCCTCTACTTCGTGAAGGGATCACTGTACATAATAATACACATGGCACACGTAGACTCAGTCAATGTCCAAGTATGGTAATGATGGACTCTATTGTTTCAAAATACAACGAGAAACAGGAAGGTAGCTTCTCATTTTGTGCCAAGTAGTGCCCTACTCCCTACAAAAATTATGTAACTAATATTACTACACCCAAATACTACTGCACTAAATGTTAGACAGAGGGATGTGAAGCTTGCATCAAATTATTTTAATTATTTTAATATCTGACATACTATGCAGTATTTTTTGTGGGAACTGTAGTTTTCTGACCTACACTGTGCACTACGTAGTGTGGAGGGAGATATTTGAGTTTCATTGCTTGATAAAAATGGATAGTTTTACAACTGCAGCTTGGCATGCGTTGTTTCACTAAATCCTCTAAGTAAGAAACTATGTACAAGGCACCAAACTGCGACTAAAATTGTTGCAATTATGACCACAAATATTAAAATAATTAAGTCGCCAGTGGTGACAGGTCACAACTTTTGATTATTATTTTTATTTATTTATTTATTACTTTGGTATGTAAATGGTATAGCCTGATGTGAAGCATCCAATCACATGGCTATCAAAAAAATGCCTGCATGCTCGTGGGATTTTGACCCAAACGTCACAACCGAAGCATTAGCTAAGGCAAAGCAAATATATCACGTTTTTTCACACAATTACTGTCAGACCCGAAGAGGCCATCAGCTCAACCCCAGTCTGACTCCATTTGCACCAGTGGAGTAGTGGGAGACACAAACAAAGATGAACTTAAACAGCCGTGCACCTCCAGCGAAAGTACAACCACAGAGAGACATTTCAAAACGTTTGCGTGAGTCAGGTACAGTAACGTAAAGCAGACTGTGTACTACGAATTTGGTTTGAAAGCAAGCAAAGATGTCTCTTGAAAAACAGACTCTGTAACGGGACCTAAAAACAAAAAGAGAACAAAAACAGCGAGAGTCGAAGACATGAAAAGGCATGCGATTGCTTTAAGACCTATTATTATGCACATTAATTATTTATTACTTTAAAACATACAACATTGGCGCCTTGTTTTTTTTTTCCATTTAGAAGCCAGTGACTCCTTAAGCTAACTTTCTGAACTATGTAGTATGTTAACATTTTGTGTACTAGCCTGCTTAACTCATTCTATTAAAGTACAGTAAGTACATAGTAAGTACATTACAGTGTTAGTGTGTAGTACACAATTAGGTCATAGCCATAGTTCTATATAAAGTTAAACATGAGATCAGTACTTGTCTGTACTGAATTGTATCTTTTGAGATGCAGAGGTGAAACAAGATATTCTAGGTTTATATAATTTATCAAGCAAAAAGCAGACGTTGAAAGCCTTGCCCTTTTTGTTTTTCGATGAACGGCAAAAAAAGAACACAGATCTATGAATTGTCATTTAGTCCCTTCTTCTATCTTTCACATAGCGCTCTACCATTCGCCTGCAGCCCACACGCCCCGCCTAACGAGCTTTTTTAGGTTTGTGATGTAACCGTCAAGGGTCCGACTTTAAAAATGAATTGTTTTGAAGGAATGCGATTGTTTTACCCCTAATTGCAGTTGAATGGCAGGTAGAAGGCAGCTGTAGATGATGAGTCTGCCATTATAAAGACCCTTTAGAATTGTAGAACTTGTGTAATTAAACTTAACTTTTCAAACTGAAGCATTGACCATTTTAAAGTACTTTAGTGCTGTTTTGAAATGCATTGGCAATTAGCACATTTTTAATTTATTTATTGCCTCAGAAGAAGGTTTAGCTCATTGTCACTGAATTTCATAGTGTCTGCTTTTGGGCGAATAGAGTCTATTTCAGTCAGTCTCAGCAAAACCAAAATTGCTCTTGGATGGAGTTGCCGACTCATGATGTGTGTGGGTTTGTTTGTGTGTGTGTGTGTGTCTGTGTGGGTTTCCATGTGTGTATGTTTGTGAGAGAGAGAGAGAGAGAAAGAGAGAGAGAGAGAGAGAGAGAGAGAGAGAGAGAGAGAGAGAGGAAGAGAGAGATAGAGAGAGCATGGTTCGTTTGAGGCAGTGGGCATTCACACTCTTGCCAGGGAAATGATTATTTACATTACAGTAGACACCCATAATAGCAGGGTCTGCCTGTGCTTTGTGCAAGAGCGGAAAAAACATGAATGTGGTGTCACACTAGGAGCACGTATTTGTGTGCACGTGTGTGTGTGTGTGTGGTTGAGTTGGCCGATCTGCAATATCCTAGCACGTGTCAGCTGTTCCAATGCATGTCAATGGCCTAGTGTTAATTAATGTGTCTCTGTTGCAGCTTTACTAGACAGACGTTTACTAGATTTAACTGTGTATGTAATTTTTACATGAATGGAAAAATATTTGAGCAACATATACTTTCGTTTTAGTTAATAGTTTAGTTACAGCAAGAAACATGACACTAGGAAATTACACATCTCTGATAATGTGCCTTATTCCAGACCCTTCTGTTTGCAAACAAGTCACAACATGTAGTGGAGACCTTCACTCTCTTACTCTCTCTCCCCCTCTCACTTTCACATACACATACAAACACACAGAGAGCTCCTGTTTCGTCTCCTATTTTTAAGCCACGAGTGTTCACTTTCTCCATTAAAGCTTCTGTGTGTATTAATCAGGCTCTATCTGAAACGTTTACTTAGCAAATTAAGAGTTTCTAATTAAAAAATCACCAAAATTTCACTGAGAAATTATAATAAAATAAAAATAAAACCAGTTTCTCACCAGTTTGTCATGCATTTTATCTCCCTCCCAAAAAATTATTTACAGGGGGTCCTTGACTTACGACGTTGATCCGTTCCTACGTCGCGTCGTAAACCGATTTTCGGTGTAAGTCAGAACATACGTACATACTTTACGTAAATGACACACTGTAAACACTTATCGTATCCTAACACCTATCCTCCTTGGTCCCGAGCCGCGTAACCGTGTATTCTTCCGCCGCGCCACACACACCAAACACGAAGTTCACGTTACGATGTTTACGACGCAAAACCACTTAAGTCCAAACAAGGCTTTATACAGTAAATGGGAGATGTGTCGTAACTCAGTTACGTAAACATTGTAACTCAGGACTGTATTTATTTTTTTAATTGATCAACAGCCCTAGTACAATAATTCTCATAGTGTCTCTGTCAAACACTGGCAACATCATTTTGAGAACTAGAAGATCAATACCAGTGTGACAAATCTGAATAAAATATAGATTTTTTATATTTATCAGTTTTATGTCTGTAGTGCTGTTTTGTTTGAATCTGTAAATAAAAATGTACAGCAGAGTTAATTGTTTAGAAATTAAATGGGAGTAAATGTGCTCTCATTGGCTGTTTGTCAATGTGTGTTGTATTATACACAATGTTCTGGTGTTCTTGTTTTGCGTATTCTTCTACATTTTAATATTCAAGAAAACAAATATCAAGATTTTTCAATTTTTCCAATACCGTTGCATTTTCAATGGTATTTCCCAAGAACGTTCTTCTGTAGAACACATGTCCGTTCTTCTCATTCTGGCTGATGAGAAAAAGCCTTGGTTTATTTTGGAGGCTTATGTGTAACACTTTTAAAGCACCCTGGACAGGGAGGCTCTCAATACTAACAGTGAATTGTTTATTCGCTTCAGAATGTTGCTGTTACAGCCCCTGAGGGGGCAATACAAGTAAATGTAGGTGTGAGTTCAGTTCTGTGAATTACAGTATACAAACCACACAGTAATTAAAAGGATGTTAAAGACTAATATTTATGGTGTGAGTCCTGCACACACCAATATTATATACCTGTAGTACCGAAGGTTGCAGGTTCAGGACCACTGCAGACAAGGGCCAAAATTCTAGGACCCTGTTTGTGACAGTGCCCTCTAAGCAAAGTGAATGACTGGTACTTTCTGTCTACTTCCCCTTTAGCAAATGGATGACCAATGCTTGGTTTCAACTTATTTTTAAAGGCTTATTCCACCAAATATGATTTTTTTATCCGGTTACTTATCGATGTACTCATTCCATTCAAATACTACTTTAACTTGGAATTCAACTCAGCTCGATCTCAGCCACATTATTTAAGACGCAAGGATACAAACATGTATTATGACTTTATGGCCATAATATGTATTTGATATCAACACACACATGGCCACCTGCCATCCATATTTTCCATGTCCTTATTTCCACTTAGTTAGGAGGCAGTGCTGTGAAAAAATCACGTCCTAGAATAACGGTCCTGAAACTGCTGCCTCCTGTTTTGCAGTTGTATCATTCTCTGTGAATTTTTTAGGTCTAGTTTCTGGAAAAAAATTACATTCTACATTAATATGGGAAAGTTATGTAATGAGTAAAAACACATTCTTCCCTCTGTTTGACAATGAAATGTTACATTTTAACACAAGCATTAGTGTAATCTAATATCTCTCGTTTTTCTCTCCCCATTTTTTCCCCCCACTCTTTCTCCTTCTCTCCCTCCTCTCTCTTCCTCCCCAGCCAGCCGAGCTGACAGATGTGTTGGAGATCAGTAATATAGTCTTCACCAGTCTGTTTGCCCTGGAGATGCTCCTGAAGCTGCTGGCCTGCGGTCTATTTGGCTACATCAGCAACCCCTACAACATTTTTGATCTGATCATTGTTATCATCAGGCACGGTTCTGTTCTGTTTCATTCTGTTCTAATTACATTTGAATCCAGGCGATTGAATTGCATCCTATTCATTACCATTATTTTCAAAGGTGTTATTCAGAAAGAGCAGAGCCCTGCCTTATTAATGATGCTGAGATATGTTTCATAATGTAACACTATTGGCACATTCAATGAGCCTCTATTGCTTCGCCATACAATTGCTGAAGTGCTAACGAAAGTACAGGCTTTTGTTTGTTTTCCTGCTTTATGTTTAATTCTACACAATCTTTTCCAAGTATTATTTGCATTAAGATTAACCAAACATGGGAGTGATCTCTAAAAATGTAACGGCTTTATGCACTTTTTGGCACAATATAAATTCTATTAACAATGACAAATATCTTGACTAAGTGGGTTGTAGTCACATGATATTTCTGGGGCCATATTGGGGACTAATTGTCTAGATTCAGAGCAATGCACTAATGTAATCATATAGGAAAGATAGATACACAGCTCCTCTCCCTGTGCATGAGTCTCACAACACTGCCTTGTGTCAGTGGGGTAATGGTAACTGTGTAGCATAATGAGAAAAAGGTTCCCTCTGTTAGCCATATTAGCATTTTTGGACATTAGACTCCAATGCATTTCTTAGTTGTGTGATACACAGATCATATACAAGCTTCAGTACTCCTGTTACTTCACTCGTTTTATTTTAGTGTGTAAGAGACTACAAGCACAGACCACGTATTCTATTGTTCTAGTTTTCACCCTGTTTACAGTGTAAATAATCTGTCCCTGCACTCTGAGAACATCCTCCAAGAACCTGAGTGGAACAGATTCTTGGAGGATATTTTTTATTGCAACTGTCTGCCTAATAATAAGATGTTTCCACCCTTAGGAAAATCCAAGGCAGAATCCCAAATGTTTCTCTACACCTTCAGTAGGGCATAGTGTGGGTTATAAAATAATGGTTTCTGAACACACATAGTGCATGGTATGTCAAAAATAATTTTTAGTCAGCTATACATTTCACATTTCCCTGTAAAATTAAAGTCGAATTACTGTCTGGGTGCAGTATTATTCGTTTTATTATCTGTGATATGCGCTATGTAGGAAGTATGGCGCTACTTTGGGATGCATCTCAAGCTCCTCTCTACTGACTGACACAGTCAAATAGCCCCATTTACAAAAGTGACGCAAAAAAGGGGTCAGGGATCCATACTTGTATTTCTTGTGTCAGCATCTCAATGAGCACTAAAAGTTTTGACAGAAACAATAAAACAATTTAAAGTACTTAATATGACAGCTACTATAAACAGTGACATACTCACTTGTATAAAATGTAGGGCGGCACGGTGGCGCAGCAGGTAGTGTCGCAGTCACTGGTCTGGTGTGTGGGTTCGATTACTGCTCCCTGTGACTGTCTGTGAGGAGTTGGTGTGTTCTCCCCGTGTCTGCCTGGGTTTCCTCCGGGTGCTCCGATTTCCCCCCACAGTCCAAAAACACACGTTGCAGGTGGATTGGCGACTCAAAAGTGACCATAGGTGTGAGTGAATGTGTGTCTGTGTTGCCCTGTGAAAGACTGGCGCCCCATTCAGAGTGTGTCCCTGCCTTGCACCCAGTAATTCCGGGTAGGCTCTGGACCCACTGTGACCCTGAACTGGATAAACACTTACAGACAATGAATGGATGAATGAATGAATAAAAAATATAAACCTAATAATGGGCTATACCTGTTGCAAACACAGCATTTTGTATTTTTATTTATTTACAGTAATTTTCCCTCAGCAATTATTTGATAGTAGATGTGCAAAACATTTGTAAAACTGTGTCCTGTTCTCTGCAGCGTGTGGGAGCTCATTGGGCAGGCAGACGGAGGATTATCAGTTCTTCGGACGTTCCGCCTCCTGAGGGTTCTTAAATTGGTGCGTTTCATGCCAGCTCTCCGCAGACAGCTGGTCGTCCTGATGAAGACCATGGACAACGTGGCCACCTTCTGCATGCTCCTCATGCTCTTCATCTTCATTTTCAGGTATTTGTGTGTTTATATAATATATACACGAGGTTAATATTAAGAAATTTAATTTAGAAAATTAAGAAAATGTAAAAATAGTACATTAATAATAATGATTTAAAAAATTAAATACTATTTTCTTTTGTATTTTGCTTGTGAAATCTCCTCTTTCCTTCTGCAGTTTTTATTTTGTTCTAGAATTTGACACATTTTTTATGTGAAGTAATTTTTATCAGATTAGAAAGAGGTATTTTTATTAAGTGCTTGTGAGTCCAGTGTGTCACGGTGGAAGCAAGGAGCATCACCAAAATACAGGAGTAATGCAGGACTTTACAGAAGAAATAGGAAATTTCAGAATAAATAAATAAACAATCAAACGGAACTAAATGTGAAAGGGAAAGGAATCACAGCTAAATATATTCTGAAGAAATAAACAGACAAAACAAAGTAAACCAACAGAGCAACTAACAAAGGACACAGAACAAACAGGAACTTTCTGTAAACTGATACCAAACAAAGACAACGGGACCCAAGACAACATTAGTCACGACAGAGAGGATCACAAGTCACAGGGGGCTTGACAAACTACACTCACAGCAGACAAAGAAACGAATGGAAACTAAGAGAAACCAGGAAACGTCTATAAGCGTAAAGACAGATAGAGAATGATATACAACATAGAACAACCTGGACATGAAAGGGAGAGACCAGGTGGAAAGATAAAAGCACCGAAACATCACAGCTAGAATTTAACAGAGGAACAAATCACAACCATAAAAAAAACAGACAAACCATGATGTCACGGGAAGTACTCGAGAACACAGAGGTAAATTCAGGGAAGGTGTTTATTCAATGAAAAGGACACAAGGGAAACAAAGAATAAACTTGCTACAAACAACTATTCAAAAGAACGTGAAACTTAATAACAAAACATTAGACACAGACCTGAAGACTAAGACACTAATTAGACCTCAACAAAACTCAGAATTACAAGACAAGACAAACACGGAGACCTGGAAAGCTAAATTAACCACATATACCTAGACATAGAGAGACCTAGACAGAGAACCTGGAACGTAACAGAGCGAGCTAAAGCTAAACAGACCGAGCTAAAGCTAAAGCTAAACCTAAACACAGAGCTAAGGCTAAAGCTAAACCTAAACACAAACACAGAGCTAAGGCTAAAGCTAAAGCTAAACACAAACACAGAGCTAAGGCTAAAGCTAAACCTAAACAAAGAGATACTTAGACAGAGATACCGAGGCCGAGGGACCTATGACAGAGTCACATGAGGAGACACTGATGAGAGGGCGGAGCTAAGGACCATGGTAGGCCTAAGACGGAGACAAGGAAGGAGAACAAGAGCAAAGCACAACAAAGAGCTATGTGCTTCTAAGCACATGACAAACAATGGAAACAACGAGAGGGAACACACTGGACAGGGCACTTCATGACACATGAACATGTTTTATATAGCCATGTGGACACGAGGACGAGACGAGCATGCGGGACAGTAAAGAAACAAAGAAGCACATGGAGATAAATATTGACAGGACAGAACAAGAACGAAAAAGAAAGAAAACCAAAACGAGAAAGGAAGGGAAGTGCACTGACAGAGGGTCTGGAATATAATAATAATAATAATAATAATAATAATAATATAATAAACATAGATATTATTTAGATTTTCCCAGTTAAAGTTCTGTAGTGGTCAGTGTATCTTCTGGCTCCCAAGATACTGCAGCTATAAGAAGAAGACTGAATACTAATCCATATTCTGTTTTCTCTGCTCTTTCCTTATCTCACCGTCTTTGCTGAAGTATCCTGGGAATGCATCTGTTTGGCTGCAAGTTCACTCTGCGCATGGAGAGTGGGGATACAGTCTCTGACAGGAAGAACTTTGACTCGCTGCTCTGGGCCATTGTCACTGTGTTTCAGGTCAGTGGTCACACAGGTTTCTCTCTGTTCTGGAAGAAGTCTTTATCAAATGTTTTAAAATGTACAGTCAAAAAGGGAGTTAAGAACGCACTCAATAGATATATGATGTCCATCAGCACAGGGAAGGGTAAAAGTCCCCCTCTGAGGGACAGCATACAGTTTTTCACCACGTATAATACAGCCACTATGCTGCTGTAGCAAGCCCTGCTCTGGGTGACTGTCTGTGTGGAGGTGTGTTCTCCCTGTGTCAGCGTGGGTTTCCTCCGGGTGACTGTCTGTGAGGGGCCTCCAGGCCCCTGGAACTGTGTGACTGCAACACTACCTGCTGCACCACCGTGCCGCCACAGGGATTTCTCGATTCCCTGAATCATTTGATGATAATATGTACTTGAAATGGTGAGATATTCAAAGTCTTTGCAATTTTACATTGAGGAACATTTTTTTCTGATATTGTTCCACCAATTTTAGATGCAGTTTTTCATAGATTGGTGAACCTCTGCCCATCTTTGATTTTAGACAGATTTTGCCTCTCTAAAATGCTGTTTTATACCCGTTGTCATGCTCTGGCCCTGTCTTGGTTTTCCTGCTGTCTGTCTCTCTTGTATGCCCCTAGCACATGGCTCTGTTTTTGTTTTGTCCTTCCTCTCTGTCCTCTTGTCAGTGTCTCCACCTGTGTCTCCTCTGAAATCTTACCCCTCGTTATAGGTGTCAGGTGTCCTTGTGTGTATATACTCCTTTGTTTGCAGTGTTCCTTTGTTTGTTCTTGTGTGTGTAGATGTGTGTTTCCTTGTTTCTTTGTTTACACATGTCTACCCCGGTTCACAGCTATTTCTTGTCTGTCCGTGTTTAGTTCTGTTTAGTTTGTGTAGTTAGTGGTTTTGTTATTGTTTAGTTTGGTTCTGGAGAACACACCACACTCCTCACAGACAGTCACCCAGAGGAAACCCACACAGACACAGGGAGAACACACCACACTCCTCACAGACAGTCACCCGGAGGAAACCCACACAGACACAGGGAGAACACACCACACTCCTCACAGACAGTCACCTGGAGGAAACCCACGCAGACACAGGGAGAACACACCACACTCCTCACAGACAGTCAGCCGGAGGAAATCCACGCAGACACAGGGAGAACACACCACACTCCTCACAGACAGTCACCCGGAGGAAACCCACGCAGACACAGGGAGAACACACCACACTCCTCACAGACAGTCACCTGGAGGAAACCCACGCAGACACAGGGAGAACACACCACACTCCTCACAGACAGTCACCCGGAGGAAATCCACGCAGACACAGGGAGAACATACCACACTCCTCACAGACAGTCACCCAGAGGAAACCCACGCAGACACAGGGAGAACACACCACACTCCTCACAGACAGTCACCCGGATGAAACCCACGCAGACACAGGGAGAACCCACCACACTCCTCACAGACAGTCACCCGGAGGAAACCCACGCAGACACAGGGAGAACACACCACACTCCTCACAGACAGTCACCCGGATGAAACCCACGCAGACACAGGGAGAACACACCACACTCCTCACAGATAGTCACCCGGAGGAAACCCACGCAGACACAGGGAGAACCCACCACACTCCTCACAGACAGTCACCCGGAGGAAACCCACGCAGACACAGGGAGAACACACCACACTCTTCACAGACAGTCACCCGGAGCGGGACTCGAACCCACAACCTCCAGGTCCCTGCGACAACAGCTGTTTTTTATTAGTATCACTTACTTCTCCAGCCTTTTGTTGCCCCTCTCCCATATTTTTTGAGATGCACTGCTGCCCTCAGGTTTTAACAAGTTCATATTTTCCATGAAATGGTAAAATGTCTTACTTCAGGGTCGTATTAAAACCTGATAAAATGTAAAGTCAGCGTTAGGAAAAACCTAGAGAGGTCTGGACAAATTCAATATAATATCAAATCTTTCTCACAATCCAAGTAATTCCAAGTACAAATGATACAGATGGATAGATTATTTAGATTTTACCTGGAAGCTTAGTGTTTACGGGACATTTTTTTCCAACCATTATGTTTAGAAACACTCTGAATTCATCACTACATTTTTTATGAGATTGCTCACATTCTTATAGCTTCGACATTTGATTGGCCAAGTTTCCTCAAGCCCCTTCAGTACAGGAAAAAGCTGCAGTGTGCTGTGTTCCTTGAAAGCAGCTGAAATGGCAATTTCACCTACAAGCTTTTGAACTGAAAGAAAGACAAGCTCTGAAACTGAGGACAAGCTGTAACAGCTCTAAGGATTTATTGAACATCCGCTCTCTGCCATCTGTTGGGCGGCCATGGCGAAAGGCTAAGGTGTGTGTGTGTGTGTGTTTTTGCATGTGAGTATATGTATGTCCAGTTAGGGGTTTTTAAGGGTAATCTAGACTTCTACAGCTTCAGTCTGAGGGAAATAATTAATGAAATAAATAAAACAAAAAAATCGCTTGGGTCATCAAAACCAGGTCCTCATTACGACCAGCATGATGAGGTCATCATCTCTCACCCGCAATACTGGCAGCGTGATGAGGTCAGTGGGGGTGACAGTTGTGTAAATGCTGATATGGTTCTGTATTAACTCCAGGCTCTGAGGGACGCTACGCAGGTCAGGGTTTCTCCTGCAGTGGGAGCTCACTTTAATTTCCCTAATCTCTCTCTATGGGCTGGAGAGAGAGAGAGAGGGAGAGAGAGAGAGAGAGTATTTGTTGGCAGAATAAACAAGCTAAAATGCATGTATTGTTTTTTCCCTCATTCCCACACAGGCTAGAAGAGGAGATAAAGAGAGACAGGCAGACTTTAGTGAATAAATGTATGTATAAATATCCTCCTGAGGGGAAAAAAAATCCAGTTCAAGGTGCTTTTAAAAAATAAATAAATAAAAAAAAAATCCAGTTCAAGGTGCTTTTAAAAAATAAATAAATAAATAAAAAATCTTTGTGCCTGAATTCTCAATGAGCCCAAGACAGGAAGATGTTTTTAGGCTAAAGTTGAATTTGAACAGACACACTTCCTCTGACTCTTTCTTCTTCTATAAACAGTTTTATTTCAGGACTGCGCTCAGTGAAAGAAGCAGTGTGTGTGTGTGTGTGTGTGAGCGTCCGTGTTGCTGGTGTCAGCTGTTTTGTTTCGTTTGGGCCACATGGCTGTTTTATAGCATCCGCTGCACAGCAGCTTAGTGTCAGTCTTAATGTGGCTAGATGAGCGTTTTATTGGGCAGAAGAGTGGAGTGTATATATTGATTTGAGAAAGCGATGCTGTAATGGAGTTGAGTTAAGCAGTTGGAAATCACTTCAGAATTCCTGTCAACATGTCTACGGCTGTTAATTTTGGACATAAAGAGGAATTCCATTGAAATTACTGGGTGGTTAGAGTGACCCTCCTTCTGCTCTCATGATTCAACACAAGTCAAACCCGTTAAATGGATAGTGCCACTTCTAAAATCTGATTGGCTGAGCCGTGTTTGAAGCTGTGGTAAAATATGTGATATACGCACACGTCACATCTGAGTTCCATACAAACCCAGTCAGATTTATTCATTTCTTCCCAAACAGTGTGATATCAGGGCAGAAATACAGTGCTATAATGCGCTCGATTCAGCCACTTCCTGCAAATTCTCCTTTGAAGTAAGAGACCCTGAGGACAGAGGACAGCACCTACGCATTTCTACTTAACTTAAAAACCCTGAATACACTTGAAGAGATTTATTGTTGATTAAATCTTTGAGCGAGCGACACAGTGGGGCAGCAGGTATTGTCGCAGTCACACAGCTCTAGGGACCTGGAGGTTGTGGGTTTGAATCCCGCTCCGGGTGACTGTCTGTAAGGAGTGTGGTGTGTTCTCCCTGTGTCTGTGTGGGTTTCCTCCGGGTGACTGTCTGTGAGGAGTGTGGTGTGTTCTCTCTGTGTCTGCGTGGGTTTCCTCCGGGTGACTGTCTGTGAGGAGTGTGGTGTGTTCTCCCTGTGTCTGTGTGGGTTTCCTCCAGGTGACTGTGAGGAGTGTGGTGTGTTCTCCCTGTGTCTGTGCGGGTTTCCTCCGGGTGACTGTCTGTGAGGAGTGTGGTGTGTTCTCCCTGTGTCTGTGCGGGTTTCCTCCGGGTGACTGACTGTGAGGAGTGTGGTGTGTTCTCCCAGTGTCTGTGTGGGTTTCCCTCTGGGTCATAATTCTACCGCATTATACATATGATACCATGATTTTATCATGATCTAGCATGTTTTAGGCACTCTGCCTTGTGTCATGACAAAAACACCCTACCATTTATAAATGACATAAATATTATAATGTAATTAATAAAAGGTCCAAATAAAATAATACTTCAGGAACATCATTTTCAGACATCATTCTGACATTTCTTCACAAAGAGTTTTTTTAGCACTTGTTATAAGTACAGCATAGCGAGTAGGTCTCTGTTGCAATGGAGAGTGTGTGTCCAACAATCTCTAATATCCTTGGTTTACCAAGAAAATATGATGCTGTATTTTTTGGTGCTAATTTTGTATTTTTTATTTAGAATTTAGCACTGAAATTCTATTCTTTGAAAAAGAATAATTCAGTGCATTATGAAAAAACTAGTGAAGTGTCCTTGAACTCTAAAGAGACTAGCATTGGAACCCTGTTTAATTAAACACAATGAAACAGATGATGGTCATCTTATGTCTGTTGGAATACATAAACCACATGTCCAAGCACAGTCTTGTGTCTAGAACTTTGCCTTGGAGAGGAATTATCTCCAGTAACATCCCTGTCTCTCTCTCTCTCTCTCTCTCTCTCTCTCTCTCTCTCTCTCTCTCTCTCTCTCTCTCTCTCTCCAGATCTTAACGCAGGAGGACTGGAATACGGTATTATATAATGGCATGGCCTCCACCTCCCCGTGGGCAGCCCTGTACTTCGTAGCTCTGATGACCTTCGGCAATTACGTCCTCTTCAACCTGTTAGTGGCCATTTTAGTGGAGGGATTCCAGGCAGAGGTATGAGCTCAAAGGCTATAGCTGCTATCACGAAACAAGGTCACCTCTCATTCACTTACAGTCTTTACTTTGTCAATAAGCTGAGGTTTGAGAGCGGCAGGGCAGCCATTTAACATTATGTGAGATAAACAAGTTCACTGACCCCTCCCCCACCCCACCCCCAAACCATTTAAACTGCAGTTTTGCCATTTAGAAAGGCACAGTAATCTGTAATCCCGGTGGATCAAGAGGTACTGAAGCATGGTGCCTTTGTATCACCTCTACCTGCCCTGATCTCGGAAAAGGGAAAGTGCTGAGACATGTGAACGGATCTAGTGTAAGTGTTAAAAAAAAAGCAAAAACACACAAAAATAACACACAATACCAGAGGGGAAAGAAAGATAACAGAGGCACTTTTGGTTGGAGGCTCAGCTTCACTCTCCAGGGATTGCTCTTTCTACATGTTTACTCCAGTATGTCCTCTGACAGATAAGGTAAGTGAGAAGAAAGCTGTCACTTTGTTTTTGTCCATCTGATGTTTCTTTATTTTCCTTGCCAAGGTTCAGCTTAGTTCACTTTACATAATGTGTTTAAAAGCAGTCCCTTAAACTCCTGTGTGGATGCAAGCCTGAAAGTACACTGTAATGAATATTCAGAATCATACGCAGTGAGCTTGAGAAACCAAAGATGTTCAATAATGAAAAATACATCATTCTTGGTCTTGGTTTCATACAGATTTTCTTGTCTTTATAATTTCTATCAAACATGTATCCTGCATTTAATATGTGAATTTGTATGTTCAAAAGAGGTATCTTGTCCATTCCACAGTTTCTGAAAACATCTTTGTGCTCACAGGGTACTAATCTGTTGTTGTTTATTTACAGTAATTCTTATGTGCACCCGTTTCCCTGTTTATATGGTTTTTAATATAAAACCACGTGTTATTTGGGTTTCGTCAGCACTATTACTGCACACGTCATCCCCACATCAGCAATGTGCTATTTATTAATCACGTCATGAACGTTAAAACACATTACGGTGGTTGTTTGCACTTGTTTGTTAGCAAATATCTACAAATTACATTTGAGACCACAGATTTGCAGACACCTAGGCTAAAGACATTCAAAGAGATTCACTACACTCAACATTTAGTTCACTACAATAAATTTGAAGTGTGTCAAAGGTTTACGTACCCTCTGAGAAATTTCAGAATTTGATGTGATGTAACATTTAGAAGGTTGTGATTGGCTGACCAATGAATTTTTAATAATTAAATAATTAAAAGTTCGTTATTGCAACTGTGAATGTATTTAATGTGTTGCTTCTGGTAAAATGGGAGATTCCAAGCAAATCAGCCAAGAATTCAGGGGGGAAAGCAAAAAGATAAATAAAAAGTAAAAGTCTGGTTCCTACTCCAGAGCAGTATCTAAACCAGTTAATGTACCACAAGCAACTGTACGAAGGGTTGTATGGAAATTTAAACATTTTGGGATGATACAACATTGTTAACTGATGCACAAATTTGGTATTTCATGGTTGGCATAGCCACAGAAATAAAATAAAACAGAGATGTATTGTCACAGTATGAATGACCTGTTTAAATGGAAAAAGCTCTTGTGGAACGAACTGTAGATAAAGAAGTAAATGAAAACAAATGAACAAAAGTACAAAAAAAGGGAATTCTACTCTTGACACTGCAGTATTCAGAGACGGATGTCGATAGTGGATAGATCATGATTTGAAGGCAGCAGAACTACAAATCAATAAAAATCAAGGAATACTAGTATATTTTTTAATTCTGAATTCAAACCTTATTGTTTTGGTTCTGTTGTCCTGACTGGAAATGTCATTGTGAACTTATTTCTGTGCTTATCACTGACAGCACTGAGATTCCCTGGGAAGATACTCTAGATGAGGTTCAAGAAAATGTATTTTTAATGATAGGCTACACCCCATAGTGCTGCACGATGTCAATGGGTCACTCACTAGTTCTACTGTGCATTTCTGCTTAATTTACCAAAAGAAATGTCTTAGTAATGTTTTAGAATGACAGTTGTGCTTCTTTTTTTTAAATCCAATAATAAGTGTCACTGCTCTAATAAAGGTAGTGCTAATATTAACATAACTAAAATTAGTACAGAGCCCATTTCCAACAACATATGAAAAATTCACTTGTTTTCAAACTCCAAATCTTCATCAGCCTTAAACAGTAAGAACTACATCAGATTAAATGCATAATCTTCTCCCAATACAAGTCAAAATATGTCAAGGCACATGTACCAAATACAGCCACTAAAAATTTACCCCTGAGTCACTTAACACTTTCCTCAAGTGGTCTAAGAAGATTTTCACATACTGCCTGTAAAAGCAGACAACAAAAGCAACTAACTGATATCAGGCGAACTCTAAGGTATTTCCTGCTTAAAATGAGTGGAAAACATCATCAACATCATAGATATTAGGTTTTGAGTATGCGTTATATCTTAGGTCCTTCTTATTAACGCACCATTTTAATAACACTTCATTTTGTGGAATGATAAACTGAAAAATTCACCTCAGGTGAAATCTCTTGCTGTTAGAAGGAAAGAAAAAGACATGACCTGTCCTCTAAAACCATAACATTTTAGCATCAGTGTTTATAGACTTTCGCTCTGGTGTTCCAGTGAATAACACTATAACTCAGGTCCATATAGCTGTAATGTTTCAAAGCCTGTATTATAAAATTTTAAAAGATTGTCGATTGTGCTGGGTTAGGAGCGCGATCATTCAGCCGTGCAGTTTAGCATGATGCTAATGGGTGTACTTACACTTCTGTTGCTAATTAGCTGCAGACAATTACATGAAGATAAAACCAAGCTAAAGACACTTTCACTTCTAGGAATCACAGGAAGACCTGAAAAATTGGGTCTATAAAAAAGCCACTTGTGAAGTCACTCACAGTTCAGAGTAAAGGAAATGAAAATGGTGACTGATTTTTTTTATTTATAATTTCAATATTAATATACTAGTGTATGTCCCAGTCACACACTTAATACTAATTCTAAATAAGTTAATTATCAACCATTTTAAACTGTTAATCTCTAGGCTTTACAGCAGCTTTTGGCTGTGGCATGTATTGGAACATATTCTGTTACACCAGGGAGAAAGTGTAGGGCTGCATATGACAACTCACATCATACTATACTGCAGCTACAACACTGTCACTTATATTTGTCAAAGGCTGAAAATCGAATATCCCTCCACACTGCGTAGTGCATAGTGTAGGTCATAAAATAATGATTTCTGCTCTAAAATAGTACATGGTATGTCAGATAACAAAACCAAATAAGCTTCATGACCTTCTGTCTAACATTTAGTGCACTCTCTGTGTGTTGCAGTATTAGTTAATAATCTGTGAAGTTCACCATGTAGGGAGTAGGGCACTAACACTTTCCAGATGTGAGAAGCTCCTTCCCTATCAGGTTCCCATTGGATTGTGGAACAGTATTGTCCATCACTACAATACTTAAAAATTGACTGGTTCTGGTCAAAATGTGCATTGTAGATTTCTTAGTAAGCTCGTTGACACTTTGAATCTTTGTAATTATACTTCAGGCACAAAACCTAATTAGAATCAGGGAAAAAACTGTAAATAGTGCCGTTGGTTTTAAAACTGCCAGTTTGAATAAGTGAGGCAAATATAAGGACGAATCCAGAGCCCACACATAGAACAACTCTTGATAGTTTAGCAGGTGCTGCATCAAAGAGATATATTGGCCCTGTAGTGGATTGTGGGCCTAATTTTCATGTAGATCAGAATCAGAAAGGTATTTGAATGGTTGCCATCACTTTGTGCAATGGGTGTGTGCCTGGGCACAGCTGCCGTGTTTACGTGTTTGATACCTGAACGCTTTTACCCCGAACCCCTTTGTTGTCTTTTTTTTCACACACTGTCTTTCATCTTCCCCGCTCCTTTGTTGAGATTTATCACAGATGCATATAAACACATACAATACAGCTGCCTACCTCCACACACACACAAAAAAAATGGCACGGATTCAGATTCCTTTCTTCTGATGATTCTCCACTTTTTTTGGGAAACAGGCCAGTACCAGACATACTTAAGGCAAAGTTTTCATTCCAGCGCACTGTTGTACGGGGGAAATTATATCACATGGAGGTATAAAGCCTTAATGTATGTTTGTGAATATAAGAAAATATATTTAAATGAAATAAATACATAATTGAGGGTATTTACAATGAGAATACATATACATATCATTTTAATAAATACATTTAGAGTGATTTTACTGAATGGTCTGTGGTGTTTTTCACCACACGGATAAATGGATAAATGAGCACAGTTGGAACGTTAATTATACATATATATATATATGTCTCAATTCATCTCCTGGTCTTTAAGGTTAGTAATGAATTGGAATGTATAAATAAAAAGTCTTAAGGGTTAAAGCTATTTTAATTTTAATAATTGGGAATCATAATTGTGTATTTTATTTCAGTAATAAATGGGTAAAATACAAATGTTCCAAAACCTCAGAATCTTATTACAAGTCTTATAAAATGAAATAAATACTTATACCATGATGTATATTATGTAAAATGTTTAATCAGACTAAATGTAATTATTCAATTACCTCTGCGTGGTAGTCTCCCATTAGAGACGAATAGAGTGGTTATAGTACTTCTATCAAAATTAAATATATAAGCACACACTCAAGGCCCCTCACGGCCGAACAAGACCAGGCGACAAGTCATTAACATTCAGCTCAAGAAAGCCACTACAAGTGGATAAGACACAGGCTGTTCGAAAGTTATTTCTGAAGCCTTTATTTTCTTGTAATTGTTTTTTTATGTAACAGTCAATAACTGTTCGGACCTTATATATTTATTTATTGCGTTCCAGCTAATCTCTCTCTCTCTCTCTCTCTCTCTCTCTCTCTCTCTCTCTCTCTCTCTCTCTCTCTCTCTCTCAGGGAGATGCCAGTCGGTCAGAGAGTGAAGATGATGTTCTCTCCTCTGACTTTGATGAAGAGGACAAATTGAGGGAGCTGTTAAATTCAGGTAAATGTAAGTGAGTATGTGTTTGTGTGTGCATCATGTTAAATCATGAATTCTGTATAGAACCAGCAGCATGGTGTAATGGTTCTTCAGGATCATGGAGAATGTGGTGTATACGGTTTATTATAGAAACCTAGAGGTACCCTCTTTTTTATGTACATATGTAGGCAGATTTTTTTTTCACCTGTGTTTTGCCCCAGGGTCAGATGTGAAAATGCAGACACTGATGCCCATTTCTAATGGTCACTTGGAACCAAGAGCAGCAATGCCCCCCCACAACACACATACTCACCCCAACGCCACGCCCAGAACTGAAATCTCCCACATCGACAGCCAATCAAGACGCAGCAGCAACGCCTCCAACGAGCACCATGACCAGAGATCACTGGTGAGAACACATCAGAATTCACGTTACTGACACCATGAACACAAAGACATAATCTCATACATTCAGAATAATGACAGACAGCTACTGCTTTAGAAAACTAAATGGAATAAAAGTAGCCTCAAATGGAGTAAACCCGCTGCTCATTCTGAGCCTCAAACCGAGTAAACCCAGCGCTCGCTCTGATTCTCGCAGTGTGAGCTGTAATGTTGTGTATTGATAAATGGGCTGAGAACTCAATTCAAAGTAAAAAAAAAAACACAGCTACCCTGCCTCAAGGCAGCTGTGTGGGTTGCCATGGTAATGTAAACCAAGTTTTTTATTTTTTTATTTTTTATTTTTTGCAGAATATTAAGTTTAATTAAGTTTTATATTAATATTATTGTTTATTAGAATATTAAGGCCACACACACACTGTTCTCAGAGAGGTCTGCTGAGAGCATTTTGGGGATTTTGAGGAGTGTTTTAACATATTTCTTCTTTGTGTTTTCTATTTAAACTTCACTGAACACTTCACATAACACACAAGGTTTGTATTATACAAGCAGTCAGTATGTGTTCAAACTTAAAATATACATCTTGATGAGCTAAAAAAAATAGGGAAGAAAACTAAATACATGCAGTTATTTAATCCTGGAATAGCTTGTGGAACAAATGGTTTAAGAGGAATTTTATAACAATGGTAAAACAACATTAACATTTGATTGTGAAGATAAATCTTTAGCAGAGAATACACAGCGCCGTGTATTGCAATCTAAGATCAGAGTTTTGAAAGTTATGGTCTTTTCTGTGGTTCCTATAAGAAAGCTGCGAAACAAAAGCAACACGAGAAATATTTTTGCGAATGCGGCAAAGAAAAGAACATTGTGTTTTATATAATTTCACCTCGAAAATCAATGTGAGTCTCACATCTCACTCAAAACTTTCTGTTGTGTCAAAAAGTTCTGTTTTGGACATATTATTAGAAGCAACTGGAAAATACTCTTTTGCTTGGGACAGATGAAGGTAAAAGAGGAATAGGACTGCCAGCCACATGATGGATGGACACAATCAGGGGAATTATGAACAAGTCGTTAATAAGGTGATAGACCTAACCGTACAGTGGTATATTTTGAAGAAACATTATCGGCACGGTGGCCAGGATTCGGAACCAAATTAATAATAAAAAAGGGACGTTCTTAGTAATTGTTTTTTTAGAGTGTCATTGTGGTTGCTGATACATGCTGTTGATATTATAATAGTCTTTCACACTCTAGCTGCTAAAATCATTCAGACTCCAGTCTCATTAACAATGGAACCCTACTTACAAAGTTATTAAAGCACACATAGTCTCTAGGGCAGTCAGCTGGTCTCAGAAATTAAATTCGAATGCTTTCTCTTATTTGTTTGTCAAATGATCAAATATAATTGAATTTTAAATTCATAACTCTTCAAAATACAAGTGGCACAGTTGGTGCAGCAGGTTAGTGTCGCAGTCACAGGGACCTGGAGGTTGTGGGTTTGTGTCCCGCTCCGGGTGACTGTCTGTGAGGAGTGTGGCGTGTTCTCCCTGTGTCTGCGTGGGTTTCCTCCGGGTGACTGTCTGTGAGGAGTGTGGTGTGTTCTCCCTGTGTTTGCGTGGGTTTCCTCCGGGTGACTGTCTGTGAGGAGTTTGGTGTGTTCTCCCTGTGTCTGCGTGGGTTCCTTCCGGGTGACTGTCTGTGAGGAGTTTGGTGTGTTCTCCCTGTGTCTGCGTGGGTTTCCTCCGGGTGACTGTCTGTGAGGAGTTTGGTGTGTTCTCTCTGTGTCTGTGTGGGTTTCCTCCCACAGTCCAAAAACACACGTTGGTAGGTGTTTGATTGGTGATTGGTGACTCAAAAGTGTCTGTAGGTGTGTATGTGTGTCACCCTGTGAAGGACTGGCGCCCCCTCCAGGGTGTATTCCTGCCTTGCGACCAGTGATTCTGGGTAGGCTCCGGACCCACCGCGACCCTGAACTGGATAAGCGCTTACAGACAATGAATGAATGAATGAACACTTCAAGATACTAAAAAAATGATTGGAATAACACATCCACAGCCATTCCTGGAGTTTCTGATTTTAGCCATTGGTTGTAAAGATGTGAACTAATTCAGATATCTCTAAAGGGACATAGAGACAGACAAAGCCCACTCAGACGACTTAGTTGCCATAGTTTGGGGGTTGATTTTATGGTTTGATTAAATTATGCAATGTAAAATCCAAACAAAGGACCTGAAAATGTACTGTACACACAGTGTCACTATTGTCCAGTATTTACTGTGAAGAGATAGCCATGCTGTCATATGACACATGCCTTGTGTGTTTTACTATGTTTTTAGGGTGTTTATATGAGGACACATGTCAGTCATGGTCAAGCCAATCAGAGCCTGTATATGATGAACTAGAAGCACACAACCTATAGTTTAAATGTGCTTCTAACTTGAATATCAAGCAATCCCATAGTTTCCCAGCCTGGAGATTTACACATACATTCATTTATTTTCTGTAACTGCTTCATCATGTTTATGGTTGTGCTGGGTCCAGAGCCTACCCAGAATCATTGGGACAATGCAGGAGTCCATAGCCCAGCAGGTAAACTAGCAGTTCCCCTCACTTCGCTACCCTCTATATACAATATATTGAACATTAACATGAAGCGTCCCCACTTTGAACGTTGGGTTGTTAGAAAATGTCTGCCATCTAGAGCGCATAGTCCCCCAGATGAGAATGGGTTTCTACCTCTCAGTTACAAATTCATGCGTTGTTTTCCTTTTAGACAATTTGCAAGGGTTGAAGAACAAAAGTGCAAGATTAGTATTGCTTTCTTTATTTATGGCTAGCAGTGTTAATGTTGAATGTGACGTTGTTTGAACATATGTCGCTGTAATAGGACTTTAACCAGTCAAATGGTGATTTTATACTTTCATATGTGCATTAGTAGAAGTTGACATTCCTTTAATTAGTCAAACAAAAGTACAGCAGTTATGTACCGTTTTACAGAATTTTCAGAAATATTTCTATTCTCATATTTGTGCGTAGCACTGGTGCAAGAAAAATAAATCAGACATCCATGAGGCGATCCATCTGCATAGTTGGGATTGTTCCTTTTATAAAGCACAGTACGTTAATTTAATCCTGGAATTCATTCTGGAGATAAGTGCATTACAACAAAGAGCTTGTTTACCTGAGTCAGATGCAAGACATTTCTGCAGTGGAGTGAAATGATACATATTTCTAAATGTCAGGGGAGTTCTACTGTAACAAGGATCCGCAGGTGAAATCAGAACAGAGCTGTAATCTCCGTATTGCAGAAGATGGACAGCTTCTGAATACAAATCACAGAAGTGTGTGAGCAAAGGTTTGGATGGGATTGATATGACAAAAAATATTAGGGCAGAACGATATTGGGCAAAAAGTCACAATTAAATATGATTGGAATTACAATTTAATTATGAATTTATTTATTTTTAATGTCTGCTTAAATAAACTGATAATATATAAAAGACATATAGAGTGGTCTAGTTAACCTTGTTTTTGGATTGTAACTATATAGCCATGTGTACAATGTAAATATATTTGAACTGAAGATATTTCACCACCTTTCCTTTCACCACTGCTGTGAATCTGTACGTTTCTGCCTTCAAACAAATCCGAATGACAATATTTAAGTAACATTACCTTTAAATAACAGCTTCAGAATAATTGTGGTGTTTTATTTACCTGTAATAGAGCGTCTGTTTATTAATACCTTGGGCTCATCACTGCAGAAACTGCACTATGTAACTATTGGAAGAGGGTAGGAAACCACCCCACTCCCCACCCCTCTTTGATTTCAGGACAATGCTGTAAATGTGTTATACACTCTGTAACTCAGGACCAAAAATACCAATGCTTAGATCGGAATTGTATTTATTTAAACCAATAATTACGTTAGCAGTGAAAATGGAATGAAGTTAGTATTGTGGTTAATGCTGTACAGAATAGACCAATTAGTACATTTTGATCATATACTGTAACTCTATGCTGCAATGTGCCTACTCTCTTTTAACAGATCAATGCCTTTTTGATGTGAGGTGGTTAAACATTGAATTGCTGTGTCTCTATTATTGGTGAGGTTTTGTCATAAATTAAAACAGTGATGGATTGACCGACAGTTGCAGATAAACAGATCTGAGTTCCAGGTCCTTTACCACTCAAAGGGGAGAATGAAGAGTGGACAAGCCATGAGCCCTTTTAGCTTCGGCTAGTCACGTTTTGCTCACAACAAAAGGCTGACCACTCTGTTTATCACACAGCTACATGACACCCAACTGCATCTTTACACTGCTTTCTAAAATAGAGACTGACCTCTCTGAACCATTCAGTTCTTCTTGGCGTGCACACAGTTGCATTCCCCTGGACGTCCAGCTGGGTTCAGTAGGAGCCAAATGGCACAGTTCTGCTTTACAGACAGCGTTTCTAATAGAGAATGCCACTGAACTGTAGGAGAAGAAATATCAACCCTGAATCTAAAAGGACACCTTTTCAGAATCACTGTGCTGTGAAATGTCCACGATCCTTTTTTCTATTTATTTTATTTTATCTTCTTATTTCGTTTTTTATTATTAATAAGAATTTACTGATCTAAATCAACAGCAATTTTTTGAAGAAATATTTAATGTTTAATAGTATTAAAGCCAAGATTAATGTTGAAAAAATAAATTTTTGAAAACAGTACAACTGCAACGTCAACAAAAACTACACTAATAATAATAAATTTGTTTAGTTACAATGTCCTATCATCTGTATTATCTGTGCATGACAGATGGTCTGGAAGTGGATTTGGTGTATGTCAAATACACAATATGCAGAATATAATACAGGGTTTCCCGCAGTGCTTTACAGTTAGGGCGGCCGCCTTGACGACGTCGTACACCCCCACAACCAAACCCCACCCACTCGATAATAAGAGATCCTTCAAAGTTCCAAAGTACTTCCTGTGACTTGTGTTTAATGCATTATTCCTCAGTTTTCAGTCACAAACACACGTTCTAAAGTATAATCCAGTGTTTAAGGCAAGCTGCGTGTCGTCTCCGAGTGTCCCCACAGCTGTGTGTACAATGTTTTGAATCATTGATTTGAATGTGCACTCGATTCGTGAACCGATTCACTCAATGAGTCGACTCTACAGTTCCACAGAGCGTCCAAACACCACACAGAGCACATAATTCACGAAATATCAGTGGATTTTTATCCAAACGATGACTCGCGGTGTTATGTGATGGTTCGTTTCTTGAGCTTTGGTTCCCATTGGGAGCGCACGTGGGGGCGGAGCTCATGACATCACTGTTTCTTTGTTTTGTTTTGTTTTTTTTGCACTACTTCAACAGAAACTGAAAATGTGTTTAATTTGTAATTAATTTGTAAATTCAGAAGTATTTATTAACACTAACACTATTTACAATAATCCATTTCAGGTAATTGAATAATTGATTGATTAACATGAAAATAAGAAATGAAAAATAATTCAAATAAAAACAGTGAAGGAGACAGAAGAATAAAGCTGAGTAACTTTAACAAAAAAATACTAAATACACAACTTTACAAACTGGTGGAGTCCAGGGCAAAACGGGGGATATACTGTGTCACGGTTTCATCTTTCCATGTTTCTGTGTGTTTATGCATAAAGTCCAGTCTGTGGGGAAGTCGCCGCTCCAGCTGGAACAGCCTAGGCCATGCCCCTAGTTTGAAGAGGCGTGGCCAGTCAGGAGAGCGAGAATCACTTCTCTCAGGCGAGGGGCGGGACAGTCTGGACGACGACCAGTCGGAGGGGGGGAAGTCCAGTCAGACTGGCAGCCTGGGAGGAGTTTCACGACTGGGCTCTTTCGATATTCCAGAGCTTCTGCAGGTTCCTCCTATGTCCCGCCCTTACATAGAGTGCAACGGCAGAGTGGAGGGGTCCTACCCTTCTTCTCCATACACGCCTCAGAGACAGCATTCACACACACATACCGACGAGGACGAAGACTTTGAAGAGGTTGGTGTTACTTACTCTTGCTGGTCGTAGCTGCATCTTCCAAGAGTCAAACCCCAGTGTACTGTGTGGAGGGCAGTGCTGTACCAATCTCTCTCTCTCTTAGTATTCAGATAGTGTCTCTCCCTTTTTGTCTGCAGCTGTCTTTCCACATCTCATTATCATCAGGCTGTGGCTGGGTTCCTAATAAGCCTTAAAGATTATGCTCAATCCCCTAGTTTCAAATAACTCCATCTGGGGTTTAATATTGAAACATTCTGAGAAATGGGAAGGATAAAAGTTACAAAAGTAATACAGCTACTGGCATCTCACGCTTCCATGTCAATTAAACTGGCTGCAGATATTAGGGTTTTGTCATTTGGACAGGATACACGTTTTTTAAAATGGCAGATGCCATGTATTTATTAAACTGCAGTGCCCTGTTTTTCATAACTGATATATAGAGTTTGCATTTGTTTGTGGTAAATGAACTGTTCTTGTGTCTGTGTGTGTTTCGTAGAGGTGGTGTCTTATTATAAAGAGGATCCTGGAGCCCTATAAGCCCCAGTGGTGCAGAGATCACGAGGAGTGGTCACTCTATCTGTTCTCACCTCAGAATGAGTGAGTACACTTAAGTACATTTACGCCCTGATACATTACGGCAGGTCGGCGAGCACTTAGCCTCCCTTCGCATTTGCATACTCCACACGCCGACACACTGTTTCTTCATCTGTCGGTGTCTGCGCAGGTTCCGCGTGCGCTGTCAGAAGATCATCACTCATAAGATGTTCGACCACATCGTCCTGATCTTCATCTTCCTCAACTGCATCACCATCGCACTCGAGAGACCGGACATCCAGCCCTACAGCATGGTGAATTCAACTGCAACTGAAACAACAGCATCCGCTCATCCTTCCAATGCTACACTAATCATTATATCACCGCCTGAACTAAAATAATAATCATCCTTCACCCCACACTGGAGGACTATGAACTTCATCAGCCTCTCCCTGGAAGCTATAACACTTTGTATGCTACTGTTAAGTGAGATATGGTTGGTCACTAACTAACGTTTTTAATGGATTTTCAACTACTATTAATGCTTTTTATATCGTAACTCTAATGTAATTGTTAGGAGTTAAATGCATCCTTAGCAGATATCAATGTTTTATAGACTCTTTATTACATTATTCACTGTATACAGTGCCCATCATTTTATTATATTTTTTATTAGAAATAAGATAAAAGATAATCCACATCAACTGAAGAAAACACCAGCTTCCAAAGCTCCAGGGGCCTGGAGGTTGTGGGTTCAAGTCCCGCTCCGGGTGACTGTCTGTGAGGAGTGTGGTGTGTTCTCTCTGTGTCTGCATGGGTTTCCTCCGGGTGACTGTCTGTGAGGAGTGTGGTGTTTTCTCCCTGTGTCTGCGTGGGTTTCCTCCGGGTGACTGTCTGTGAGAAGTGTGGTGTGTTCTCCCTGTGTCTGCGTGGGTTGACTACGGGTGACTGTCTGTGAGGAGTGTGGTGTGTTCTCCCTGTGTCTGCGTGGGTTTCCTCCGGGTGACTGTCTGTGAGGAGTGTGGTGTTTTCTCCCTGTGTCTGCGTGGGTTTCCTCCGGGTGACTGTCTGTGAGAAGTGTGGTGTGTTCTCCCTGTGTCTGCGTGGGTTGACTACGGGTGACTGTCTGTGAGGAGTGTGGTGTGTTCTCCCTGTGTCTGCGTGGGTTTCCTCCGGGTGACTGTCTGTGAGAAGTGTGGTGTGTTCTCCCTGTGTCTGCGTGGGTTGACTACGGGTGACTGTCTGTGAGGAGTGTGGTGTGTTCTCCCTGTGTCTGCGTGGGTTTCCTCCGGGTGCTCCGGTTTCCTCTCGGTAGTTGGATTGGCGACTCAAAATGTGTCCGTGGGTGTGGGTTTGGGAGTGTGTGTCGCCCTGCGAAGGACTGGCGCCCGCTCTAGGGCTCTTTCATGAAAGCACAGCACAGAAACTGGCTAATTTCAGTGTATATACTCGGCTTAGATGTTTGCGTTTTAGAAACGCATGAACTAATTAAACTTACATAAAGAAATACTAAGTAAGATTTGGGTTTTTTGGGCTCCCCTAGTGTAATTCATTAATATAACACTGTACTGAAATCAATGGAGAGGGTAAGGGGTGGTTTCCTACCCTCTTCCAAAAGTTACAAAGTGCCGTTTCTGCAGTGCTGAGCCCAGAGCAGCAACGACAGAGTGCCTGTTCTCCCTATTACAGCTCAGTGGAGCATGTAGTTTTAAGGTTAAAATATTATGTAATGTCCCTTTTTAAATGTTCATTGCTGTCCATCAGTGACACTGGGTTTTGGGTTTCTTTCCAGGAGCGAGTCTTCCTCAGTGTGTCCAACTACATCTTCACTGTGATTTTCGTAGCTGAGATGACGGTCAAGGTAAGTAAGAATAAATAAATATATATATAATGTTAATACGATGGTTATGATGGTAACACTGCGTGTTGTGAAAGGTGGTGGCGATGGGGATGTATGTGGGACCAGGCTCGTATCTGCAGAGCAGCTGGAATGTTCTCGATGGCCTGCTGGTGTTCGTGTCTATACTGGACATTCTGGTGTTACTGGCCTCATCAGGAGGCAACCGCATTCTGGGAATCCTACGAGTGCTGCGGCTCCTCAGAACGCTGAGACCTCTCAGGTAGGGGAGTGTGTGTGAGAGAGAGAGATGGAGATATGAGTCATCACAGTGTTTATATATAGTGCTACATATACACTGTGTAAATACATTATGAGAAGTGAGTCATTCGATAACTCTGGGTACATTCATATCTACGAGAGACATCTTTAGTGCACAGGCTTGTCAAAATATTCTAAATACTTAATACAGCATTATGTTTTCCCTGATCCCCCCCTCTCCTCCTGTTCTAAATCAGCCATAACTTTATGACCACTTCCTGTCCGCCCAGTAGCGTCTTTCTTACTTCCCCCTGCTCTTCTATGGACAGAACCCCCATAATGTAGGTGGTGGATCAGTCTCAGCGTTCTCTGCCGTAATTGTGGTGTGTTGGAGCATGGTGCGCTGGGTCCGACTATTGAACAACAGGGTGAAAGGGGCATACAAAGTATGCAGAGCAACAAGTGGACTAGAAAGTGCTAATTTATGGAGAGAATGGACAGTGAGGGTAGAAACTCGGAGGTGGTCATAATGTTACGGCTGATCGATGTGTACTCCCCACAGAAGCCTGGAACTAGAGAGTGTACTGTATTTGGAATTACATTTGAATAGTTTTGGGTTCTGATGCACAATAATGGACCGAATACTGGTTTATAATTCAGATAACTGATCATATTGGCTTATGTATTAATATGTAGCTTATATCAGTTTTAAATGCTTATAAAAGCAAGAAACAGTCTTCCCCATAACTCCAGCCGCTGTCGTATATGGTGCAATTCCATTCTTTCTCTTTGTCAATCTCAGTGGATAAGACAATAAAACGTAAATTCACGTCTTAGTAAGGCATTTAAACGTCATTATTGCCAAAATAAATCACACATCTAAACAATATTTAGTATCTCTAACAGTGTTGTATTTCTGTGTGTGAAAAACTGCATGTAGAACACACCATATTACCATTTCACAACGATATTTCTCTCTGTGTAAAAGTTAGCTTCCTTCTCTCTGAGGGGGAGAAAATCTACCGCCATTGTAATCCTTACATGTAGAGCACAGAAGCCAACACAGGACAGACGTAATCTCAGTGTAAACCACTGAAAGACACTGAATGTGGTAGCAACTTTATGGGGCACCAATAATCTTAGCAGTATTGGTATCCACTTTTGTTATTACAAAAACATCTTTATATAAAAACCTATATTCTTTCAAAGTCAAACAAGTCTTGGACATGAATCTACACACATAGGTCTCCTGGAAAACGTTTATTTGAGTGAGTAAAGTCCTTCTATTTATTTACAGTTAGCTAAGATTTCTGATATTCCATTTACACGTGGCCGGAACTAGGGGCATCCACGCTAACTGTATTAAATAACACATATTGCAGTTTCATTAAGTTACTCAGGCTGCATCCCAATTCTATCTAGAGTATGTAGTGTGTAGTATAGTTACAAGTGTCAAAGCTGAGATTACTAATAAATCAACAGTGCCCACATAGAACAAGTCCATCTTTGAGTACGGTAATGATGGACACTATTGTCCCACAATCTAACAGGAAAATGGAGAAGGAGGAGTTTCTCATATGTGGAAAATTTTGGCTCTGCTCCTTGTAGTGCCCTACTCCCTACGTAGTGCACTTCACAAATTATAATCTAAGACCACAATTATAATGTAAGTGCCACAAATGCTAGACTGAGGGATGTGAAGCTTATTTCAAATATATATGGTTTTATAAGTATTTTAGTGCAGAAACTGTTATTTTATGACCTACACTGTGTGGAGGGAGATATTTGAAACAAATCAATAGTTCATAACGTATGTTAATATTTTGTGTACTAGCCTGTTGGATGTATACTATTAAGCACACAGTAAATACTGTATAATATTGGTGTGTAAAGCATGCTAATTTCAAGTAAATTAAAAGCAATTAAAACAAAAATGTGCAACAATTCATTATGTCCCCAACACAGAGAAAGAATCAGGGGCCACATGTTTTCTGTGGTAAAAATCATAGGTGGTACTTGGAGGTTTTGATAATTGGTCTAAAAAGTCTGAGAACCATTGGTCTAGTTGATGTATTATTTTGTTTTGTTTATATATAGTGTGCAGAATATAAACATAGTGTTTACTCTTGTTTGCTGTGCACTTTTTTCATATAAACAGACAATGACATATGTAGTTTGATGCCCAGTCTGATCAATGGTATATTCTCTCCCACAGTTTCATTTCGCCGATATTGTATTTTGTGTAGCGCTGTCCATGGTGCTGAAATAACATCGACTGTAATTGCGCAAGGCAGTGCTGTTAGAGTCTTGTACTTCTGACTCACAGAAAAGCCCAGTGTGGTAATTGAAACTGTGTATGTGTGTGCGTGTGTTTTGATCAGAGTAATAAGCAGAGCGCCGGGGCTGAAGCTGGTGGTTGAAACGCTGATAACATCCCTTCGACCTATTGGAAACATCGTGTTGATCTGCTGTGCTTTCTTCATTGTGTTTGGCATATTGGGAGTGCAGGTATAAACACACAGACCATTAAAGGAACACTACATTGTATGTCTACCTTAAACTTACAGCTTCAAATCAAATTGTGATGATTCACTGAGCTGTAATAGGGTCTCTGTAGTTCATACTCAGTGCTCAGCACTGCAGAAACTGCACTTTGTGACTTCTGGAAGGGGTAGATGACCTCTAATTCTCCCTCTCTGTCTCTGTTTATATCAGTACACTGCTGTTGGAATGAATTACATTTCCCAGCAGGAAAAATATCATACCTAGCATTTTCTAAAAACCCAAATCCTACCTAGTGTCCCTTTAAACGTGTTGTAGTTTTGCCCACTTATTTAGTAGCAGTGACCATACCGCATAAAGTATGTTTTTGTCTTTAAACTCCAAAGGAACATATTATAATCATAATAAAACATCCAGCAAAGTGAAGACAAAACACAAAATTACAGGATCACGAAATGATAAAGTGAATTTAGCTGTGTTCAGAGCAGTCCCCATTACTACACCATTCCAATAGACCATTAACATAAACGGAGTGAAATAGTCTCTACATTTTCAGGCAGTGGTGTGTATCCACAAGCCCCAGTGCAATGGTTCCCAAACTGGGGGGGGGCTGTTGCTTGGGGGCGTGGTTGAGGCAACATTTGAGCACTGCTAGCAAAAATGGACAAGTTTGTGAGAGCTAAACATGCAGCAGGTGATGACTTTTCTCCAGCCACAGCTTTTAAAGGGAAAACAACAAAATATGACGAGGCACATCTCAAAGCAAGCTCCTACCAGTCACGGAAGAGATGTGGGGATTAAATGTGTCATTTTCACAGAGAGCAAATGTGCAGGTTTTAGGGCACAGCAGAAAATGTTTGGGAACCACACTGCTGTAGTGTATCCACGCTTCAATATAAACATTTAATGTGCCTTTGCTTTGAATACGGTGCATTTATATCGATCTCATGCACTCACAGAATAGTGGAATGTCTATTTGTAAGAAGAAACAGACAAGGTACAAATGCTTGTCCTGACAGTAATACCTTTAAGTGTAGGTCTTCAGTGCCTAGTTAGGAAACAGAATCCATAAACCACAGAGGATCTGGTTTGTTGTTGTTTTTGTTGTTGCTGCTGTACCTTTGACAGCGACCCTTACAGAGCAAAAGAAACCAGCTGCTAAGACGGAGACAGAGCGCTAAGAAGAATAGAAGGTGTAACTCAAAGTAAATTAAAAAGAAGAAGCTGGTGGTGTTCTTAAAACCATAGACTGACCACCCCAGGGCCCAGGCCCAAAGTGTTACTGCTAAAAATAAAATCCAAAGCCAACTAAAGAATGAAACTACAGACACAGGGAGGGCACAGTAGATTGGTTTTATGTTGAGGTTTATGTGATTTTTTTTCTTGATGCTTAATAAATGAACACAGTGAACCCAAAAGAGCAAGGTGTATCTCATTAAATAAAATTTAAGCTGAAAAGCATTTCCACCACACTTTATCCACTCAAAATAGCACAACACCATTTCTTATACATACAGGAGGTCCTCGACTTACGACGTTGATCCATTCCTACGTTGCGTCGGAAACCGATTTTCAGTGTAAGTTGGAACATACTGTACGTAAATAACATACTGTAAGCACTGATCCTATACTAACACCTATCCTCCTCGGTCCTGAGCCGCGTAACCGTGTATTCTTCCACCACGCCGCGCCACACACACCAAACACGAAGTTCACGTTACGACGCAAAACCACTGAAGTCGAAACCAGGCTTTATACAGTAAATGGGAGATGTGTCGTAACCACGAAACATCGTAACTCGGGACTGACGTAACCCGAGGACCTCCTGTATTTACAATAATGAGAGTGAAAAAATGAAGAGAATAAGCACTCCCAGTACAAGTTCTGAACTGTAAATATATTTAATGTAGTCCATTAGAAGGCTTTTAATACACGTACAACTAAAATACTTCATTCATTAATTCATTCATTATCTGTAAGCGCTTATCCAATTCAGGGTCGCAGTGGGTCCAGAGCCTACCTGGAATCATTGGGTGCAAGGCAGGAATACACCCTGGAGGGGGCACCAGTCCTTCACAGGGCAACACACACACATTCACTCACACCTACGGACACTTTTGAGTCACCACTCCACCTACCAACGTGTGTTTTTTTGGACTGTGGGAGGAAACTGGAGCACCCGGAGGAAACCCACGCAGACACAGGGAGAACACACCACACTCCTCACAGACAGTCACCCGGAGGAAACCCACGCAGACACAGGGAGAACACACCACACTCCTCACAGACAGTCACCCGGAGGAAACCCACGCAGACACAGAGAGAACACACCACACTCCAACTCCTCACAGACAGTCACCCGGAGGAAACCCACACAGACACAGAGAGAACACACCACACTCCTCACAGACAGTCACCCGGAGCGGGAACCGAACCCACAACCTCCAGGTCCCTGGAGCTGTGTGACTGCGACACCTACCTGCTGCACCACCGTGGCACCCACTAAAATACTTGTTGTAATAAATATTTCAAAAGCTTTTTGTCATGGAAAC